>NC_143146.1:28109250-28421000 GCF_059928025.1 Delphinapterus leucas | reverse complement strand
CTGCTCCACTGGCTGTGCTCTCCTAACTCTTTTCACACATCCATAAATATGTGGTGACCATCCAATCACACACCTGGCTACCCTAGTGGAAAGAAGGCTTCTCATTGGAGGAGACTCTCTCACTCTTCTTTATATTCCCAGCTCCTGTCTCAGTGTCTCTGGAATGGAAGAATGCTAGAGAGTGGCAGTTTTTACTCTGGAAGTGCTTACAGTCTAACATGGGAAATTTAAGTGTGTGGGTACCTACGTATGCATATATGTGAAAAATGCATAGGAAACTATTTGCCCTGAATATGTAAGCAAGTACCTAGAGAGATCATTGAAAGAAGGAAATATTTATTTATGTACATAAGGGAAGAAGAGATTACTAGAATGACTGAGAGTATAAAATGAAACAAGGCTTTATTTACTCCAATCCCTTTCCTCTCTTACCCCCTCCTCCCCTCAACTTTCCCTCCTCTCTGCTTCTAGTCCTGCACTCGATGACAGGATCGATTGTGGTTTCTGGGCATGACTAGTTCTTTCTAACCCAGCGAGCCCAGTCAATCTCACAAGCAGGCCCAGAGGTAGCATAGGGCTCTGTGGCCGCTCTGCCTTCATTCAGATCCCGCCTCTGCCACTCACTGGCTGCATGAC
Source organism: Delphinapterus leucas (assembly GCF_059928025.1). NCBI lineage: Eukaryota > Metazoa > Chordata > Mammalia > Artiodactyla > Monodontidae > Delphinapterus > Delphinapterus leucas. Next base: position 28,420,364 of record NC_143146.1, on the reverse strand, counting down.
TTACCCTTCTGTGCCTCAGCTTTCTCTTCTGTAAAATAATGATAAAAATAAGAGTACCTGCTTCTCAGAGATGTTATGAAGAATAAACGAGTTCATATAAGCAAAGTGTGTGGAAAATGCACTGCACATATTAAGTATATTAGCACTATTAAGTATTAGCTATTTTTGTGTGTGTGTGTGTGTGTGTGTGTGGTACGTGGGCCTCTCACTGTTGTGGCCTCTCCCATTGTGGAGCACAGGCTCCGGACGCACAGGCTTAGCGGCCATGGCTCACAGGCCCAGCCGCTCCACGGCATGTGGGATCTTCCCGGACCGGGGCACGAACCCGTGTCCCCTCCATTGGCAGGCGGACTCTCAACCACTGTGCCACCAGGGAAGCCCAAGTATTAGCTGTTTTTATTTCACCACCCCGGTATGTATCCTACTTTGGAAATTTCAGGCTTGTTTGCTAACACCCTGAGACTAGTAAACTCTGCAAGGTGCTAATTGACACTGTCCTAAGACCTTCCAAATGGAAAAGAATCAAGTAGTTATTGGTCTTTCTTAAGACTCTGGCGTGACCCAAGGTCTTTTGGACTTGCTGATCATTTATTTATTATTGAACATTATTTTTCCAAAGTAAATAGCAAAGCTCTTTTTTCCCCATCAAATTTGTGGTGAGATTATATCATATTGGAGAATTTTTGTCATGAAAGGGCCCCCAATATTCTGAGTCTTACAATGACACCAAGAGAAGTGGCATAAGGGAGCGTTATAGTGACTCTAGACCCTAGAATCTAGGTTATCCATCATTTGTGAATTCACCAACACATTCTTGAATGGATTTCTATTTTTGTCCTATTGAATGTTTTGAGAGTTAAATTTTTATATTAATCTGCAGCATAAATTTTCTATGATATAAGTACATTAATAATTCAAAACCCTCTTCTAGCTTCAAGGGGTACTTATGATCTAGTTCAGTTAGAAAACTGTGAACATCTTTGTCCTGCCCAGATGCACTTTTGATTGCTAATGAATTAATAATCTGAGACTTTCCTTCATGTTAATTCTTTGATATCATTTTGAAATAACTAGAAGAATCAATCATTTATCCTGCTATCCTAGGATAAGTAAATCCTCAGCTTTCCTTGATTTTTACACAATTTACTACAGTATCAACAAAATTAACATATCATTTCCATACGACTTTATGGGGAATACATCTGTCTTTTGCATCATGACAAATTTATTTTTAATTGCTTACATCTCTATAGGTCTGTCATTGAAATGGATATGTGCACTTACTGTCGAAAACCCTTGGGCACAGAAGCTAAGATGATTTTAAATGAATTACAAATTTGCTGCCATTCCACTTGCTTCAAGGTAAGGCTATGTTTATTGCATTTAACGCAATATAAAATTGCATAATGATTGGAATAAAAATAATTATTTAATGAAATATATGCGATGAAGTTAAAGCTTTCAGAAACACTGTCATGCACATTAATAATGCACTATTTAAACATTTCTCAGAGTTCTACAGCCTAAACCTCCAAGGTTTATAATTACTCTCTTGGCTTTAGGATTAAAAGTTGATTATTGACACATTTATAACTCTGACCCTACAGATTGAAATCTGTAAAAAGATAAACACTTGTTCTCTTTAGAAAAGTTTTTGCAGCATTTTCATAAATCATGCATTACATAAAATATATAATGAAATCTGAAAAGCCAAACAAATTGTTGAGAAGAAAGCTAGCATCTCCTTACGTTATGAAATCAGGACCAATGGGCTTAACAATAGTTGAAACTCAGTCTGCTTTTGAGAGCATGATTAATTCTAATTAAATGTGGCTTAGTAAAATAATAAAGCGTACAAAGTAGAATACGTCACAGTTTGTGTTTTTATATGCTATTTCTTTTACTTTTCACAAAAACATTCCGTAGGTGAACAATATAGATTTTGGTGTAACTGGGTGAGCACTTAACTAGGAACCTGAAGACTTGAGCTGGAGTTCTAACTGACACTAATTGAGGCCATGTGACTTTGGACATCATCTAAATTAGCTTAGCCTCAGTTTCCTCATCTGTAAAATGAAGTAGCTGATTAGACCAGTGGTTTCCAACCCTGGATGCATATTATAATTGTCTGGGGAGATTAGGAGAAAAATAGAATGCTTGGGACCAGCCCCAATTACATCAAGAATCTTAGAGATGACTGCTGGGCATTGGTATTTTTACAATCTCCTTAGATAGATCTAACAGGCAGCCAGTTTAAGAACCACAGCCTAAATCTATGGGTCCCTTCTAGTGCTGATATTCTATGACTGATACAAATTATCTAATTCAGTTAAGTAGATGTAATACTTTGACAATTGATTGCTTCTCCTTAAATTAGCTTCAGAAAGTGACACAAAGCAAGAAGAAATATGATGCCTCATTTTGAGCAAACAAAATCCAAAAGGACATCATATATAGAATTCTATATAAAATGTAATCTGAAAATTTCATAATTATTTAATTATGACAGTAAAATTTCCTTTTAATTATTAAGTTTACTCGATGAAACAAAAGTTAGTCTATAGCTCCTCATTTAAAATTATTATGCAGAAAGTTTTTTAAAAGAAGAAAATTCTCCTGATTATTGCTTTTGGTAAATAGGAATAATTTCCATTTATTATATTTTGGATGATTTATTTCCATTTTCAATTTAATTATAAAATACTACTGAGAATAAAAATGTCCCCACACTCCTAGGAAAAGACAGATTATTCTATAGCCATAATAATAGAGAACCATCTGAACTGGCTTAAACATGTCAAACTGATCTATGACAATTTGCGTCAGTGAACTTGAAAGTCAGCCAGTTGGCAGTGAACTTGCTCCAGTGAGCACAGGTCTAAGGCAGATGTCAACCCTTTCCTTCCTCTTTAACCAACACAACTTGAAACAAACTTCCCCCTAAACCCTGCATAGGATCAGAAGTTCGTTTTGCTCAATGACGCTATACCCGGACAGCATAGCTCTCCCTTAGTAAGCAAACAATAAATGCACTTTGTGTTTTTGTTTGCGATATCCAGTGGTGATCTTGTCTTTGGCATAACCAATTTCTGAAAATGTATATCTACTCTGTTGTGAGTTACGTAGAGACTTCAGTGGTATATATGCCCTGAAATGCACATCTCCATAGTAGAGAGGTTTATGAGAGGATTTATTTGAAAAGTTCAGTGTGTGGATCACAGACAAGTAAGTATACTCTTATTTTCCCTCTGGGTTCTCTTGAGGCTTCATCTGAGTGTTGCTATGAAGGATGGTACTGAATAAAGTAAAAGTTTTGTTTGTTTTTTTTGTTTTGTTTTGCGGTACGCGGGCCTCTCACTGTTGTGGCGTCTCCCTTTGCGGAGCACAGGCTCCGGACGCGCAGGCTCAGCGGCCATGACTCACAGGCCCAGCCGCTCTGCGGCATGTGGGATCCTCCCGGACCGGGGCACGAACCCGTGTGCCCTGTATCGGCAGGCAGACTCTTAACCACTGCGCCACCAGTGAAGCCCCCAAAAGTTTTTTTTTTTTTTTTTAATCCTGTTACGCCAAGAATCTAAACTTCATATATAATGTAAACTTTATACATTCTGTTTAGTGTGAAATATGCAAACAACCTTTGGAAAACCTACAAGCTGGTGACAATGTTTGGATTTATAAACAGAAAATACATTGTGAATCTTGCTACTCTCAAGTTGTAGGTAAGTGTTAAGCTCTGTAAGGAACCATCACTAACATTAATGAACTTTTAATATTGATGAAAGATCTCAAAACCAAAAAGTATTTTCTTAATTATATTAAAAGTTCAGCTGCAGATAACATGGTGGCATTTCACTTTATGGTATAAAAATCAGTCAACATTTATATTTTCTTCTTATGTCAGACCAGACATAGATACAACTAAGCAAAAGTCATTTATTTTAGGAAATTTTCCATTTTTTCCAAACAAAATCAGATTTTCTTTGCTCTACTGATCGGTGAAGTTGAAGTGCATTTCTGTGAATGACCTTTGCATTTGCACTGGAATATACTTTTTTTAAACGTAATTTGGTTATTATACTAAATGCCTTTTAATGTTATTTTTAAACAGAAAATTTAGAGTTAATGGTGTACAATTCTATATTAATGTTATTTTTAAACGGAAAATTTAGAGTTAATGGTGTACAATTCTATATTGCATATAACATTTGAGTATTTTTTTTTACCTTTAAGACCAACTTTACTATAATTTGGATACCTAATTAGCATAAATGTTGTGAGAAGAAACATTAAGGGTCTGCATTTTTAACTTATATTTTCAATAAGCTTAGCATGAAAGCTGTAAAAGTTGATTTAAAAGATGTGTACAGTGCACAGTAAGCTAGCAATATAAAATCCTATGAAACTTCATTGTAAAGCTAGTATCAACATTTAATTTTTGCTTCAATAGTAAGTAGGTAGAATAACCATGATGATATTGGGGAGCTGGTCAACGGCACTGTGTGAAAGGCAAGTTGCCTGCTGGTGGTGAATGAAAAAGGAGCATTTGCGATTTTTACACAGGATCCAAAATATGGAATTTAAAGACAAATGTGTGATATTAATGAGGTACTGAGAGGCTACATCTGGAAAATACTCTGAAAAATATTCAGAAAGCCATGTTCCATCAGGCTGCAGAATCAATGACAAGAACAAAGCTAATTATATTCATGCTTTGCCTTCTATTTTCTGCTTTCCCCAGCCAGTTCTCATATTTCTTTTTTTTTTTCCTAATCGAGCAGCCTTATCAGGATCCATTGTTACATCAAGGGGCCTTGATGTGCATGGTGCAGCTCTAAAACTTTCAGTCCCGGGAGTCCATGATACGGTTTAGGAGATGTGGTTACCAAAACACTCAGAAGTCTTTGTGTTTTCTTCCCGGTGTGCATTTTTATAGTATATAAGTTGTCAAGACATGACTCTCAGGCATGTCATAAATATGAGTACAGGGCATTGGTACTTTGTGTTCATGGTATGGCGAGAAGCCATGCCGCAGTGAAGAATGCAGTAGGAGGTGAAAGTAAAATGCTTAACCCACCACTACCCCCTTGATGAGTAATTATTTATTTTTAGAACTTTAGTTATAGTCTTATTTTTGTACTGAATTTGTATATCTAACTTATTTTCTTTAAATTTTTCAGCAAAGTGGATTCAGTAATTCTGGCACATGAAAATCAAGATGAAAGCATTCACTAAGGAGTTAAAATTTTTATTGTAAGAACATATAATCTAGAAAAGCTTTTACACCAAAGATTGACTCTGGTATAGAATTAACAACTCTGCTATTGCATAAATAACCTAATTGCCTCCACTAAGGTCACATACATAAAGGGAACCATCTGGTATCTGGTTAGATTTAGAGATCAAAAATTCAAGTGGTTCTAGCACCCAGTGTCAAAGGAAGCATGCTTCTGATGGCAGTGAGCATTGCCAGCCTTCACCAGGTCCATCTCTGCTCAGTATTAGGCTGTGTGTCACGGTTTCCATTATAGACAAATTTACCATCTTCTCACCTTTGTTTCCCTAAGAATTTGGATTTACAGATGTTATTGAAGTCTTGATAAAACTGTCATGGGAGCAAGATATGTTTCACTTATGTACAAAAGTAATGTTGATAGAAATTTTGGCAGAAAGATAAAGTTTGGCAGAAAGATGTTAACGTATAAAGTTGTATGGACCTCAGAAAATCACTTAAACCTTTCAGATTTCTGTGCTATTATCTGTAACATGAGGGCCAATGGACAAAATGATTTCTAAGGTCGCTTTCTGCTCCAAAATTATCAGATTCTAAAGCAAGTTTTTGTTTGCTCTTTAGAAACATACCTGAATCTGTGTTTGTTAGGCCTATTGAACTAGATAGGATATCTGAACAATTTAACCTTGGTATCATCCTTCAGTTTATCACTGATACAAGTTTTATAGAATGTGTTTTAAAAACAGAAAGACCTGCATTTATGGGTAATGGGTAAAATCATATGACATGGTGTTTACGTAATTTGTCAGGTTTTCTTTGCATGCATTTCAAAATCTGGATTCATAAATGATCTATGAGAAATAATGAAGGTTATGGACTACAAAGACATGTTCTTTCGCATGCTATATCTATTCCTATTACATAGCACTTTATATTTACAGATGGCTTATAAAAATAAATGAACTGTCAGTTATACAGAATCTTCTTGTACAGTGTCTATAAATATTACTCACTGACATTGATATGTCAGTTATATGATCATAATTTATTATATTCTGTGCCATGCTGCTTAAAGTAATTTTTTAACTGCTCAATCTATAACTTTGATTTTTAAAGAGCTTTTTCTTAAGGAATTGAAAATTCAGTAATCTTGTGAGGAACTATTATTATTATTAAAATTGAGACATTGCACTTATAAACTACTTTATATGCACATAGCAATTGCTTCTCAAAGGAAAGCATATGGAACATTGAGAGAGGGTGGAATTCTAAGGGAGTTTAAGGCAGTTGTAAAAAACTGACAAACTAGGGAGATTAAAAGATTATCATGTATTTTCTAAATGTTGATAAATGTAGAGTTATTCTTCTGTATAATGATTTCAAGCATCTGTTCCTCTTAGACACTGGTCCACAAAGTGTTAAACACTAATGCTTATTAAAATACAGAAATGTGTAATCATTGTCTTATGGAGAGGGAGCCAGAAAAAACAATTAATAATAATTTGATATTCATTAATTCATGCTTGATGAGAAGCGGTGGTAATTGAGCCATATGTTTTATTGTTCTCTTATTACATGCTATCAGACTGGATCAAAAGAAATAATTTTCTTAGAGTTGGAATTTGTGGCAGGAAAAGACGAATGAAATAGTATCCCTCCCTTTCATATAAAGTGTATTAACATCTCAATGCCTTTGTAGTAATTAAAAATCATTTGAATATCATTTTTAAAGGATTCTACTGTTGAATGCTTAATTTAAAAAAAAAACCTAAAAGGAACGTAATTCTCACTTTTCTGTAGTTGTTTAATGGACCCTTTCTTCTACAATAATGTATTAAATTAAACCAAAAGCTGTTGTAAAAATGGAATAAATACAGAGTGGAGAGAGAAGGGCTTCTGATTTACCAAGTCTGCCTCATCATGTCTGGGATTACTTGCACCATAGGAATGACAGATTCCTAAAACAGTTCGTAAGATCTCATTTTTTTTTTTTTTGCAGCTAACTAATTATGCTATGATTGGCATACTTTTCCTGGACACAACTGCCTAAATCTCAGAATACCAGGCCCTGAACTCTATTACAAATGAAGAGATGTCTCTAAAAAATAATTAATCGCTCCACTATGAGAGTATCCTTCCAAAAAGCAAAACAAAGATATATCTAGTAATCTTGGAAATAGAATTTGTTAAAAACCTTTTTTCTTTTACTAAGGCCAAGAAATAAAAATTTATTCAAGAAGTAATCTATGCATCCTTAATTGTTTGATTGCAATCACTCCTATAATTAGATAGGAGTGATGAGACAGTCCAGTTCTCACTGCTGGGGCACTCTCTGACTTGTTTACTATGATAGAAAATCATGAGTGTTTGGAACATTTTCCTATTCAGCTTGATTCAGAGCTCTACCAAAACAAGTGACCGTTTGGTCTACGTAGAGGCAAACTTACCATGATGATGTTGATTTTTTTGTTGTTGTAGTTGTTACTACTGAATATACTGGTTATTTGGTACAATGTAAATAAATTGTTTTTAGCATTCCACCTATTCCATAGCACTCAACAGTTCCCAGAGGCACCCATAAATATCTGTATTAACTTGGATAGGCCATTTCCCTCATGGGTCAATTTCCTGCTACTTAAAATGTGGGATTGAGAACATTGGCTTGCTATTGTACCCACCAGTGCAAACACTGCAAGAATCTATGAATCTATTCCTGCTGCTTACCCCATTCTTAGATTATCTCTTTTGTTAGATGCCTAAGAGCTGGTGAATGTTTTGAATGTGCTGCAGAATTGCATGTTAACTTTGTCACAACACAAAGTGAATTCTGGATCGTGTTTACTGGATCTTTGTCCTGCCATTTGAGACGTATGGCTTCTGAGATAGTACTGAAATGTTCAGATGTCTCCTGAGTTAGGTAATGGTTTCCGTTTTTTCACTAGAAGAGAGGAAACTGATCATTATCATTGCCTTATAAATGTCATCTGGGAAAGATATTTTAACTTCATTGCCTCTTTGAAACATTCTTCTCATTAATATATTGAAATGCCCAATCATTCTAGACTCTGTAGGAAAAAATGCATTGTTCATAATCTACTGTCACTCATTCATTCACTCATTCATTTGTTCTGTTATCCAATAATTTAAAACTCTTCATTGAGAAACTGTGTTCCAGATCTGAGTGATAACAAAAATAACCAAGGCTCCTGCCCTCATGGAACTTAAATTCTAAAGGAAGGGTGGAGACACAGTTTGAAAGACAAAAAATAAATAAACACAATAATTTCTGAAAGTAAATAAGACCAGGAAGGAAATAAAATGCAGCGACTAGGTCAAGGGGTAGTATTTAAAAATAATGTTGTCAGATGATATTTCAAATAAGAGCTGAATGATGAGAAGGAACCAGGCTGGGGAAAAGCACTCCAGGAGGAGACGTTTTAGGATCAGCCAAAATCAGACCACTTTCTGGGCTAAATGTGTCCGTGCTTCTCTTAAACACGAGATAGAATTTCACAGATGCCAAGAGACAGAGAATAGTCAAAGCATTTTTAAGCTTCCTCTATTCCTCACGCAAAACAATATTCAGATATTACCTAGATAGCTTTCAGCTCTCTGCCAACGGGTGGGTTACAGCAAATGGCTACTTTGTCCTAGTCCTCAGGCTGAAGTTGCTCACTTGGATAAAGGAGTGACTTTGTCAAAGGTGCTTCTGAACCAGCGTTCACCTGAAGTAGAAACAATGGGCCAGGCATGATGTTTCCTCGCCTCATTTGAGGCAGCACTCAGGATCAAATTCCTTTCTGTTTTCCAAATAGAAACAGTAAACAATTAGGCAGCATAATTTCAGATCTAGAAGAGACTTCCCACAGGAATTTTATGAATGTTACATGTTCTTGTCCTTTGTTGCAATATGAATAATGTATCTGGTGGAAAGGAACATTTAGATATTGATATAACTTTCTTGACAGGCACAATTTGTTAATTTTATCTCCTTTCCCAAGAGAAAAGGAAAGATCATGAACTTCAAGGACCCTTCAGGCCCATAAAGGCAAACTGGATTGAAAGTCTCCCACAAGAAAATGTTTAGTCCCTGAGGCAAGTGCAGCTTTGATGTGATTTAAAGAGATCACAGAAAGATTGCCAGGAGGCTGGAATTAGTGAACACAAAGAGATGAGGTTGAAGAAGCAGGCAAGATACAGGCCATGGTTGTTTCATAATGGATTATTAAAAATATAGATTATCAAATGAATGGTGGCATTTCATAAAATTCATTTATGCCTTTTAAATTTGTGTCATTAAAATATTATTGACTACTGTTGGTTTCGTGAACAGATTAAAATTATTTTGAGACAAATACAGCCTACTGATTTTTGACAAAAGCACGAAGACAATTCAATGGAGAAAGAATAGTCTTTTCAACAAATGGTGCTGAGATAATTGGACACCCATATGCAAAAAAGAAAAGAAAAGTACCTAGACCCAGACTTTATATCTTTTACAAAAATTAACTCAAAATGGGTCATAGACTTAAATGTAAAATGCAAAACCATAAAACTTCCAGAAGAAAAAGTAGGAGAAAAACAACATGACCTTAAACATGGTGAAGAGTTTTTGGATGTAACATCAAAAGCACAATCTATAAAAGAAATTTCAGTCAGCTTTATTAAAATTAAAAACTTCTGCTCTGTGAAAGGCACTGTTAAGAGAATGAAAAGATAAGCCACAGACTGGGAGAAAATATTTGCAAAGTAGATATCTGATAAAGAATTTGTCCTCCATACCAAAGAACTCTTAAAACTAAACAATAAGGAAACAAAAAACTTATTTTAAAAAATGGGCAAAAGATCTAAACAGACACCTAACCAAAGAAGATGGCAAATAAACATACGAAAGATACTCAACATCACTTTTCATTAAGGAAATGCAAATTCAAACATGGATAAGGTACTACTTTATGCCTATTAGAATGGCTAAAAACTGAGCATGCCAATTGCTGGCAAGGATGCAGAGCATCAGGAACTCTCATTCATTGATGGTGGGAATGCAAAATGGTACAGCCACTTTGGAAGACAGTTTGGCAGTTTCTTACAACGCTTAACATATTCTTTCACATAATTCAGCAATTGTGCTCCTAGGTTTTTACCCAACTAATTTGAAAACTTATGTCCATACAAAAAGCTGCATGTAAATGTTTATAGCAGTTCTATTTATAATCATCAAAAACTGGAAGAAACCAAGAGGCCCTTCAATAAACAAATGTCTTGACAAAACTGTGGTACATCCATACAATGGAGTAATATTCAGCAATGAAAATGAATGAACTATCAAATCTGCAGAAACATGGATACTTCTTAAATGCATATTGCTAAATGAAAAAAGCCAGTCTGAAAAGGGCTCCATACTATGTGTTCCACTTATGTGACATTCTGGAAAAGGCAAAACCATGGAGACAGTAAGTAGATTAGTGATTGCTGGGACTTCAGGAGGAGTGGGCCTGGGGAGATGAAGACCTGAATAGGTGAAGCATGGGGAATTTTTTTTTTTTTTTTTTTTTTGCGGTACACAGGCCTCTCACCGTTGCGGCCTCTCCCGTTGGGGAGCACAGGCTCCGGACGCGCAGGCTCAGCGGCCATGGCTCACGGGCCTAGTCGCTCCGCGGCATGTGGGATCTTCCCAGACCGGGGCACAAACCCGTGTCCCCTGCATCGGCAGGCAGACTCTCAACCACTGCGCCACCAGGGAAGCCCAACATGGGGAATTTTTTTAGTGCACTGGAACTATACTGTATATTGCAATGGTAAATACATGACACTATGCACTTGTCAAAACCCACAGAACTTAGCAGTACAAAGAATGAACCTTAATATATGCAAATTTTAAATCTCATTTAGGTGTTCAGGGGCAAGGGATCCCAGGATGGAATGCAGAGTGTTGCAAAAGGATCCAATGGTATTGCAAATGTATGAAACAGTCTCAGTAAAGGGGGTGAGGGGAAAAGGGGCTGACCTTAGTAGCTCTGAAAATGAGTGAACAGTAACTTTGGAAATGAATGGAGTGTGTATGACTAAAGACACAGCAACTGTACAGATCACTGTATTCTAGTTGACCAAGTTGTTTTTCATGGAGTACAGGTTAACAATTCTGAAACCACTACACATACATATATACTGGAATTGAATAATTCAGTAAATAGACAGTGGCTGGTGGGAGCCACATTTCTCACCGTTGGAGTGGGAGGTTACAGATAAGGAGGGAAGAGACAGGTATGGTCCCTGTGGTAATGAGTGAGTTAGAGACATCAGTATGATTTCGTGTTTAGTTTAATATAGATACAGATGGTTACACATAGAAATATCTAAAGGTATGTGCATTTACATGTGTTAGTATACACACATATATTTTCTTGCTCTGTCAGCTGACAGAGCCTAGAAGCAATGAATCCAGATCTTGATTTTTTAAATACCATTCTCCGATAAAAGTGACCAAGACTCCTTGGAGAAATGGCTGGTTCTAGGGCTGGGGCAGGATGTACAGAAGATGAACCCGGAGCATCTTATAGTGCCAGGAAATAAGGAAGTGCTCAAACATATACATGCACACACATATGTACACACAAATGATGTGGATAAGTCAGAGGGACATAAGTGTCAATTGAAAGCGCTCCCAATGGCCAAAGCTGGTATTTGAGCAACTAAATAAATAATTTAGCATTGAATTATAACCCAAAGTATAAAATAAAGATTTGTGAATCTGTGCTGGCATCAATAAACATTTGAAAAAATAAATAATGGAGGAGACACAAATCTCCCATGCAGAATTCCAAATAATTTATATAGCTACTCCATCCTCAAGGAGGTAGAACATAACTCTTCACTTCCTGTGTGTGGGCTACATAGTGCATATCTTCCAGACCACAGTATGGGATGAGGAAAAAAAGAGTAACTTTATGGAGGAGGGTCCTGACAAACACTACCTCAGAAAGGTAATCAAGATTAATGTCAATAATAATTAATGGTATTACTAGCATGTACTTGATAGGATGTGATAAAAATAGCACAATATCTCTGTAACCTTCTTCCCCAAAACCCAGAACTCCAGTCTAATCATGAGAAAAGCACACATCTTCATTGCGGAGACAATACTCCTCAAAACTAACAAAGGCATCAAAAATTTAAAAGTCCGAGACACCATCACAGCAAAAAAAGAGCCTGAGACATGACAACTAAATGGTTCCTGGATGAGATCCTGGAACAAAAAAAGGACCTTAAGTCAAAACTAAAGAATTCTGAATAAAATATAGGCTCTAGTGTTGCTTTTCCTTTCTTTCTTTCCTTTTTGTTTTTTTTTAAAGAAAGGCAGACTGCCACATGCAGACTCATTAGGATGTGTCTGGAGTCCTGGAAGTTTGGCTACCCTACATTCTCCTACAAATGGACCTTGAGATCTTGTGTGCAGGTTCTAGCAGGGGAGCACAGCAATTAGTAGACCCTTGACCCAAGAACGGTCCTCCTCTATCGGGGAAGGCCGACCACGTGGGCAGTTTTGGGAGGGACACATATGGAGCAATGAGGGAGGGAGGTCACCTTCCTAGCCAGCAAGATCAGCCACATCAATCCTGGCGATCAATAGGGTGACAGATGTCGCAGCCAGATCACCCTCATATCTAAGGCTTTAGTTTATAATTGATTCATGAATTGTGACAAAGCTACCATGCTAATGTAGGATGTTAATAATAGGTGAAACTCTGTGTGAGATGTATGGGAACTCTGTATTATCTTCACAATTTTACAGTAAGTCTAAAACAACTCTAAAGTACACTATTTTTTGATAAATTAAGTTATTAAAACCCTACTATAGCTCACTAATGCTGGGCATGTAAACATCGTCAAATGAAAGATATGGGGTTAGAATACAGACTAAGCTTCAAAACAATGAAATCCAGAAAGACAAGGGTTCCAAACACATGGAAATTTCTTTCTCTTCCACATGACAGCCCTGTGTTAGGTTGTGGTCCAGAAAAGGTGAGCAGAGCAGCTCTAATCCAGGGTTGCTGACTCCTTCTGCCCTGTTACTCTGCCATGCCCTAAGGGGCTGCTTTTACTCCAGGATCAAAGCAGGCTCACCAGCATTGTTTCCGCCTTCCAGCTCCATGGAAGGGAGAGTGGAGACAACCACCTTCCTTTTTTTTTTAAAGATGTGGCACAAAACTTTCACAAAACACTCCTACTTGCATCCCTTTTGAAATAAATTGGGACTCCTGGCTAGGTGGATTGCACAGGAAAATGAACTGTAATCTCTAGCCATGAGTGCCAATTAAATCTGAAGGGTTTCTATTACTAAAGGAAGAAGCCAGAATAAAACTAGTATCCATTACAAATCTCTCCCGGCTTCCTGCTCAATTATCCAAGCGCACCTTTGTTCCCATATACAGAGCACACCCCTCAAAGGGGTACATCCTGAAATCCCATTTGATCACTCATCCAGCTCAGAGGCCAGGAATTCTGGTTGACTCTGTGTCCTCTGTCAGGTCCTGATACGACCCCCTCCAGTGCAGGGACCCGTAAACAGAAAGGCCATGATCTATCCCCCAACCAGCCAATACACAATTGTGGAGTAGGAACGAGGTAATGAGGTAATCACAGGTAAAACTCTCATTCAGAAAAGGGAAGAATGGGACCAGTGAGTGGTCCATGGCAGTGAACAACGTTTGCTGGGCATCAGTTATGGAAAGTCCCCTCTGGTATTAGGATCCTTGGTTTCATCCGGTCTGTTCTCTGGGAGGCACCCTCTTGTTCACTGTCCACCATGGTCACATCTGAAGTGGACATTGGAGGTATGGATCTGGGGACCCAGGGTTGCTTCAGGGTGGGAAGGGGCATGGCAAACTGGGGAAGGGACATGGAAAACTGTCATAGACTTCTGTAAGCCTGGTTTATGTTTTGTTTTTCAGCAGAACAATTTGCTCAAAAACTTAATATGCTTCAGTCTAATAGCTTCTAGTTAGTTCCATATGAAATTAACATTAGCAAAGGCCTCAGGTGGTCATAGTTCTTTCATCTGCCGCTTCCCCTCTTTTATTTACTGGCCTCTGTTCTTGGCTGTCCCTTTCTCCTTCAACTAAATGATCGTTGCAGTTGAGTTGATTCCCATTGCCTGAGGAAGAGCATTCAATGGCAGGCCTGGTACAGCTTCTGAGAAACATTACTGTCTCCTGCTCTTCATCATAAAGTTGCAGCTGGCTTTTCTAGCTTGATTAAGCCCTCAATCACTGGACTCCCAGGCAACTTAGACTGCAGGTCTCAGTCAGGACAGAAGTGCAATGCCTAAGCATTTATGCTTGCAGACTGGCTAATGGACGCCTTGCTTCATCTCTCTCATCGTATCTTGTTCAATGCAGTAAGGAGCAGCAAACACGTACTAACATCCTGAGTTTTCTCAATCTCTCCTCCTAGAATCATGGGTTCCGGAGCTAAAATAAACAAGAACTTTGCCAAATGTTTGGCCATGGCATAACAAGAGTCATCAGATTTCCTGCCTGCAACATTTCCTCATTCCTTATACTTGTTTTAGGCTTTTATTGGATAGCATCCTATTTCCAGTACCAGTTTCTAGATAAGTTAGGACACAACGAGGTGGCTGTAACAAAGCATCTATAAAATACAGTGGCTCAAATAGGGCAGATTCTTTTTCTCTTTCTCATAGCACAACAGAAGGAGGCTCTGTCCATGAAATTATCTAAAGCGTATTGTACTGCCATCCTCTAGCATCTCATGATCAAAGTTGGCTCTCATAACTGTGCCCCTGCCTGAAGGAAGAGTAAAAGGATGTGATGAAGAATCTGCCTCCACTCCTGTCACTCATATTCAGCTGGCCACACTTAACTGCAGGGAGGTTGTGACATGTATCTCCTAGCCAGACGCCTGCTAACCCATGTCGAGGTTTCTGTTACTAGAGGAAGATAGAGAAATGGATTGTGGGAGCAGGTTGTAGTCTTGGCATCTGTAGAGCCCTGTGAACTCAGGTGCCTGACTTGTCCCCTGTGAGAGCTTATCAGTGGATGATGGTACCTCAGGGTCTCCTATATGTCCTTGTATACAAAGACATTGTGATTTAGACCTCCCAACACCCATCCCTTTTAATAACGTCTTTTCTTGATGAACTAAGGATTTTAGATCTATGTGGCCATTTAAGTGTGTTTCTGACCCAATACTCTCAATTAACAGGATCTGGAATTGAGGAGAACTGGGGACCTCAGTTCCTGAACACTTCCATTATAGAGCCAGTCTGTCAGTGCCAAAGCTAGGATTGGAACCCAAAATACTAAAGTCTCTTTCACTAACCATGGGGTTTAAAAATGAATGCAATAATCTAAAAATGACCGCACCAGAATAGAACACAGTGACAGACTAAGCTTCATATGCCATTCTCTTATTTAGATAATTCAGTATTTTATTAACTTTTAGAATTACAATGACACACTACTAACTCCTACTTAACTTGTGGTTTTTATGATTCTGGATCAATTTATGCCATACATTTGCAAAACACATTCTGTCCTAGCTTGCATTTGTATAGCTTTCCTCTTTCATGAGTGTTGTTTGTTTGTGTTTATTTTATTTTATTATTATTATTATTTTTGCAGTACGCGGGCCTCTCACTGCTGTGGCCTCTCCTGTTGCAGAGCACAGGCTCCGGACGTGCAGGCTCAGCGACCATGGCTCACGGGCCCAGCCGCTTCGCGGCATTTGGGATCCTCCCGGACCGGGGCACGAACCTGCGTCCCCTGCATCGGCAAGCGGACTCTCAACCACTGCGCCACCAGGGAAGCCCATGAGTTATTTTTTTGTACTGTGCACATGTCACTTGTCACTTGAATTAGATGAGTTTAACAGCCCTTTTGGATCCCATTTTAACATGAGATGCTTTAAAGGGTCAAACCTTGAGACCAAATAACAATTTTACTAAAGTTGATATGTATTATACCCATTATATGTCCCCAATTTACTAGATTTATCACTATTGTAAAAAAAAGTTAGATAGGATTTACTCCTTTAAAAGCTTTATTTTCCATAGTTTGCTGTTTTGAATATGTATTTTAATATTTCTTCTGGAAGTATAGCTTATTGGTCTACAGTTTTAGACTTGTTCCCTTCTATATAGTTCCCTTTTTCACTTTTAGGATTTTCCATAAATTCTTTCACTTTGCATTTGTGTGTAGAAATATTATTTCGCCATGCACTTCTGCAAAGTTTGTGAGTCCCCAAGACTCCTGATGCCAATCATAAGTTCAAGAGGTCTCTAAGACAACCGTCCAGCTTGATAATTCACTAGAAGGACTCCCAGCGCTGTTCTACTCATGGTTATGGTTTATTATTGTGAAAGGATACAGATTAATACCAGCCAAGGGAGGAAGCACATAGGACAGTGTCCAGGAAACACCAAGCACCAGTCTTCAACTGTCCTCTCCCAATGAATTTGTGTGGACCATGCCTGTTTCTCCCAGCAATTAGGTGTGACAAGACACACTAAACTGTGACAACCAGAGAAGCTCATCTCATCCTTGGTGTCAAGAGTTTTTATGGGGGTTCAGTCAGGTAGACTTGGTTGACTGCTCACATAGTTGACCTTAGTCTATAGCCCCCAACCCCGCCTCTCCCCAGGTAGAGATGATACTGTGTGGCCCAAAGCCTTCACCATAAATCACAGTGTTATAGAGTATCTGGAGTGGCCCAAGGCCCCCAGGCAAACAAAAACACACTTAGCAGGCAGGACATTCCAGGGATCTCCCAGGAGTTGAAGGCAAAGGACAAACTTCTCTTTGGGCACTGTTAATCCTTTACTACTCATCTTTTAAGTAAATAATACTGTAAACCTTGTAAATCCAGAGATACTCAGGGTTCAGCCCCATAACAGTGCTACATTTATTCAAGAAGTGTAGTTCAACTCTTGAAATGTAATTAAGAAGAATTCCATCATTTACTAGTGACTCTTAAAGGATATTCAAGAGGATCCAAATACATACTCCACATTCGCTTTTATTAAATTCCTCTTCCCTCATCCCCAACCCTACTTCCCCCCCCAAAAAAAACCCTCTTAAACTCCCAGCCTACCTAATATTGCCCTCCTCCTTTTCTCTCTCCTCTTTCTTATCACATTGTTTAGTAGATTAATTTAGGCTTAAATTCAGCACAAAATTATCCATCCTTTTTTAGGATGTGGGAAGAGGTAGAAAACTGAGCTCACCAATGCAGATTTTCTTTGACAGGCAGGGAAATGGGGACAATCAACGCGTATGCTAATATTATTTTTTTCTGACATAATAATTATAACTTCCAGTCACCAGGCATCAACTGTGTTTCAGGCATTTCACATATATGTGTTTCTGGATCAAATATGTTACCTTCTCAGAGATCTCACAACCTAGGAAAACTTTCAACAATCTTAAGTGGAGGCAAAGTCATTCAAGAAATACTATAGGAATTACTGCTGAAGTGCATCATTCCATGATACTTTGTTGTGGTAAAGGAAATATGTACCATAGGGGAAAAAATTGTTTATGTAAGTATCAAAATATTCAGCTTCAAAATTTCCTTTTTCTTTCTTTATTATTCTTTACTCTTATGGTTGCCTTCTAGCTCAATATTGGATAATTAATTTAGGGAGGAACAGGGAAAAAATCTTAGGATTCTACCAAATTTTAACAAACACAAAATACTAAAATGCAGGCATATATATATTTTAACTCTTTTATTAGGTAGTGAGACTTCTATTCTGTCAATTGTAATATGTATGGAGATGCTTGAATCTGTTATGAAGTGTCAATACACTTTCTTTATACATAGTAGAGAAAAATGAGCTAGAAACTTTTCCCACTATCTATGTACCTTAAGAGTATCATCGATTCATTTGTTAAACTGCTCACACACACGCTTCAGGGTGAATTAAAACCAAGTTTGAAATACAAGTTACAGTTTATTATTTTGGCAAAAGGAGGCAACAGACTTTCCTTTCCCACCTCCATGACCCCTCCAACCCCTCCATCCCCACCCGACTCCCGCTTACCTCCAGTCTCAGGAGACTGGTTCAATACAGCAATTTACTATGTTTACATTTTTAAAACATGACACAATATTATCAATGTATCTCCCTAGTCAGCTGCAATTCTTGAATCTACTCAAATATCCAAGCAGCGCTCCCATTTCCCAAATTATACTATAAATATTCTCTAAGTTTGTTTGAATCACGATTACAAAAGCTCTGTCCCTTGCATTGGATTAATATGCTCTTGACTCTTAATCTATAGAATTTTTTCTCCATCTCTTTTTTCCTCTTGCAGTTTTGTTGTTGTTGAAGAAGGAGGAGGAAGAGAATGGGGAGAAAGAGAAGCTGAGTCACTTGTTGCATAAAGTTTCCTACAGTTCATAGTTTTGTTTTGTCTTGTTTTAGACACGTTTTTGGCCCTTGTATTTCTCTGTCTTCACATGTGGTTAAATTCAGGTTTGGTGGTGGTGGTGGTGATGGTATGTGTATGTGTATGAGTGTATATATGAAGACTACTTAATAAGTGATATTGGGTGCTTCCATCAGAAGCACACACTGTCTTTCATTTGGAGGTATTAACAATTTATTGGGGATTTCAAAACGTGATGTTTTCATTCTACTTTCCCTTTTTCATTTATTAACCTGAATACATGTATAAAAAACACTTTCTCTCATCCATAATTTGGTTACTCTGAATATTTAGAGAAAAGGCAGGATAAAGATTTTATCCCTTATTTACCAGTTTCCAAAATAATAACTCAAAGCCCTAGTATTCTCCAAAGATGATCTATGTATTTAAATATCATTTTGAACTCGTGGATTTAAACATATTTGATGTGTTTCAATCCATGGCAATTATTGTCCTTATTGACACTTAGGTCATCTAACCTTCAGACAGTGGGAGCTTATTCAAGTTGGCTCCTGAGTCTTTTTCACACAATCCTAGCCTTGGATAAGAAGTTTCAAACTTATCTAGTACATTTCCTACCTTAGACCTATGATCAGCCTCCTTTTTCAAGGACCCAGATCTCTTTTTCTGGAAAATGGTATTTAAAGACCCAGTTCTAGGAACTCGGGTAACTCATTGCTATTGGGTCGGTCAATATCTCTAGGTAATTTCAGTGCATAGTGCTAAAGAAAAATATTTTTTTCACTAAAAAATATAAATAAGTCTTCACTGATATTCTAATTGAATTCAGGGTTATAAGGTTAAACTCGTTCATCTTAGTGAATATCTCCTTTCTCCCATATACCATATCATAGCACACACATCACAGTCTCCAGATAGCTATATCAACACCACTATCAACAATATATTTTTAGTAATTTCCTCAACTCAAATAAAATTATCTCTAGGAAAGGGATGGCAACTGAAAACTGACAGTATGAATCATTCTTTCTTAACAAAGACTAATTGCACGCCTTAAGCATATTTACTTGGTGTTATTTAAGATCTTGTAAAAATGTTGATGTACTGGGGTATGTATAGACGTTTCTCTCAGGAGAATGACAGGATTTTCTTCACAGAATTAGCACCGTAGTTGCTATAACTAATTCTTGTCTTTGCTGTGCATTAACCAGAAGGCTAACATATTTGCAAAGAAACTCTCTTGTAATGTGACAAGACTCACAATAAGTTGGTCTCCCTCCACGAGAAAGGCCCAGTAGGGGTCAAGCCATACCGGATTATACCATGGTTCAGTCTGGTAGCCCCGAACACTTACCATAGCCACTTGCAAGCACTGAAGTAACAGATGGGAAATGTAAAAGAACAGCTTTTTAAAATTTAAAACAAATCTAAATGAAACCTCCCTCATCATCTCCATTCCACTCTTTCCCAAAAAGGGGGTGAAAAACATCACAAGTATGATTCTGAGATGTTTATTTTAAAAGTATCATTTATCCTAGTTTTCAAAATCTATTACAACCCATAGTAAACAGTGGTTTGTTTTTGTTGGTGGTGGTGGGTTTTTCTGTTTGTTTGTTTTGTTTTTGTTTTTTTAGTAAGGCAATGCCTCATTTTATCAGCTTTCCCTGGCTGATGACCAGGATGTGGAAAATAGAGTTAGGAGACTAAAGACTTCTAGGAGGCAGTAGCAGAGAGGTGAGCCGCATCCACTGCCCAGTTGATACAAGAAATCCTATCACTATACCTGAATGAATATGAACATTTTTCACCTTTATTTTTACGAGAAAATGGTTTATGTAATTTACCTTTCAGTCCTTACATAAGAGAGAGAAGTTTAAAATCACTGCAGCTTCTGCTTATGTTCTGTTCAGGGCTGGGCTGCGCTGGTTGAATGGGGTGCCGTGCGCCGTGCCCGCGGCTGATGGGAGCGGGAACGCGCAGAGAGGAAGGCCGCGGCCACACGTCTACCCCGTGCAGCCAGAGTGGGGTTAGGATGCACTGTTGAGTTGGGGGATTTTTTTTAAGCAGATGCTAAAAGAGTGTAGCCCTCTTATCAAAATGACATTCAAAGTTCACACTTTGAGCCACCGACAAACTCCACATCCAAGCAAACAACAGTGGGAGAAAAAATATTATAAAAAATGTATAGGGCTTCCCTGGTGGCACACTGGTTAAGAATCCGCCTGCCAATGCAGGGGACACGGGTTTGAGCCCTGGTCCGGGAAGATCCCACATGCTGCGGAGCAACTAAGCCCGTGCGCCACAACTACTGAGCCTGCATGCCACAACTACTGAAGCCTGCGCACCTAGAGCCCGTGCTCCGCAACAAGAGAAGCCACAGCAATGAAGAGTAGCGCCCGCTCACCGCAACTAGAGAAAGCCTGTGCGCAGCAACAGACCCAGCACAGCCAAAAATAAATAAATTAATTAAAATAAAAGAATAAGTCTTGGGATTTCCCTGGTGGTGTAGTGGTTAAGACTCAGTGTTCCCAATGCAGGGGCCCCAGTTCGATCCCTGGTCAGGGAACTAGATCCCACATGCGTGCTGCAACTAAAGAGCCTGCCTGCCGCAACTAAGACCTGGTGCAACCAAATAAATAAATAAATCTAAAAAAAAAAATGTATAAACCAGGAACTGAAGAGAAATGTGAGTCTGAAGTCACAGGACTGCCATTCTCACCAGTAAGCATGCGGAGACAGCAGGGATGCAACTCCCCAGGACCACAGAGAAGTAGGGTGCAGTGTCAAGACACTTTCCTCCCTCTTTCCATCCTGGGAAGAATAAAAAAAAAAAGTGCTGCTGTTTTCTGCCCGGAGCTATAGCTTGTAAGAGTCTGAGTGCCAAGGCAGACACCAGGACAGACTCAACCTTGGTGACCAAGTCTAGCCAGCATATCATCTGACTTTAAACTCTTCCCAATATCATGGTCGAATAAGAACCCTAATCATCAAGAGAAGACCAGGTTTTGAACCACAGGTCCTAGGGGCTGAGCAGAGGCAATCACAAAACCTCTTAATAGAAAGGAGGAAGAGAGAGAAAAAGAAAAGTAGCACCAACTCAAGGTGGACCTCAAAACCAAAAAAGAAAATTAACAAAATAAAGACAACAAGTAAAATCAAATATTGGGAAATGAAATCATTCTAGACAAAACAAAAATAAATGTGCCACCTTAAAAAAAACTTTAAGATAAGTATATCTAGAGTCATCAAAGAGATGCAAAAAAGGAATAGCATCACTCCAAAGAAGTGAGAAATTATGCAAAAAGATGCTTTCTAAAACTTAGTAAACTGGATAAGCTCTAACCTGGAATGATCAAAGTAATATGAATGAAATGGGAGGTAATACTAAGGCATTCACCCAGAATATAGCAGAAAGGCAAAGAGAAAAAATTTTCTGAAAGAACAGTTAAGAGATATGGAGATAGATTGATAAGGAGATAATCAAAAATCAATGAACGAGTGAATAAATGAATGAACACACACACACACACACACACACACACACACACACACACGGAATCCCAGAAGAGAAGAGGAGAAAAGGCAGAAGTAACAAGCGGAAAGATAAAACCTGAAAATTTTTAGAGTTGATGACGTAAACTATCAGATTGAAAATATACTCCAGATAATTGAAGGTAAATGCACAACTAGACACATTAAAATAAAAGAGCAAAACACAAAGATATTCTTAAAATCTACTCATAGAGAAAAGACCAGATGGCCTACAATTAGACTTATTACCAGTAGGTACCAGAAGAAATAAAATTTTATCTTCAAAGCTCTTAGAGAAAATCTATCTATCCAGAATTTTATATCAAGTTAAAGCTCATTCAAGGATGAAGGAAGACATTTTCCCACAGACTCTTATTGAAAAATAAAACAAAACAGGCAAAATTCCATATTTAAGAAGAAGGAAACACGGGCTTCCCTGGTGGCGCAGTGGTTGAGAGTCCGCCTGCTGATGCAGGGGACACGGGTTCGTGCCCCGGTCCAGGAGGATCCCACATGCCGCGGAGCGGCTAGGCCTGTGAGCCATGGCCACTGGGCCTGCGCGTCCGGAGCCTGTGCTCCGCAACGGGAGAGGCCACAGCAGTGAGACGCCCGCGTACCACAAAAAAAAAAAAAAAAAAAAAAAATACTACCTACGGGACTTCCCTGGCAGTCCAGTGGCTAAGACTCCACGCTTCCTCAGGGGGCACGGGTTCCATCCCTGGTTGGGGAAATAAGATCCCACAGGCCGTGCAGTGAAAAATGAAAATACTACTCGAAAGAAAGTTGGTATAGCATTATTATTATTAATGTTAAGTGAAATATATCTTAGGGCAAAAAAGCATTACAAAGGATGAAGGAAACGTTACACAATAATAAATTGAATTATCCACAAAGAAGATATAAATCATGAACTGAACATGTGTGCATAAAATATACAACACAACAAATATATATGTTTATGTATACAATATCAAGATAGGACATTTAAACACTTTTCAAAGTGTAACTGATAGATAAGCTAGTAAGACTATAGAAGATTTGAATAATGTAAGCAACTTGATTTCAAATAAATATACATAAATTTTATATTTTTATAAATATTAGAAGTTTAGATAAATTATATAATGTGTATCTTGCACCTAACAAATAGAATTACACATATTATTCAAGTACACATGGAATATTTCCAAATATTGGCAGTGTCCTAGGATACAGAAGAAGTCTCATCAAATTTCAATGAATCAATAACTCAGGCAGAAAAAGACAAATACTGTATGATCTCACTTATATGTAGAATCTAAAAACAAAACACACAAAAAAATTTTAAAAATGAATTCACAGATACAGAGAGCAGATTGGTGGTTTCTAGAAGAGGGGGGAGGGTGTGGGGAGGGTGTACGAAACAGGTGCAGGTGGTCAAAAGGCAAAAACTTCCATTTATAAAATAAATAAGTCATGGGGACATAACATTCAGCACGATGACTGTAGTTTAAAATATCATGACATATATTTGAAAGTTGCTAAGAGAGTAGATCTTAAAAGTTGTCATCACAAGAAAATAATTTGTAAATATGTGTGGTGATGGATGTTAGCTAGATTTATTGTGGTGATCATTTCACAATACATACAAACGTTGAATCATTTTGTTGAACACCTGAAACTAATATAATCTTATATGTCAATTATATTTCAATTTAAAAAGCCAATGAATCAGATTTATATAGACCATGATCTCTAATCACAATGTCATTAAATTAGAAATCAATAGTAAAAAATGATGAAAAGTATTGTATATATATATTCAAACTAAAGTTGTATTTTTATTTTTTTATTTTATTTATTTTACTTTTTTGGTGGTACGCGGGCCTCTCACTGTTGTGGCCTCTCCCGTTGCGGAGCACAGGCTCCGGACGCGCAGGCTCAGCAGCCACGGCTCACGGGCCCAGCCGCTCCGCGGCATGTGGGATCCTCGCGGACCGGACCGGAGCACGAACCCGTGTCCCCTGCATCGGCAGGGGGACTCTCAACCCCTGCGCCACCAGGGAAGCCCTAAAGTTGTTGTATTTTTAAATGAGAAATGAACTCAAGACATAATCTCAATCAATTTCTAGCCAAACAACCACAAAAGCAGGAGATTCCAAAATTTAAGGGAATCAGACAAAATATTTAAGGTAAATCTTAGCCTTCAGTTTATTTAGTAGCAGGAAACATTTACATAAAGTATATTGTAGTAGGCAGTGCTGTACTTCCAGTTCTCCGCTGCATACTCCTATTGCTTTGAAGTTATATGTAACCACGTGACTTGCTTTGGTCAATGAAATGTGAGTAGAAGGAATTTTTGCCACTTTCACGCAGGAACTTTATGAGCTAGTATGCAGTTGTCCAGGTCCTTTGTTCTTACCTTGGCAATGATAGAAGCATGGAGATGGAGGCTACCTTAGCCCAGGTACCTGAGTAAGGATGACAGTCTTCTGACCCCCGCCCTGGCTCTCTTCCTGTGTGTCCACATGTGCAATGCAACAGTATCCTAGGGACAGACTGCCACCATCTCAAGTTAGTTTTCCACAGTTATTCTCTGGATTTCTGTCTTCTACAAGCTGAATTAGTTTAGATTTTTCTTCTTTGAAGCTGCATTTGTAATCTGTTGGTCTCATCACCTACTGAACCTGATCTTTTAAAATTGTGTTTTATTGTTTGTTGTTTTCTCTGTTCCCAGGTTTTTAGTAGCATGTGGGAGCTTTCAGACAAGTGCTTTCCATGGACTAATAAAAAGTGCTTACAATTACTGTCAAATAAAGCCTGGAGTCTGAAAACAGAGGCTTTTAAACTGGTTATAAAGCTGGAAAACTGTCCAGTAGTTAATTTCCCCCATCCTACCCATTTGCTATTCTTTAGTTCTCAGAGTAAATTCACCTCTGAGATTTTTTACATTTTGTTTTGATGAAGGCAACCATGCCTTTAATAAAGTATTTTCTGTTAATCTACACTTCCTTTCTGAAACTGAACAAACAAAAAATATTCCTGAAGATAAGAAGTAAGAACATATCTGTAATCTTGATGACTCAATCCTTCAGTGACATGATTATAATCATTGTCTCTGTGCAGGATCTAGGATGAGCAAAATAGTATAGTTGAAACACAGATAACCCCGTTATGATATAATCATTACTATTTTCTGGAAGCTCATTATGTGCACAGACCATGGTTAGGCACTCACTGGACATTTGTTTTGAGTAAACCTGCGGCAACTTCTTTGAGGCTGGCTTATAATTTCTAGAACGTGATGATTTACCCGAGAGAATGCTGCACTATTTTCTGTGAGCTGCCTTCCACTGCCTTTTACTTAGATTCCCATCATGTCCTTGCAGCTATGCGAGTAAGTCGGAGAACTAAAATGACCCACTGTGATAGGAGGACTTCTAACCCTGCTGGGTCAGACTTTCAAATGATTTCTGACTTTGGTTTGTAACACTTCAGTGTGATCGCAATTTTTTGCAAGGAAGATTTTTGTAAGAGCTCTGGAAATTATCAAAGATAAAAGAGCTCTTTTGAATGAAAGAAAGAAAACTCTACCACACTGACTTTTATGATGAGAGAAACATTTGAGGAAAACAAGAAAATAGATTGTTCAAACTCCAAAGGCTTTCAAAAGCTCTAGAGTAGACATCCAGTGTGATGGTAATATAAAGTACCAATTTTTGCCAGCAAGACTCAAGTCATACCAGATTCATTTTTCTCTTATAAAGTTAAAAAATTGGGGGAAAATTGTAAAGATGCTTATTTTTCAAGGTTTAAGTATGATGTTATCTTTTTCAACGTTTAAGTAATCTTACATACTTTCTTTCA
The DNA here is from genome assembly GCF_059928025.1 of Delphinapterus leucas. Taxonomy (NCBI): domain Eukaryota; kingdom Metazoa; phylum Chordata; class Mammalia; order Artiodactyla; family Monodontidae; genus Delphinapterus; species Delphinapterus leucas. The sequence goes on along the minus strand of NC_143146.1, from coordinate 28,394,345 downwards.
AAAAGAGCAACTTGTTCAAAAATGTCTATTTGTTTTAGTTTAAAAAGTTTCAGATTTTGAAATAAGTTTCTGAACTTCAAAAAACATTATTTTTATACTTTTGACATTTTAAATACACCAAGATCATCATGGGATCTGTTTAGATCCAACATAGGCTGTGACTTGGTTCCTTCTGAGTATTCTTAAGAGTGGTATTGACATTTGAAGAATCCAAATGGCTAGAAATACAAAACAAAGCAGTGATAGTTTATGCTGTTTTGTCATCTGTGCAGAAATAAGCATTGAATGAATAGCCTTTGTACTGTCAGAAATGTTGTACCAGCACCAGCAACTTTGTTGATCTTGGAAACCTACTGTTTTCTGATCTGTGCTTGGTGACTTTTTAAGTTCCAGTAATATTTGCTTGTTAATGAATCAGACTTTGTTCAAGGCATTCTTGGCTATTGATTTTGCATAAGTCAATAGTTTTTATTGATAAACCGTTAAGACCAGAGCAGGGTATTTTGCTAGGTGCTGCCCAAGATCAGAAAAGAGATACTGCAATGAATGAGCTGGGGCTGCCTAGCTTTCAATTCCTGCCTCTGCCACTTCCTGGCTAGGTAACTTTAGGCAGATTGTGTGACTTCCTATGCCTCAGTTTCCTCACTTATAAAACAGGAGTAATTATAGAAACTACCTCAAAGGGCTGTTTGATGATTAAATGTGTTAATACAAGTAAAGGGCATAGAACAGTTGCTGGCATTTAATAAGCACCAATAGCTATTATTAAGGTAAATTTTTAAAGTTTCATTTTAATGAGCGTGGCACATGTGTGACCGATTCATAAAACAAAACGAATTGACCACAGGAGTAAACAGTATTGACTAGGAATTAGAGCTGGGTGCGGTATCCTAGTTCTATTGTTGCTTTGATACATCCTATATTCTGTCTGATAAATGAATATCACAATACTCGCCCCAATGCCTCATAGTTTGATAAGGAGAACCAAATGAAATAATGTACTTTTTAAAAAAATTTACTATTTGAACCATTTTTTAAAATTAATTAATTTATTTTTGGTTGCATTGGGTCTTCATTGCTGTACACAGGTTTTCTCTAGTGGCGAGCGGGGGCTACTCTTCGTTGTGCTGTGCAGGCTTCTCATTCCGGTGGCTTCTCTTGTTGCGGAGCACGGGCTCTAGGCACGTGGGCTTCAGTAGTTGTGGCGTGCAGGCTCAGCAGTTGTGGCTCACGGGCTCTAGAGCGCAGGCTCAGTAGTTGTGGTGCACGGGCTTAGTTGCTCTGCGCCATGTGGGATCTTCCCGGACCAGGGCTCGAACCCATGTCCCCTGCATTGGCAGATGGATTCTTAACCACTGCACTACCAGGGAAGCCCCTAATATACACTTTCTATACGAAGTCCTCCGAAAATTTTTTTTTTTTTTTTTTTTTTTTTGCGGTACGCGGGCCTCTCACTGCTGTGGCCTCTCCCGTTGCGGAGCACAGGCTCCGGACACGCAGGCTCAGCGGCCATGGCTCACGGGCCCAGCCGCTCCACGGTATGTGGGATCCTCCCGTAGCGGGGCACGAACCCGCGTCTCCTGCATCAGCAGGCGGACTCTCAACCACCGCGCCACCAGGGAAGCCCCTCCGAAAATTTTTAGCCAGAATTAATTGCTCCTTCTTGGGCACTTCCTAAGCTGTTGACTTGTATTTTCGTCATGACACTTAGCACAATGTCTTCAACGATAATCAACTGTTTATATGCTTTTTTCTCCGACTAGATAAGGTCTTGGTGGTGGAGAAATTTTCTTACTCACTTTTAAAAAGCCATCTAGCATTGTGACGAACATAATAGACATGTAATAAGTGTTTGTTAAAAAGGGTTTTGACAAGTATACCTTGCCAAGTCAGCAGAATTATTATTATTATTATTATAACTACTCCTATATGTGCCTTTACAGGGCATAATTGCATGGGTTGTTGGCATGAATTCGAGTAGAGCTGGGTGGGGTTTGAACGGAGCAACCCACACAGGGAATTATTTACATAAATTCTGGCTTCATATAATTTTGTTTTCTCTTTGCATTATTCCCTTACACTAAAATCCACACATTAATGCAGCAAGTATTCTTACAGCTTTTAATTGGGTCAGATGTGAATTATTATGGAGTCTGCAAAAAGCCTTCTAATCCTCCCATGTTGTTACCATATGACAAATGAGGCTTATAGAAGTAACTGATTAGGTTCTTGTCTAAATTTCAGCTAGAACTTGGGATTTATTTATCCATGTATTCTTAAAAATAATTTCAATGTGTTTTTGCTATGTGCTAGACACTTGCTAGGCACTGGACAATGGTAGTGGGGATCCATAGTATTCAAGACAAGTATTTTGTATGGATAAACAGGAATCTAAACTAAGAGGCCAAAAGAAAAAACAAAACCCAAAGCAAAACAAAAACAAACAAAAACAAATGCTGTGGTTCCTCTGAATGAATTTGGAAACAGAGCTGGGGATCTTTGATCCTAGTTTAACACACTAGTGATTTTTTTCTTTTTGTGGTAATTGGATCTATCAACTTGAATGAAGGTAGTCGTCATATTAGGGTATGTCTATTGCAGTGATGGAAAATCTGCATTTAAAACATATGGGGCTTACTCTTAAGAGGAATTTCACTCTAAGACAAAGGGATAAAGAGAAGAGTGGTTGGGCCACGAGAAACTGCTAAGAATTATTGTCATTTTCAAGACTGAACTTGGGCAAGTAACCTAACCTTGTTAGCTTAACTGTAAAACTGGGATAATAACAGACTGTCCCTAGATTTCCTTGGAGAATTAGATTTACAAACTCAGGAAGAAACTATGCTGTCTTTCCAATTTTGTGGATGGATCAATTTGACGTCCATAGATACTATTAGAGGTATATGCGAAAAATACAAATCAATTATTTTCTCTCTTGAAATTCACTAGAGTGACCCAGCGACCATAGTTCTGGAGTGTAAGGAATGAGGGGCACCAGAGAAATATGTATTTCTTTATCTGATTTTGTATGTGTGATATATGGATATTTCTCATCAATTTATGGTGTTTCAAATGTATCCTTAAAGCATAAATTTTTTAATGAGACATACATTTTTATTTTCCATATCTTCTTTGTAAACCTCTGAAATCACCTCATGTATTTCATTTAAAACAAAAATATTTTAAAATTGAGAAGCTATGCATGCAATTTCTTTCAAAACACAAAGCTTACAAATTTGCATCAAAATAAAAAATCAAGACTGCTTAATTGAAACCTTGACACCATCAACCTCTTTAATTATGTGTTAAAGAGACAGGCATCCTGGGGATACCAACTTAAAATCAGGGTATATTTTGAGGGTTTCTGTTGTGTGTACATATGTAATTCACAGAAGGGGAAAAAAGAGGTGCTGACATAGAAAAGAAAGAGATGATATAAAATTTCTCTAGACATGAATCCTTTCACAGGTTAAAAACAGTTAGGAAGAGGGCAAATTTGTCTTTTCAGAAGAAGAACACAGAACAGAAATTTAGGACAAAATGTTTCACCTCTTTGCTAGGTCTAAATTTCAGTGAATGCTCTTTTTTGAAACAACAAAGATTTTTTACAATACTAATTGTTACTTAGAAAACACAGTTCTAAGGCTTGACTACTGGTTGCTTGGATGTATTCTATAGACCATACTGAGTAAATGGAGGAGAAGAAGGATGTTTATTATAAATTTCGCAGTAAAATGACTGCTTTTCTTTACATCTTAATTCTTGTTGTCTTCGCTCTTCTGTGCCTATTCCCGATTTCTTTTCCTAATGTGGAACCCAGCAGCTCTTTGTTCTCATTGTGTCTGTTGTCTCCCTTTCTTTGTGTTGCAGGGATACTGCTACCCACATCTGCCACTGAGCATGCGGAAAATCCTTCAATAGATTCTTTACTTAGGACTTTCAGTAGTATTACTCCACTTCTCCAGGTTTTAGTAATAACCAGTATATCTAGAAGATAGACTGAAACTTGGAAAGGTGATGGGTGATACAGGTGGTTAGGTGGTGGTCTAGCAAGCTGGGACACCAGATAGGAAGGCTCAGGGTAGTTATCACACATATTTATCCAATTTACGGAAGATCTCACCAAGCTAGTTAAATGCAGATCACTCACCCTACACACAGAAGTTGGAGATACAGATTGACAACTGACAAGACACAAGTGTTTCTGAGCAGGAAGCCACAGAGCTGTATCTAAAACCAACGGATACAATAACCAGTTCCAGAGGGATGTGGTACATTGACACAAAGATTGGTATGTAAAGTCTCAGAGCAGGGACCTTCACTAGATAGTATGTCATCTGAGGATGAGAACCAGTTGTGTGGAAGTTTCTCATAATAAAATCTCAGACTTTTCTCTGTGTTAAACACCCCAAAATGCTACATCAATATCAATTGAATGAAAAGACTCAATTCTTCTGCTTAAGCCACCCCTCACCCCGCTTTTACAAGCAGATCTACCAATAATTTCCAGAAGGTGTAAGAAAAGGCAAGTTTGCAGGTGAGATTCGGGGTATCGGGGTCGAGCTCTGAGGTTTTCTCTTTTTCTTCCCCAACCTCACGCCAGCAAGTCTGACCTAATAGCTTGTAAATTATTTAACAGATGGAACACCATTCAACTTTACTCATGTTTCTCCCGTAATGACTTTTGCCTGTTTTGTTCACTTGAATGCATGGCCAGCTCTTCGAATGGTATCTGGCACAGAGTTAGGTGCTCAAAGATCTTTTGTTTAATGAACGTATATAGTATAAAAATGTTTTTCTTTTATTGCGGCAAACATTGGTGGTAATACAATAGTTCAAACCGGACAGTTTTAGAAAAAACTGAACACCTGGCTCTTTAGTGGGGGGAAGGCCACTCTCCCCCCTCTTAGTGAGAAGGAGATTTTCTTTCTCCTCGGCCTCTTCTCTCCCACCATTTTGTTTTTGTATTACCAATCAAGGGATTAATAGCATCACCTCAAAGCCTTTCCGTTCCACGTTTTTACTTTTTGGTTCTTACGATACCGTTTCCCGGTCTTTTGGTTTTCTATAGGTTTAACTAGCTAGTGGCTGGTAGACGATACGGTTAAGCCCAAGTGCTCTTGTAAGGTAGCGAACCGGCGGGCAAACGCCGCCCTCCTGCAGGGCAGGCACCTGCTGCGGCTGCTTTTTCTAGAAACCCGCCCCTAGCTCCGAAGTCAGCTCAGTTCGCTCCCTCCCCCGCGGCGGGAGGAAGTGCCGGTGGCGGGAAAGTTCAGGCCAGGTCCAATCAGGCACCTGGGATTGGGTAGCGCGACCGGGGGCGGTGGCCCCCGGACCCCAGCCCGCGCTCCCGGCCCCGCCCCTCGGGAACGCCTCGCCCCCCGGCTGGTCCGATACCCCCGCCCCGCCCACCCGGCGCCCGCGCCCCGCCCCGCCCGGGGGCCGCGGCTAAAACCCGGAGCCGCCGCAGCGCCCAAGGGACTGGAGGGAGGCTCTGAGCATGTGCAGAGCAGCGCGGCGGCGGCTGCCTCGGAGAGAGGCAGCGGCCCGGTGCTGATGCGAACAGCCGCCTCGGCCTCTGCCCCAGCGTAGTCGGCCCCCGGGCCGGGGCGGCAGCGAAGGAGCCGTAGCCTCCCCGCGGCCCGAGGAGCCGGCGCGTCGGCGCGTACCCCGCCCCTCCCCACCCCCGGCGGCCGCGGCGCCCTCGGGGACCACGATGATGGCGGAGCAGGTGAAATGCGCCTCGGCGGGGGGCGGCTCCGGAGCGGGCTCTGGGCCGGTGGTGAACGCGGAGCTGGAGGTGAAGAAGCTGCAGGAGCTGGTGCGCAAGCTGGAGAAGCAGAACGAGCAGCTGCGGAGCCGGGCGGCCAGCGCGGCCGCCGCACCGCACCTGCTGCTGCTGCCGCCGCCGCCCCCCGCCGCGCCGCCCCCCGCTGGGGCCTGCAGCCCGTTGGCTCCGCGGAGCCCCCCGGCCGCCGCTGCCGCCGCCTCGGGGGGACTGGGGCTGGGGCTGGCGTTGGGCGCGGGGGGCGGAGGCGGGGGCGGCAGCGGTGGCTCTGGCCCCGCGTTCCCGGGGACCTACTGCCTGCCCGGCCCGGCGCCTTCCCTGCTCTGCAGCCTGGCGCAGCCCCCCGAGGCGCCCTTCGTCTACTTCAAGCCGGCGGCGGGCTTCTTCGGCGCGGGCGGCTGCGGCCCGGAGCCGGTGGGCGCGGGGACACCCCCCGGGGCCGCCGCCGCGCCGCCCTCGCCGACCCCCACGCTGCTGGACGAGGTGGAGCCGCTGGACCTGGAGAGCGTGGCCGCCTGGCGGGACGAGGACGACTGCACCTGGTATTGCCGAGCTCCGCTCCCTCCCTCGGGGTCCTCGCCTGCGACGCCCGGGGAGGGCGAGGGCTGGCAGGAAGAGGGGGATCTCAGCCACTGCTCCCAGACGGGGTGACCTGGCAGGTGCCGAGCCGGGCGATGAGCGGAGGCTGTTCACCAGGGTGGAAACCTATTTTGTTACAGCTCAGGCCGACCCATCTGGGGATGAACTGGTCCTTTTCCTCTCCTGTGTTGTCGTCTTTACTGATGATTGGGTGCCACGCTCCTCGTTAGCATTAACTGCAAAATCCATGCTATCTTGTCTTTTTGTCACTCAGTCGTGTTCTTTTTCCTCAGTCTTTTTTGGGAGTGGCGGGGGATGGGTAGGGGTTGGCCTCCATCTGCGACTGTTACTGTTTTGTCCTCCCAGACCAAGGCCGGACAGGATTTGCGTGCTGTCCCTACCTCCTCGGCACCCCAAGGCGCCTAGTGATGCATGGAGGAGTGATGAATCTCTCCTTAAGAGATTCGTTCTTACTGTTTGAGTTGTTCAGTGGTTTGTCCTCATTCGCTGCATCTTCTTTGATAGCTTCTCATTTCAGAAACAGGCTCGCTTTTTCCAGTGTGCTGACCTCACTGGCTTTCCCATCAGTAACGGTGTAAAAAAAAAATGAAGGCTTTTTGGGGAATGGAGTGAGCAGCTTGAAGGCACTCTGTTACCTAGGACCCAAGGAACTTGCTTTAATTTAAAAAGTTAAACTGGTGATTGAAGAAAAGTGAGATTAGAGAAACTTTTTTTTTTTAGTTTTTAGAGACTTGAGGCTGGCAGCATTCAGTTGAAATCTGGTTAGCTCTGTCTGCTTCCCTTCAGTGAGTACCTTGCGGCGGGGAGGGGAGAGGGGTGTTCTGATTCCTTTATTTGTTTCTAATGGTGCTTGCTCATAGGGTAGCAGTCACTTCATGACTTCTTTTGGTTGGTTCGCATGTTTTCCTCAGTCGTTAGAGGTAGTGTGATGTGGTCAGATGAATAGAAGCTTCAGATCAGGTGGGACTTAGGTTCACGCAGGGAGAATGAAAAGCATTCACCTGTACGTAGCAGTAGCATGAAGAGTAATTGTAGTTCTTTTAATCTTAGGTCCTCTTCCTGTTTTCCAAGCTGGGTCTTCCTCACTTTCTTTGTGTTTATGTTGGGTGATTGCTCAGGAGGGAATGGCAGATGGAGAACCTTGCTGGTTTCCCATTAGGAACTGTGGTGGTCCTTTTCTCTTGCACTTTTTTATGTTGAGAACTCTAACCGTAAAGTACATTAATTGGTTTGATTCTGAGAATCAAAATACAGGGAGCTATAATAAGGCATAGTCATCCTTCTGCTTAGTACTTTTCGGCAACGGGGCAGGTAACTCAGGTTGTAAAAATCAAAACAACTCGCCACTTCCTGGAACTTTAAGCCATTCTTTAGAAGCTGCACCTTTATTTTTGTAAAGTCCAGGCTGTGTTGTAATCTCAGATTCAGCCTGAATATGGTACCAGAAAATGCTCTCATGATGGTGCTTAGGTTGTTACTAATAACTGTAAGCCCTTATGCCACTTTCAAATTATTTTAGATTGATTTAGTCCCCACTTGGCCTTTTCTGGAGATACGTACTTAAATAATAGAAGGAAACTTGCTGTATTTTGGCTGAGGATCAATCCTGTGCTTTAAAACTATTAGCACTCTAAAATTGATCATGATACACTATTTTATATTTTATATTAGATTTGTGCTAGTACAGTGAATATAATTGTAATATTTTCTTTTATTAAATGGACTTCTACCATATTTAGTTATCCTCCAACTATTGCTAGTATTTTGATATCTTAGGCTTTCCTTTTGTAGTTATTTTTTGTTAAAACATCATTAAAATAACTAAAAAAAATCACCTACTTGGTGAGATTAGCCTAGTAGCACTTCAGATGGTTTGAAGCAAATCTAACCAGGTTTGATTTGCAGCAGGTTCTACTAATTTCACTCATCAGGTATATCTGTGAATGACTAAATCAATGCCTTGACACCTTACAGATGTTTCTGTAGACAAATGGCACACTGTTTATGCAGTATCTTCCTCAAAACAAACCCAGGGTTAGAATCCCAGGTGGAAAAACAGGGAGGGATCATTAATCTTAGTGGGATGGACTTAAAATTTTTGTAAGGTCACCTGATTTATAGAAAACTTTCTATCAGAGCATTTTTATACATTGAGATATATTTGTATTGCAGTACTTGGCCTCTTTGTTCATCACCAGTCAACAGGGTTTAATTTTCAAAGCTAAACCCACTTGTATAATGCTTGCAGAGCCTTCTGATGTTCCTTCATCACTGCAAACCGCGTGTCCCTGCCTGATGCTGTCATCAATAGAGTGCTTTTCATTTGGTTTCCCTGATAATGTTTGCAGGAAGGCTACTTATTTTTATCTTCCCTGTTTATTAAGAAACAACTAAAGCGGATAATATGTACCTGATTATTTTAAATTATTTATGAATTTATAAATTATTTATAAATTTTTAAAACTTTTATAAAGTGGATAATATGTACCAGATTATTTTAAATTATTTATAAATTTATAAAGTCACAAAAGTCTTCCGTCTTGTCCTCAATTTACTACTGTGACTCAGAGTGAACCCTGTTAACCTTCTGTAGATCCTTCAAGGTAAAAACATAGTTATACAAATCAATGTGCAAATATATCCACATCAGTTTTTTTACACTTACCTTTCATTGGACACATCTTGGAGATCTTTGTTTCCCTATAACAGTTGCATCATCGTTAACAGTAACTTGGTCCTTAATAATGTTACTTTAACTGTATCACCTACAATTTTTCATACATTTTTATCATGATTTCATCCTAATGGGTTAAACAAAATTAATAATTTATTTAGAATAGCACTTCCTGCTAAAATGTCAGATCCTTAGGAAAGGAAGTTCACAAATGTAGGTTAATCATTGAATGTTTTAGAAGTTCTTTCACGTAAGTCTGTTTTTTCTAATACAATCTTAGAATGTACAGCCTGGACAGCACTTGGCTCAAGAGTTATGTGCGAAAGAAAAAAGTGAATGATGGAAGAGTATTTGCTTGATGATAGTTCATTAGTTAGTGAATGATCAGTCAGGTCTCAGGCCTTTTTTCCAAACAATTATTTAACCTGTAAGTTTCTTCTGTTTATTGAAAAAAAAACTTTGATGCAAGAAGAATGATGTATTCTTTTTGTTTTGATGAAAAGCTTTGAAACAAAACAATTGTCTTATTTCTTCAAATATTTATCTTAGTTGAATTTAAAGTATGTAATTTTGCCTTAATACAATCTGGTTATATTAGCACAGTGCTGCTAAAATTCAGTGTCTCAGAAAATTAAAGTTGACTGTGGTTTCAGAACCTTCATTCTTAAGTCCAATTATTATAATCCCATAGTAAACTTCACATCCTGCTGTATCAGTTCTTCCATTATCTTACTACTAATTTGACAGCCTTAGCTCTCCAGGAGACCGTAGGCCAGAAAGTACAGGGGAGAAACCAGGAGCAAATTAAAAAAGTTCAGAAGCGCTAAAGTCCTGATGCATACGTGGCACATGGTGTGACTGGATGATCTGCCAGTCTGTACAGAAGGATGTTTTGAAGGTCTCTGTCCCAGTGTTACCAGGCTGAGAAGCACTAGGCTAAGAAGAACCAGGGTACAAGGAGAGGGAACCAGATTGGTATGAAGTGGCAATGGGAGCAGTAAATCATTAACTGCATACTAGACCTTTCTGTGACCTATTTCAGCTCCCTAATTTCAGTGTTAAGCGCCAAGGAGAAATAACTTAGGTAAACTTCTTCAGTTATTTACTGAAAGAATTGACTAAAATTTAGACTTATTTATATGGATTCAGAAGTGTTTGCAACCATTGATGTTTTTTCCTCCAAGCATGGTTGTGACCCATTAATATGTTATAAAGTCAGTTTAGTGGACTGACTCAGTATTATTTTTTTATGAAGTTCAGTGGAATAGAAAATCAGGACCAGAGTACATTGTATCTTATAATACAAGTGTGTCTTGATTAAACTTATTTCAGTTTTATGTGTATATGTCCTGGGTTGAAATACTTAATGCATTTGTGCATTATGGCTAAAGTTAGAATAACTCCAGTTTGTACTGTTCAAAGCAAAACGGACTTGGAGAAAACAGGTAGAAGAGCACGGCTCCCTGAATATAGTGTAGTGCCGGGGTAGGTCAGAACCTGCTCACCTCAACCAGAAGACGAGTCTGTATTCAGACAATGCCAAGATTAAAACATGCCAACTGGTATAAAATACAGCTATAAAAGGAGGCATTTATTTTTAAAAGAGATGTGGCAGGGACTTTAACTTGCCCAACTGGAAAGGACAGGAGAAACGTTCTTTTTTTTTTTTTTTTTTTTAACATCTTTATTGGAGTATAATTGCTTTACAATGGTGTGTTAGTTTCTGCTCTATAACAAAGTGAATCAGCTATACGTATACATATATCCCCATATTGCCTCCCTCCCACCCTCCCTATCCCACCCCTCTAGGTGGTCACAAAGCACCAGCACTGAGCTGATCTCCCTGTGCTATGCGGCTGCTTCCCACTAGCTATCTGTTTTCTGTTTGGTAGTGTATATATTAGTCCATGCCACTCTAGGAGAAAAGTTCTTAATGATACAAGGGGAAAATGGTGATATCTACAAATTAAGGAAAATTTAATGAATGAGATATTCATCTTCCATGTGTAACACCAAGACCCTGGACAGCTGGCCAAAGTCATTGCCAATTTTTCATGAGAGCTGTTGAACACCTTGTACTATACATATGGCACAGCTAAATTAGACCACCTAGGCTGTTTTTTTGCATAATTGATTTTCAGTGGAAAGACCAGAGGGTGCTTCACTTTCTGACAGTGCTGATAGAAAATGCGCAGTGTTTTCTAGGAGCAAGTGGAGTTGACTGAAGCCTGTGCTGATGTGTCTTTCAAATGAGTAAATTTGAAACACTGCAGTGAGACACTGAAATAGAGTTTAGATATAAGTGTGGAGGAAGGGGGAGGAGTCTGCTATGGGACCTTCCGTAACTAAAATTTAGACTTAATGTATCCTTTTAAATAGCTTATCGGGGGTAAGTTTCTTTTGCGGTGGCGAACCAGCTTGACCCTAGCAGATGCTAGTGAAACTAAGCTAAGGTTGATTGATTGTGCTAATCAGTGCTGGTGTTTTACCTTTCCTTCAAATGAAACGTATGGTGATTTAAGACTCTTAAAATGGCTTGTTTGAAAATTGACACATATTACTTTTCAGTGACAGGTCTGTGATATACATGTACAGTAAGTACCCTACAAACGAAACTTAAAGTTGTGAACTTTCAAAGATGCGAATGTGTGTTCACATGTCCAATCGCGTAAGTTAGTTCACTTGTCTGGTGTACCTTGTCATGTGCATGCATCCTCTACAAGTGGTTGTGCTTTTGTGTACTTTACTGGACAGTACTGTATAGAGTCCAATAGTACAGCATCTTTATTTCAATCAATCCCAGGATGTCCAGAAGTAAGCGTAAAAGCGGCAGTGATGTAGCTGGTACTGTATGGTACTTTTCAAATGTTTTCTTTATTTTTTGTTTGTTTTTTATGTATTATTTGTGTGAAAAGTATTATAAAGCTATTAAAGTACAGTACTATATAGCCGATTGTGTTAGTTGGGAACCGAGGCTAACTTTGTTGGACTTACGAACAAATTGGACCTATGAACGTGCTCTTGGAATGGAACTCGTTCGTATGTAGGGGACTTACTGTAATTATTTTTGTTGTACCATTTATTTTTGAATTGTCTGCAGAAGGATGACTTTAGAACCAAACGTTGAGAATAACCAAGATATTTTTCTAGACATTTTGAAATACTTCATTTGAAGCATTCAGGGTTATTATGATGGACTTTGTATTATTTCCAGCCTCCCAGTGTTAGTGCGTGTATGCAGTCAGGGGGTCCAGAAAATGAAGTGTATGAAAAAGAAAAGATTCTGTGAGAAGGACAATAGTTTCTAGTCACGTGCTTTTGGAAGTTTTGAAGAGAAGTGAAGGAAAATTAGAGTGTAACGTTTTAAATGATAGCTTTTCTACTATTTGAAGGCTTCTCAAGTTTTAGACTAAGGCTTTTCACATATTCTTGCCATATTCTAATATACTGTCAGCGAAAGGTAGAAGTTGAAAGAGCAGTTAGTAGGAGGTATGTGTATTAACAATGGCAAACTAGGATATTGTAAATGTTGCTGGCATTGTAATGACAGTGAAAGAGGTGATTTTTATGACTTTTTAGAAGATAAGAGCCATTTAGGAGAAATACAGGTTTTACCTTGCTTATCTAATTTTGGAGACATGTTATACTCAGGGAGTTTGTAGCTACGTGATCTTCGCAACTCACTGCCCTTTTTCTCTCTTTAAATCCAGTTCTAGGCCTAGTCAGAGAAATAGTAGGCTCAAAACTATCCTGGGAACATTGTTTGGAGACTGACTTTAAAAATGATCCCTTCTATCTTAATTCCACATATTTGCGTAGTACTTCTAAAGTTCTATCAAGGTAATACAATAAGTAGGATGTAAATGGTTCAAAAACTCTTCTATACCAAGGCTTACTACAGAAAGCAGCAGTTCTCCCAACTCTTTCCTGCCTCTGAGTCCTCCACATAGATATTACTTTATACTCCTTTGGCAGTTTCTTTTGTTCTTTATTTCTAAACAGTCTTTATACTACATGATCTTAAACAGATATAGACTTGTTTTGGAAAATGAGGACTAAGGCCTCTTCCCTTCATCCTCCAGCTACCATATCTTCTTTCCCTTCTCGTAATGGTTTTTATAACTTTTCTCTTAAATCATCGTAATGACCTGTGTCATGGTTATCACTGTTATTAGCTGAGTCCTGTTAATTGTATGTTACATTTGTTTTCTCTAATCTCCTTGTTCCTCTGAGAGTCAATAATGGCCTCTCTCTTCCCCCTTCACTTTCTTTAATCCCTTATTACTATTTATCTCTGTAAATACTGGAGCCATAACATCTCTCAAGAAGGTCAAACGTATTTGATAATCTCTTAAATCTGTTTTTAAAAATTTGTTTTGTACTGCCATCCGTTCTAGAATGCTTAATCCCATTGCTCCAGTCTTTACTGTTGCTCCTTAGGCTGGATGCACAATGCTGTTACCATGGGAATTCCTTCGGGTTTCTTGCCAATATTGGATCTCCTATTTCATAAATCCTTTGTCTTGGAATTTCATTTATTCTTGTGGGTGGGATGCAGCCTCAGTTAGCTTTCTGAGAAAGGGGACATGCATGAGAAGTACACTTTGAAATCCTGTGTATTTGAAAATGTCCTTATTCTATCCTCATACAAGATTCATGGTTGGTCTGGGTATAAAAATCTAAGTTAGTGTTCCTCATGTTTGAGGGCATTTCCATTTTTTCCCAGTTTTTATTGTTTTACACCTATTGAAGTGCACTGTGATTTGGGTATTGAATCCTTTGTGACTTTTTCTTTAGGTTTCTTTCTTTATCCCTAGGGTTCTTAAATGTCATGTTGTACCTTGTATGGGTCTGTCTGTTCATTTGTTGCACTGAGCATTTGTGGGTGCCTCACTCTAGAACCTGGTGGCCTGCCTTCAACTTTGGAAAATTTTTTGCCTTTAAAACAAATAACTTTCTCTTCACTTTCATGTGTGTTTTAGAACTTATAATAATGAGATGGAGGCCTGCCTGGTACAGTCATTTAATTTTCTTATCCCTCTCCTCTGGTTGTTAATCTTTGTCTATGTTTTGCTCCTGGGAGACTTCTTCAGCTTGATCTTCCAAACTCACTTATTGAATTTTTTGTTTCTTCTATAACAGTTTAATTGTTTCACTTGCCAAGAAAGAAGAAGCTGTTCCATTTAAATATCCTGTTTTTGTCTTGTGAATGCAACATTTTCTCTCAGATGGTATCAGTTATAATTGTCTTGGATTTTTTATCTGTTCCCTGCATTGTTTTTCCTCCTCAGTTCTTTTTTTCCCTTCTGTCAATACTTTTAGTCTCAGGGTTTTATTTAAAAGGAATATTCCAGATATCTGGTGTCGTGGGTTGTCTGTTCATACCCAAAGGCGATATCGAAGTTGATCTAAGGCTCTGCATGGGTGGAACTCTGGCTGGTAGACTTTACCAGAGATTGGGTGGGTGGCCAGCTCAGGTTTCAGTATCTTTAGGTCTTCTCTTGGGTTCATCTGTGTCTCCAGACATAAACCTTCTGGGAGATAGGAGTTAAGGCAGTCGATTCTCGGAATGTAAAGGGGAAAATGGGGCTAGGGTGCTAACCATTCAGCAAGTAGACTTTTGGTCGGCCTCTCTGGTTCAGTGCAGGTACTTCATCTGTCTTTCAGCTGAGTTCTGTGTGCCTAAAGTCAGAGCTTTTCTGGGTCAGCCTTATGCACGTGTCAGTAGTAAGCCTCTGGTCTTAGATTGTGGCAGAGGAGGGGTGGTGGGATGGGCATTGTGGAGTAGAGGAGGGGATCTGGGGTCCCACCTATTCCTCACTCAGGCTTTCAGCCGAATTCCCTGCTTTCAGTCGCATGATCACCCCCATATTCTGTGAACTGCAGGGTCGGGGTGAGCCACAGTAGCAGATAGCATGGGTGGACAGCGGAGGAGAAAAGAGAGAAGTCCCTGTACGTGAATATGGCAGAGTGGGTCCCAGAGCCATTACATGTACCTCTGGGAAGCTGCTTTTGAATGTGCTGTGAGGCTGCGTGGTCAAACGAGAGAACCATATTACGTAGGCCCTAATAGATTAAGGACATCTTCCTGAGGGGGTCCCTGCAAACAGAAAGCAAAACGCTCTACCAGAAAAACCCCCAAACTGGTGGGAGTGTGTGAAATCCCCAGGCAAGCTGCTTGGTGGAGGTTGCTAGTGGCAGGAGAAAGCAGCGGTCCCGTGGGATGCTGGAGGTGATGGGCAGAGCAGTGCTTCACATGGGAGCTGAGAGAGGTTTGCAAACAAGCAGACGCTCAGAGAGTGCATGAACCTGTGTGTGTATTAAACAGTGAGGAAGATGTATTAATTTAAAAGAAGCTGAAAGATAAGGAGGTTGCACAGTTGCCTAGTGTTGTGGCTCCTTTCTGTCAGGGCTGTGGCACCTGCTTCTGTGATTCAGCTGCCTGGTGGATGGCAGCTCCAGGCTCACTGAAGGGTGGGAAGTCAGTTGCTTACTGTTCTGTGAGTTTTTCGTAAAGCTTCATTACGGTGTAAGTGCAATATAAATCGCAAATATTTAAAATGTACTGTTTGATAGATTTGGGCCCACGTATAACCCATAAAACCATCATCACAGTCAAGATAGTGGAGATGGCCCAATGCTTTAAACTTCCTTGTGGCCCCTTCTATCTCCTCCTGTCCTGATCCTGCCTACGTCCAGCTCAGGCACCCACTGATCTGTTTTCTGTCAATCTAGATTAGTTTGTGTTTTCTATACTTTTGTATCAGTGAAATCATATAGTAGGTACTCTTTTTCATTGGTTTGGTTTGGTCTGGCTTCTTTCAATCAAGATAATTATTTTGAAACCCACCTCTGTTGTTACATGAATCAGTAGTTCATTTCTTTTTATCATGAAGGTTTTAGATTGTAAGGACACAACCATCGTTTGTTTTATCCATTCATCTTTTCATGAACATTTGGGTTGTTTTCAGTTTCGGGCTATTACAGATAAGTCTTTGCATAGACACATGGCATTTGTGTCTTTCAGGTAAATAGTTCATGACTTTTGAGTGGCTGTAACAGAAAGTAGGTGCACGTTAATTTTTAAAGAAGCTGCCAAAATCGTTTCCGAAGTGGTTGTGCATTTTACGTTTCTGCTGGCAGTTTAGGAGTTTCAGTTGCACGATGTCGTCCCGAAGGCTTGCTATGGCTAATCTAATCTTCAGGCATTCTAGCAGCTGTGTGATAGGATCTCGCTGGCGTTCTAGTTTGCATTTCCCGAATGACTAATGATTAGCCTCTTTTCATACACCTGTTTACCATCCATAGCTCATCTTTGGAGAACTATCTGTTTAAATCTTTTTACCAGTTTTTTAAAACGGGGTTGCTTATTAAGTTTGCAGAATTTCTTATATATTCCACTTGTAAGTTTCTTTATCAGATAAATGATTTGCAAATATTTTCTCCCAATCCATGGTTTGTCATTTATTCTCTTAACAGTCTTTCAAAGAGCAAGGCTTTTAGTTTCGATGAAGTCCAGTTGATACATTTTTTTTCTTTTATGGATTATGCTTTGAGTCTAAAAATATGTATCTAAGAAATACTGCCAACCCAAGGACACAAAGTTTTTCATCTGTAGTTTCTTCTAAAAGTTTTACAGTTTAGGTTTCATATTTTTGTGATCTGTTTTGAGTTCACTTTGGATAGTGTGTAAAGTGTGGATCAAGGTTCACTTTTTGTATATGTGTATCCATTTGTTCTAGCACCGTTTGTTCAAAAGACTATCTTTTCTTCATTGAATTGTCTCTGTACTTTGTCAAAAAAATCAGTATTCCACATGTTAGTATTTCTGTATCTGGACCATCTATTGTTTTTCATTGATCTATTTATTTTCATGCCATCCTAAATTGTCTTTATTACTGTAGCTTTGGAATAAGTCTTAAATCAGTTAGCGGTAGCTCTCCAACTTCATTGTTTTGGCTATTCTAGGATCTTTGCATTTCCATATGAATTTTAGCTTTTACATTCTACAAAAAGCATGCTGAGATTTTGGTTGGAATTTTGTTAAATAGATCAATTTAGAGAAATTGACATCTTAACAATATTTAGTTTTCTGACCCATGTACATGGTCCGTTTCTCTGTTTCTTTTTAAATTTCTCTCAGAATGTTTTGTAGTTTTCAGTGTACGGGTCTTTGACATCTTTTGTCAGATTTATCCTTAGGCATCTTATGGGTTTTCTTATACTGTTGTAAATGGGAAGTGAAATTTCAAAAATACTGGTTGTTGCTAATATAGAAATACTTTTGTACTTTGATTTGGTATCCTACAGTCTTGCTGCTAAACTCATTCTAGTATCTTTTTTTGTATATTCCTTTATACATAGACGATTTTTTTACATAGACGATCATGTCGTCTGTGAATAAAGACAGAGTTGTTTCTTTCCAATCCAAATGTTTTTATTGCCTGATTGTGCTAGCTAGAACCTGCAGGCCTTGTATTGCTCTTGATAGTAGGGGAAAAGTGTTCAGCCTTTCACTGTTAAGGATCCTTTTTTGTAGATGCCTTTAGTAAGATCGAGGATGTTTCCTCCCTTTTTTAATTTGCCGAGAGTTTTTATCAGGAATGGATGTCGTACGTTTTTTTTTCTTTGTATATTGAGATTATCATATGGTGTTTCTATTTTAGTATATGTGATAAGTTACACTGGTATTTGAATGTTAAGGCAACCTCTCATTCCTGGGATAAACCTCACTTGGTAATGACGAAGTACCCCTTTTATATATGGTCGCACCAAATTTGCTAAAACATTTAGACCTTTTGCTTCTGTGTTCATGAGGGGTGTTGGTTTTTAGTTTCTTACCTTGCAACGTCTGTGTCTGGTTTGGGTATCAGGTTTCATAGCTATGTTGGTCTCATAGACCATGTTGGGATGTGCTCCCTCCTCTTCTATTTTTTTGGAAGAATTCGTGAAGAATTGGTATTCTTCTTTAGATATCTGGTAGAATTTGGTAGTGAAACCTTCTAGGCCTGGGGTTTTCTTTGTGGGTAGGTTTTGCTCATTTGTCTTTGCAATGGTCTGTCCTTTTACTTTTAACCCGTGTGTTTATATTTAAAGTACTCATGTTGTAGGCAACATATAATTGGGTCTTTCGTGACCCCTTTAAACATGAGGAGAAACTTGCTCACATGCCCATCAGAATATTTCCCCTCAGTTTTTATTGTCTAGGACTGTGTCCAAGGCTTGTGCCTAAACCAGTCATTGGGCAAATAGGATTAATGGAACTGGCACCATTGGCTCAGCACAGTGCATGCCTCTCAAGGTGTGGTCTCCACGTAGCAGTATCAGCATCACCTGGGAACTTGTTAGACATTCACATTGTTTGGTCTTACCCCAAACCTACTGAATCAGGTAGGTTAGAGCTGCCTGCAATCAGGTGTTAGCAATTTGTGTTTTAACAAATCCTCTGAGAGATTTTAATACGTCAAAGATTGAGAACAACTGGCTTAGACTAACCTTTAGTTGGGGGTCTAGAGTGAGCTACCCAGTCCTGGACAGGGGTCTAGAGAGAGCTACACAGTAACAGTGCAGAGGTCTGACAGCAAGGAAGGGCAGAAGGGAAGGATCTACATAGATTGGTGATAATCTTGACACAGTAGGCCAGGGTGGGACCTAGGAATAAGAATTTTTAACTAACCAACATGCTCTCTTAGAGTGTGGTCCACACTCTAAGGGAAGAATGACATATTAGGATTACTGTCAAGTTGATGAGGAGAGAGATTTTAGAATCTTCATCTCCTGACAGGAGTCAGCAAACTGTGTCTTGTGGGCATATTGGGCCCACTGCCTGGTTTATGTAGCTGATCAGCTTAGATTTTTACATTTTTAAATGATTGAAAAAATCAAAAGAATGCTATTTTGACACGTGAAAATTATGGGAAATTCGACTTTCAGTATCTATAAATAAAGTTTATAGGAACACAGCCGTACTTATTATTTATCGTCGGGATAACTTTGGGGCTGCAGAGGCAGAGTTGAGTAGTTATGACAGAGACTATGTGGCCACAAAGCCTATAATATTTACTAGCTGGCCCTTACAGAAAAAGCTTGCCAACCCCGAACTATGAGAATAATTTGCTAAATACTACATTCCCCAGCCCTCTGGGATAGATTACTCGAATAGGTGGTGGACTGGACGATAACAGTAAAAGTGAATAATGAAGTATGTTAGTTCAAGAATACCTGCCCATTAGAAGTATGGTAACTTTGCTTGAAGTAGTGTTACTTTAATGAGATTTGTAATTAGAATAAAGCTTTATATAGCAAGGTCAGTTACTAGAGCCTGTGATTATAATTTTCTTTCTTTTTTCTGTCAACTGTTGGTTAATTCTCAAGGTAAACCTTTTTGTATAACCCTATCACTGAAAATATTCTAAAACCTACCTTAAAACAGTACATCAATGAGAGAAAACCTTTGTTATGACTTGTAGTGCCCCAGGGTGGTTATTTTGAATCCTGCCAACTATTGTGCAATGGTGAAGATGCTGAAAGTGAACTCTTCCTAAAACATATCTTTGAAAGCTATTTGGCTTTAATGAGAAAGAAGCACATATCAAATTTAGTATAGATTTAAGACAGGGGAAATATCTGATTATTTAAGGGTTGAGAGAAACAAACAGCTGACTTTTGTTTTTAGACTTACTTTTGTTAAATGCAAATAAGACTTGCCTTGTTTGCCACATCATGTTTATGTATATTAGCCCAAGTTCACGAGATTCTGTTGTCAAAGAGAGATGAAAATGTTCACTTCTAGAAATATAAGTGAGCTGATCAGATCATCACGGTGCCCCAGGTCAGTTCAGTAGCCAAAGCCCCAGATCTCCGACTCTCTGAGACATTGTTCCATAGTTTTTTGAAGTCCTCCTTGCCACCAAGCTACAGAATGTGTCATATTCTACCAGGGGATATTTATCTGTTAAAAATGATTTTGGTGTTTGAAGTAATCAAATGTGAGTTCTGTTTTGATAGAAACTGTTAAATACATGTTGTTTTCTCAAGTACAAGAGAGGTAATCTCTGTGTAGCTATATAATCCCTATAATGTAGATTTCTTTTTTTAAGGTTATACGTTGGCTCTTCAAAGACATTCCCGTCATCAGAGAAATCCCTGAGCCCTTTGCAGTGGTGTAGACATGTCCTAGATAATCCGACTCCGGAGATGGAAGCAGCAAGGCGTTCCCTGTGCTTTAGACTGGAGCAAGGTAACCGCGAACCCGTACACCTGCATCCTCAAACTCCTGCCACTGTCCACTCTGTTTTGTTGCTGGTTTTGGAATTGACACTTAGTTGAAAAACTTTACCCTAAGGTGCAGCTGTTGCATGTGATTCACTTCATATGTTTATACATCAGGGTTTCTCGGTATAGAATATATTTAGTTTTGTGCTTGTTTTTAGCCAGATTTTCAGCTTCTTTTAGTGTTGTAGGAATACATATTATTTTTCTATTTTTTTCTTTCTGTTTATGAATGTACCAGTACATAAAATGGGCCAGCCTTACATTCTCTGGGAATTGTTACAAGGTTGTGTCGCTGAATTCCAAGATAGTAAACTGGGATTCCACTGGGACCTGGGCACTGACCTTTTGCCTTCCCTAAATGTTTATTTGGATGTATAACTGAAAGTCCTAACCTTTACAAGCTAGGAGATAATCTTCATATTGTATGTAACATTTAATTATGGAGCTCAACATAAGCTTAAGTAAAAAGAAATAATTAGGATAGTTGTAGCAGGGGAAAAAAAAGCGAAAGGAATGAGTAGTACTCAGCTCCTTGCTATTTTGATAGACTAGTACTTAAGGCTGTAATTATTTAGGCTTTTGCTTGTCTCTTAACCTCTTGGTGTCTGTTTCATTATCTAGGTACACTTTACTACCTAGATAATGGATCACTCGCATCCAAATCACACTTGAGCTCGAAAATGGGGTTAAGGGTTAACCTTAACCCTCCAGATTAAAGAATCAGGGTAGCTGAGAGTAGGGGTAAGGGAATCTGCATTGGCAAGGTCACCAGTGTGATTCTTACGCACACTGAGGTTTGAGAACACTGCCTATGAAACTCTTCAAGGATAATGAGTGCTTATCAAATACTTGGACATGATAAGACAAAGTATAATAGGTACCATTTCTCGAGCTCTTAATTCTGACAGTCAGAACATTAAGTTCTTGACATTTTTCATTGTGTTCTAACTGCTCATCTGAGGTAGGTACTACACTTACTTTTAGAGGTGAGAAAAGTGAAGTTTAGAGAAGTTGAGAGGATTATGAGGGCAGAGTGGTCCTTGGGAGCAGAGCCAGGGCCTGGGTCTCCCTGACACCAGAGACTGTCCTTAACCAGTATTCCATCCTGCTTTATTGACACAGTCAACAGTAAATATGAACAGAAATCTGTTTTAAATATGTGGGGAAGGCCAAACTAAAAATTAGCATGTTTTATTAGCATTTTAACTAAAATGAAATAAGTGATGTAGTAATAGCAAGTTGAAGAGTGGAGTAGGAACAGAGGCATACTAGGGTTAAAACTTTGGTGACAGATGCATGTCTAAGAGGACAGCCATCTCAGAGCCAAGACTCTGGTCCTCATTCTGGGCCCATTTCCCTGAGTGGTCCTAAGCAGACCGTTATTTTCTCTTTCAAAGGTTGTGTAGGCCATCCCTAAGTTTTCTTATTCAAATACCTCTGATTCAAGGACTTTTTATATGTATATTTTTATATATGAATTTTGCTCAGTTTCATTTGAAATAAAATAAAAATAAAATTCAAATGGAATTAGAATCCTTTAGTTCAAGGGTCAACAATATGAAAGGGATCAGATAGTAAATATTTTAGGCTTTGTGGGCCATCCAGTCTCTGCCATCACTAGAAAGCAGCCATAGATGCAAACATTAATGAACAAGGCCGTGTTCCAGTAAATCTTTATCTGTGGACAGAGATTTGAATTTCATGTGACTTTTTTTTTCATGTGTCAAGAAATATATTCCTATTTTTAATTTTGGTTTTTACCTTTTTTTGAAAATGGTTAAAATATTCATAGTTGGTGGGTATTATAAAAACAGGGGCAGGTTGGATTTGGGCCACTCAGGTCATAGGTTTGCTGACCCCTGCTTTATAGTTCATTTGCACACAAGGTGGATCTACATACAAGGTTGGTTTAAAAAATAGAGGAGAGGCTATGTTAATTTAACGCAATGTAACATAATGTAATTTAAAAATAATCATAGTTGGTGGTTGCTTTTGAGATTCTAGACTAAGTGCCTAATTTTCCTTTCATTGGCAAGGGGCTAAAGCAAAATTATGAGGACATGAATTGCAGTTTTATTCATAGTGTAATTTATTTAAATTTAATATAAACGAGTTTGAGCAGAGAACTAGCTTTTCAAATTCAAAATTAGTCTTTTACTAAATTTGTATATAAATCTTAATCCTCTTTTGCTGTGAGACTACATGCTTTTGTTCCAAAGATCCATAATCCCATTATGAGATAAGAAGTAATGGATTAGAATAGGTTGTTCAATGGGTGAAAAAAATTTTTTTGAAACTTAACATGTTTTATAAAGCAGTACATCTATAGTTTAGCAAGCATTAGTCTTACAGACATTATAAGGAAAAGGGCAAATTCCTACCCCATTCTCCCATGCCCATTTTATTACCCAGATGCAATTACTTAACAAAAACTATTTGTTCTGGTTTTGTTTGTCTACCCTCCCTTTTTAAATTCCAGGCTTGTATGACTATTGCCTGAGTTATCAATTTTAATAATTACCGGTTGGCTTTCTACTTTGGGTGGTGGAGGTTTCATTTTTAACTTCCTCCCCCCACTATACTTTTTCTCCGCATATTCCGTCATGTAGCTTTTTACCAATTTTAGGATACATCAGTATGGATTATGATAGCAAGACTCACATCGAAGCCATGCAGTATTTTACCATTATGTTTCTTTTTTCATTTAACTCTGCTTTTCCTTGAGTTAATTGTAAAAAGACATTTTTCTTGATCCTTGTCATTAATTTACCCTTAGACTCTCCAAATGAAACATCCTCAGTATGGTTAGACATAGACACCCACCAAGGGTTTTTATTTATTTAGTTTAACCATTCCTCCTGGTAGTGCCTTCTATTCTTACTGCAGTCTTACCTTGTTCTCTGTAGGCCTGTGCGCAGCTGTCATGGTGGGACTTCCTTTTTGCTCTCATCCTAGGAATTCCGCATCCTGTCTTCTGCATTTTATCGCTTGTGTCCTAAATGCAGAGACTTCGTTTTCCTTAGTTTAGCAGAATACATTCTCCTGTTGCTTTTTGTGGGGAGTAGGGAAAGAGGATATGTGGGAGGTCAGTGGTGAGAACGTCATATGTCTGAAAATGTCTTTATCGTACCTTTGCTCTTACACTTGATTGTTCTTCGGGCTACATGTAGAATTCTAGTTTAGAAACCATTTCCAGCAGAGTTTAGAAGGCAGTGTTGCATTATATTTTAGCTTGAGGATTGCTGTTGAAATCCTGTACCATTCTCATTTTTGATCTTTCTGTGTAAAATACACTGGATATTTTAGAATCTTTTCTTCCTGGTATTTTGAAATTGCATTTGTGTGTGTGTGTGTGTGTGTGTGTGTGTGTGTGTTAGACAGTGGGCACTTCCAGCTTGGAAACTTTAGCTCTGCAAAATTTCACGCATTATTTCTTTGTAATCACCCCTCCCCTCCAGTTCTCTCTATTCTTTCTTTCTAGTTACTCCTTTTAGTCAGGTGCTGAATTTCCTGGATTGATGTTCACATTTTATATTTTTCTCTTCTTTTGTTTATTCTTGATTTTTTTTTTGAACATTCTGCTTTCTTGGAGATTAAAAAACTCGTCTGCTAAACTCTTTTGCTGCATATTTATTAAGTACCTGCTATGTGTCAGGAACCATGGTAGGTAACGGGGATCCAGCAGTAACCAAAACAGATGTTAAGTCCCTGCCCTCATTGAGTTTACCATGTAGTTTGCAAACTTTCGCGTAATCCTTCTGTTTTTTGTAAGATACCCTTGTATGTGTGAGATATCTTAAATCTAGCAGCTTTCTGCTTCAGTTTAAGTGATGAAACCTGTCTTTGATAAAGCAGGAGAGGAGCAGCTGCTTGGGCTGGGGAGGGAGCCCAAGGGTTTTGGTACTCTTCCCATAGACTTTGCAGCAGTCATCTTGTGTTCGTTTCACCACAGAACTCCCTACCCTCTGTGGTGCCTGTACCATCAGTTTCAGAGCTTTTCCAGGTGTTTGTTCACCTGTTCCCACTGTGGACCCTCAGAGCAGAGAATATCAAAACCCAACTGGGTCCATCACCTAATGTTTATCTGTTTTTTCATTTCTAAATAAAATGACTCTTCTTAGTCTGATAGTATCTCCTCTCCTATTTGATATTTCATGTAGGTTTAGAAGACCTGAGTTAGCTGTCATTCTAGTGTGGTTTTGTAGAAATGAGAGAAGAAATCATAGTTAGTCCTCCATAGCAAAGAATTCTTACTGGGTTCCAGTTAAGGGATTCTTTGTCAGTGACAGCTAATTAACTGGTATCAGTTAATTACAATTTTTTGTTTTTTTTTTTTGCGGTACGCGGGCCTCCCACTGCCGCGGCCTCTCCCGCCGCGGAGCACAGGCTCCGGACGCGCAGGCCCAGTGGACACGGCCCACGGGCCCAGCCGCCCCGCGGCACGCAGGATCCCCCCGGACCGGGGCATGAACCCACGCCCCCTGCATCGGCAGGCGGACCCCCAACCACTGCGCCACCAGGGAAGCCTCTAATTACAGTTTTAACTTAAACTTTATTCATTATATAGCATAAATGTTTAATTGGAATAATGTGTGTCACGTATTTTAGAAGTTTCAAGTAACTCCCTAATAAAGCATTTTCTTTTTGTTTAGACTTCATTTCTCTGGAACAATCAGCATCTTCAAGTAACAGACATCATTGAGCATTTTCTTTGAGACCAGGGTTGTATCTTCATTTGAATATAAATTGCCCAAGGACAGGGACTTTTTTTTGTTGATCACACCAGCTACAGAAGGGAACCTGACATGTATTAGACACTGTTGCTAAAATAAATGAATTTTTGTTTAATTCTTTATGAACCCAATGTCACAATTACTACTGTTATAATTTCAGTTTTGCTTTTGAATATTTCAAGATGGGGTGAAGTCTTTGCACCACTTTCCTTACCAGCCATCTCTTTCTTTCAGAAGAAAGACTGGCGTCACTTGAAGTATCAACTTGCAGCATTGCTTTTCCATTCACGAGCATGTTTACTTTAAAATAATTGGTTTTTACTTACCTTACTGCATTTTGTTGCAAAATGATTAGTGGTTGTACATGCTTCTCCCAGCCATTCCCCCACCCCAGAACTGTTCAGTTAGACCATCCACTGCCATGAAAAGGAGCAGTTAGATGAGCTTTGAAGAAAGGTAAAGTTATCCTCTCTGTCTTTCTCTCTTTCTCTCTCTCTCTCTCTTTTACCAAGGGATAGGTAAATGTTCTTTAACGTTAGCCTGCAACTTCAGATAAGATGCTGCTTATTAGAGAACAAGTATTTTAGATATTTGGTTTTTATTTCCTGACCCTGATGTTTTGGGGAAGAAAATTGCTCAACAATTAAAGATGAATTCCCTGAGAACATGTGAAGAGGGGCATAGTTATGAGGAGCCAGAGTCTATCTAGTGGGTGGACCTTATGTCCCCTTGGGTCCCTTGGTCTTACATCTCTTCTTTCTCATTCCCTCTTGTACCCTAGGAACTTAGCCTGTGCTATTTTCTCAGTTGCAAATTAGCTGTCTTCTCTGCTTAAGGTCCACACATCCCTGAGCACATCTGAGTAAGGGTTTGTCAACCTCTGTTTCTGTGGGTACACGGAGTAGCATTTCTCTTAGAATTGTCTCTAATTGTGTAGTTGCTAACGAGCTCGTTTGGATTATAACTTCTTGAAGGGCCTAACTCTCTTCTTGTTGCCTACCTTCTCGATTTGGGAGGGTCCTCTAATAACCTTCATTCATATCTGACAACTTTGTAACCCTGGTTCTAGATTACAAAACTTGGTAAATTTTGGGAGAATATATGGGAGGTGTTCAAGTCTTGCCTTGAGGTTGTGAGAACAGGCTTATTAAAATCCTGCCCTTTGAAGAAGGTTTGTTTTTCTGAAGAAAATAATGGAAAAGAAATGTTTTATATGATTTAATTTTATAGGGAGTGAGCACCCACATTATGACTGCTTGTAAGGTATTGCTAAAAGAAAACCTTTGTTGTCACAGCTATAATTTTGCTAATTGGTTAAGTGCACTCAAAATACAATAGGATAATTATTTTTGGTGTAGGATATATATATTACAGATGATCAATATGTATCCAATACTCTTAAATTCTCATAGGGAATATAAATTGACTTTAATTAAAATATTAACTAATATTTTAACTGAATATTAATTAAATTAATTGCAACTTTATTGTGGCTCCTGAAACTTATTTTTCCCTTTTCCAAACTGGTCTTACTATTCAAATTGTATAATTTGTAAAGTCTTATGTATCAAGTAGTCAGCAAGGCAAGTTACTTAAGCTTTCTCAGCCTCTTCTACATTTACATTTATTTTATAGAGTTGCTATAAGGGGTTAAATAAAGATGTTTGTGAAGGAGACATAATAAAGGCTTAAATATTCAGTCTCTTTCCTAATATATTGGAATAACATAAATGACTTTTTTGGATAATGTACAGAAAGTAATGTTAGAAGTAAAATAACTAATTGCTGAAAGTTAAATCTTTCAGTACTTCTAAATCTACAATCTATTCGTATAAAATTAAGAAAGCCTAAACTAATATTTCCTCTTTTTCTTGGTTGGTTTTTCCTTTTTGAAAATGTTCCTAACAATTTTTGTTATGTTCCATTTGGAAGCACCCTGTTGTGTGAACGTCTTTTAATTGAATTTTTAACATGTGTATCCCTTTTTTTTCACATAGATTAAGCATCTGAGGCTAGGGGGACATGTACCTCAGTTTCCTTTTGAATTACCAGTGCTTACTAAGTTTTCAAACATGTTTTAAGCTCTGAATGATTGGTTTCTGTGAGGTATTAATTTGAGTACATTTAAATTCCTTAGAGCAAAGAAACTAATTGAACATTTGGTGTTGTAAATGGCATCCGGTTAGCCAAAGCCACACACAAAATAATTATGTAGTCATATTCATTACAGTGTTAGCTCTGAGGGTAGAGATTTGAGTCTGTTTCGTTCCCTGCTGTCACCCTCCCAGTGCCTGGAATGTCACCTGGTAGGCGTTAAATGCTGATAGTTGAATGAATGAATTTGGGGGAAGGGTTTTTTTTTTTAGTTAATTAATTAATTTATTCTTTTTGGCTGTGTTGGGTCTTCGTTTCTGTGCGAGGGCTTTCTCTAGTTGTGGCAAGCGGGGGGCCACTCTTCACTGCGGTGCGCGGGCCTCTCACTGTCGCGGCCTCTCTTGTTGCGGAGCACAGGCTCCAGACGCGCAGGCTCAGTAGTTGTGGCTCACGGGCCCAGTTGCTCCGCGGCATGTGGGATCTTCCCAGACCAGGGCTCGAACCCGTGTCCCCTGCATTGGCAGGCAGATTCTCAACCACTGCGCCACCAGGGAAGCCCCATGGGGGAAGGGTTTTTGATCTAGTAGTTAGATCTAGTGCCTCAGCCCTACTTGACTCTGTGGTTAAGAGCACATCACTTGTTTCCAATGTCTTGCTTATAAGTGGGGACGTTTAACAGATTTCACAGGGCTGTTACAACGATTTCAGGAAATGTTGAATGTGAAATTAGTTTGAAAAATGTGAAGTGCCATGTAAATATATGGACACATTCCTAATACGCAGTTCTTTATTCAGAGACTGAACCCCCAAAAATACAGGGAATCCTCTTAGTTTGGCTATTTATAGAAAGCGAAGAGTATTTTTTTCTTTGGGGGAGTGGGTCTGTTTTCTCTCCCTATAAATAAAGATACTTGGTAGAGTTAGGGATCTCAAATTGAAGTTTTGTGAGTGTAGTTTATTCAAGAATAGTAGAAAATTCAAGAGGACCTCTGTGGTCTATTCTTTTTCTCCTGCTTCTTCTCGGATCTATATGTATTAATATTTCATTTCTGACATGCTTTTCTTTCTTCTTCCCCACTTCCTCCACCCCTTTAGAATGTAGATAACAAATACCCATAGAACTTTCATGGGTAGCATTAACTCACATGATATTCTAAATTGGAATAAGGCTAATCTAGACTCTTTTGTTAAGTCCATGTCATGAGGCTGGGATGTTAGATAACCAAATAATGATCCAAAAGCTTATCTAAGTAATTTGAAACACCCAATATGTGGCTCAGTTAATTTGGGGCCAGTTAATAAAAGCTTATCTTGCCTTAAGATTCTTGAATGTCCATAACTATTGAATCAGGACAGGTCACATTTGAGGAGTGTGGGTATAGTTTGCACCAATAGTGTAGCTCTGCACACTTAGCTATCTTGGGTCATGTTTCCCTGGGACCATCTCTCATTTCCTCTGGGATTATATACTAAGCAAATGTGAATAGCTATTACCTCTTAGCTGAGTTTTTCTCTTATCTTCATATGACACCAGTTCCCATTCTTGTCTCAGTTGTTATGATGGAGTGTTTCTCTCTAAATTTAGCCAATGAAGAAGAAAGTTGTCGACTAACCCAGGGCTCTGAAGGTGGCCTTTTTCATTTGCAAAAGCCACACAGATTGAACTGAGACATTAAGAAGCTTATCGAGTGTCTTGTCTCCTGGAGCCTGCCCAGTCTCTCCTTGCGGGGCCCAAGATGCTATCTCCGCCAGCTCGTGTTTCCAGTCTTGAGGTGCTCTGTCACATTTGGAACACAAAATTAAAACTTAGTCTGTGCGGTTCATTTTAGGTAAGCTCTGTAAAGGATTCCCTTTCTCATTGGAAAAGTAATCTGGAATCACACTGAAATTTTTGTGCAGAAACAGGGCTTCTTGACATTTGCTATTATCTCTGTGCGCTGGAAGTTGAAGATGCATTACGCCTGTGTGCTTCCATCACATCCTTGCTTTGCTCTTAGGCTCCGAATAGCATCGTTGTATTTGCTTCATTCTTAGGAATGATGTTGAGTACAGTAAAGTAACAAATAATTAGGGATTGTGTTCCCGTGAAATTCACAGTTTCTATACCATTATAGCCAACAAACATAGGTATGTGTTTGCCAGATATTCCTAAACAATTGTCCTTTCCTTTCTTTTGCCAATTATGCATGTGTTTCTATTTGTTTTTTTCTTTTGCATTTCCACCATGATTAGAAAGGTGTTTATCAAAATAAGCAGTAACTTATGACAGTGCATAATGTTTGTTATAATGAACACATAATTGACATGCTATTTTGTTACCCACCCCAATGAGAAGAAATGATAGAGATTCTCCCAAAGCAGTTGTTTCCTGCTTTCACACTACTCTGATGATTGATTACACTTGCCTTTTTGGCAGTAAAATTTTATTTTGGTAGGTGCTCATACCTGTTTCTTGGGACCTCTACCAAACAGTCAATTTCTGCAAGAATTTGTAGACAACCTTTCCTGAGACGCTGGGCCTTGACCAGAGAGATGATTCAGATGCTAAACCATGAAGTAAATGTGTATCGAGCACTTGCTAGCGCTCAGTGCTAAGGACTAAGGGTACAGTGGCAAGATGAACTCAGCGTCTGGCCTTTGGAGCAAGCAGTCTAGTACAGGGAACAGATGACACAGATGGCAGCCCCTGTTCTTTTTTCTCCCTTTCCCTTAAAACAAGCATGATGATGTTCATGGACCTGAGTCTGAGGGGTATGGCCAGGAAATGCTTTCCTGAGGATGTGACATATTGAAGAGTCAGCAAAAGTTCAGCAGGTAACTCTGTGGCAGAGGAGGGCAGGGGAGCAGCTCAGACCATAGGAGCAGCATGTGGAAAGGCCCTGAGATGGGAGGAGACTCGTGAAGTGAGAGGAACTGGCAGACCACTGGCAGGGAGAAAACCTGAGCTGAGTGATTCTAAAGGAAACTAGAGTTAAGGACTCTGAACTTTCTATTGAGATGGTTGGGAAACCTTTGAATAGTTTTAAGCAAAGGAGTGACATGACTTTGGACAGGAAAGCTACAGGATATTATCTGAATTGTCTTACAAGACTGACCCTTTTTTGAAATCTGGCAAAATTTGGAGAGTTGAAATAGTGATTTTAGAAATTCTTTGGGATGTTGCAGTTGGGCTTTAGCATTTTTTAGGATGATTCTTTAACTTAGTTAGACTTGGAAATGTTTTCTCTTGCTTCTCTCATTAATATCCTGAATTTCTTGCGTGACCTCCTATGGGAAGCAGTAGTTTAAAATGTGGCCAAACTTCATGGTGCTTAATTTACTTTGAAAATATAAGGCTTTGATAGTCTCATTTATTTATAATACATGGAGCTTTATACTTTTATATAATGACAAGTTTCATGTGTTTGAATTTTGGAGCTCTTGTCATTGTGTACCTGTGAGTTTAATATTTTTCCACTTG
Source organism: Delphinapterus leucas (assembly GCF_059928025.1). Lineage (NCBI taxonomy): Eukaryota > Metazoa > Chordata > Mammalia > Artiodactyla > Monodontidae > Delphinapterus > Delphinapterus leucas. The sequence continues at coordinate 28,363,722 of NC_143146.1, read as the reverse complement.
TAAGATATATTTCAGTGGACGGGGTGTGTGTGTAAAAGTATCAATTTTTGAAATTCAGGTTTTAGTGTGTGTGCCTGTGTATTCATATACGTGTGTATATATGCACATGCAATGTAATCGTGTGTGATTTTCCATTTTCATAGCATTTTTAAATAAGGAAAGTGGGGTCAGGAAAAGGATACTCTAGCAGTAGGAGTCGCTGGCATGTGCTAAAGATGATGACTGCAAGTGGTGGGGATGTCTAATCTTCAGGGTCAAACCAGATACCTATTTTTATTTTTTTTTTAATTTTATTTTTTATTTTTTTGTGGTACGCGGGCCTCTCACTGTTGTGGCCTCTCCCATTGCACAGAGCACAGGCTCTGGACGCGCAGGCTCAGCGGCCATGGCTCACGGGCCCAGCCGCTCCACGGCATATGGGATCTTCCCGGACCGGGGCACGAACTCGTGTCCCCTGCATCGGCAGGCGGACTCTCAACCACTGCGCCACCAGGGAAGCCCCCAGATACCTATTTTTAAAGAAGGCAGAGAGATCTGATTGAGGAGCAGAGCTCGAGGTGACTTCAGGTGTCCACATTAGACTGAGCAGAGGGTGGGAGGAGTATTAGATGAACTTCGGAAGCCTGCTACCTTCCACCCCTAAGATAGAGACCTCCTTCCTTTGTGCTGTTGGGATCTCAGCCGCTCTACTGCTGCATGTCCAGGCACGTATGGAGAACTTGCTTATGAAATAATCCACCTGTTTACATACTGTCTGTTGTTAGTTTCCTTAGAGGCCTGTTGGGGTAATACTATGCTGGTGCAAAAGAAACTCACGCCAGTTACCTGTATTCAGATGAACTTAGCCTTTATTCATAAATACAAACCAGCAACCAAGTCTCACTTGGTTTTTGAGAAAACTAATAGCATGAACAAAATAAAAAGGTCAGCTGACTTTGTAGGAAAGAAGTAACTAGGGGAATAGAGAGCTCAGTGTGCTGAGATTCAAGAGAGTAGTAATACAATTTTAAAACGAACAGATTGCTAGGAAGAGCAGTAGTCAAATTATTACTACTTTTAGTCATTTTTAATTTCTTGGAAGTACTGAAATAAAAATGGACAGGGCTAAGAACCAAGCTGCTTATCTGAATTAGACAAAGGAATTGCCCCAAAAGAGAGAAAATTGAGAGAAGTTAGGGCACTTGAAGGACAGATCTGCAACCTCTAATCTTTAAGTTTTAGAAGCTGGAACAGATAGTTTAGAGGAAGAAAGAATCAGTTAATTACGGAAGAAGATCTCTTTGAGCTGAAAAAAGACACGCCCTCAGCATGAACTGGGATAGATGAAAAGAGACCTACACCTAGACATCCTGGTTTAATTCAGATTTTCCAGGGCTTAGGATAATATCCTAAAAATGTTCAAAGGAAGAAATAGGTTATCTACAACAGTAACAGACCTCAGATATTTCATAAGTAATATTGGATGCTAGATGGGCAATATTGTCTTTAAAGTTTTGAGGGAAAGTTATTTCCAAACTGTGATTTTGTACGCAGGCAAATAGTAAATTGTGGAGACAAGTGGGAGAGGGTTTTGGATCTGCAAAGATATAGAAAATTTTACTTTATGCACCCTATTTTAATGGCGGGAAAAGTACCAGGAGAGAGATCCATGAGATCTACAAACCCTAGGTCACCAAGATGACCTAGGAGAAACCAAGAAAGATAAAATAAGAAAGTGATTTGACTCTGAGGGCTTACGATGTCCTTCCCCTAGTTGTTGGGGTCTAGTGCCAGTTACTTTTCTTCGCTGCCGTCCTTTCACAATGCTCAGTTCTCCAGTTCATTGTACTTACTACACCAGAACACTGAAATGCCATGTTTATGTGGCTTGACATCCAGTGATCACCTTAAACCTTGTCCGAAGCACAGCTATTGCACAGAACGAAAATACAATAAACGCTGACAGTGTCCAGATAGAACCGTCAAACCGAGGTGGAAGGTAAGAGAGGGTGAGCATGCACAAAATGTCCAACCTTTTCACCACGGGGAGTCAGGCACCAACAAGCTGGTGCTGGTTTGTCTACTTAAAGTTGCGCTTTTATACGAATTATATAATTGTCCCCAAATTCCAAAGCAAAACTCCTGCCAAATGGATCTGGTTGTTATAACCTTTATGTATATTTGAGTGTTCTTCTACGTGCAGGTATTTTAATAAAATCATGGAAGTGGTTAGTTTTAGGGCCAAAAAAAGTTTTTGCTTTGTCAAAGCTCCATTATTTATATTGATATGTTTACTTTCTACTACTACTCAAGACTAGTAGGTCAGAGGCCTTTTCTGCCACTGGAATGTAGGCCACACACATTGTGTCCCTTACTGGCGGAAGAGTACCCTAGCCCAGGAGATGCTAAATAGGAAGGATGGTTCAAATTCCATTTCCATCACTCTTCTATTCAGGAGCTTCTGGTGCTTTCTATTAGCCTACTGGGCTTGGATTCTTACCACACTGTACATGTTCAAGGGTAGGGAGACTCTTATTGGTGATCTAGTCTATCCTTAGTGTTTGCTGGGGGGAACCCACTATATTCAAACGTTAAGATCGTCTAGCCTATTTCTTCATAGAATTAGATTCTGTAGCATCTTCCTTATCTCATAATTGCCGTGTAGAACGTGGAAGTTGTTCCAGCCGGCTGTCACGGCTTGCGTTGTGGCTGTAGTCTAACTTGAGAGCAGCCATCTGCAATCCGCATGACAACATCGCATGGTTGACAGATTCTTAGGTCACTCTTTTCCCTTGTTCTTTGCAGGTTACATTATTACTTTCACATGGGCCCTCTTCTCACATTCTGTGGCCATTTTCACTGTCCTTAAATTTGATGTAAGCCATAGCAGTCAGGCCCAAGGGAGAAATGACTTCTGTACAAGGGAATTTTTAAACATGCCTTTGAAGTCTAATTACTACTGAAGTTAGATTTATTTTTAACCTCCCCTGTTAATTGCAGATGGGAAGTCTGATGACGATGGTGACTTGTGAAGTCATAGAGGTCACTCCAGTCCCGGATAACCCTGGATTTGGTCCATGTGTGCCTAAAGCTGACAGCTTATCTTCAGTTTTGACCAGTGATTAAGTGGAAACAAGTGGACAGTCCACAGAATTTCCCTTCCCAAGTCTCATTTTCCAGCTTTACTTTTAGACCATTGTCCTGGTTAGAGAAGACCTGAGAAGGATCCAGTAGTAGCTGGGAGAGAAGAGCATTCGGCGTGTGGCCTCGGGACTGGTTAGGGTCTGAGAAGTAGAAAAGGTCTAGTGCCTTACTCATGATGATGAGATACTTTAACCAGCTAGATTACTTTAACGATGAAATTCAGATCAAGAATAATTATAAAACTCTGATCCCTATGGAGTAAATGTTATCAAGTAACACTCCTTCGTGGTGAAATTTTGTAACTCTCATTCAACAAATATTAAACATTTATATGCCAATCATTGAGGGTATACACCATCTTTTAGTTACTTTCAAACCTAATATATTAAACTTAATCCTAATGTTGAAAGTGACTTTCTTGATTAGCTCTAGGTATTATTTATATGTGTAAATGAACTGTTTTATTAGATGTTTTTTGAAGGTGGTATGTAAGTCATGTTTTTATAAATTATTACATTTTGAATATAACTGGAAGTTTAAATACTGAGTATCTACAATGTTCCGGGATCATAGGTGTGTATGTATCATATATATATAAAACATATAATTTTAAATCATTACATTTGTCATTGTAGGTTGAATGGACTGAACCTGTGGGAAAAGATTCAAATTAACGTAGTAGGTTTTTCTAGCTGTAATTTGAAGATTGAGAGACTTGGGGGTGATGACTAACTTACTCTGATTAAATAGCCCCTAAGAGGGCTTCCCTGGTGGCGCAGTGGTTGAGACTCCGCCTGCCAATGCAGGGGACACAGGTTCGTGCCCCGGTCCGGGAAGATCCCACCTGCCGTGGAGCGGCTGGGCCCATGAGCCATGGCCACTGAGCCTGCGCGTCCAGAGCCTGTGCTCCGCGACGGGAGAGGCTGCAGCAGTGAGAGGCCCGTGTACCGCAAAAAAAAAAGCCCCTAAGAATACCAGTTACACCAATTAAGGCCCTCATCTGCTAGTTCTTTAGTCTTTCTCCTTATATCAGTCCACTGGCATGTGCATAATAGTTGAATCCTCTTTACTTTTTGTATGTCTGGAAAGAGCAGTATGACCACCTGTTTCAGAGCAGTAGAAGGACCTCCTAGATCCCATATGCTTATTTATCAGGCCGGGGAGAGCTGTGGAGAAATTAATGCTGCTCAGGTTCACCCAGTAAAAATAGTGGATCAGATAAGCTGCAAACCATATGTTACTACTTCAGGGGGCTGGCGCGGGTTGGAGCCAAGTCAGCAGTGCTTATTACTTCCTGTGAACTTACTCCAGAAAACCTTTCCCTCAGTCTGTGCAGTCAGAGTTTGTAAGAGTGAACCAATAAAATACTGTCTTTCCTAGGGTTCTTAATTCCCTTGTTTAAGCTTAGTCCAAGCATTTCTGTAGGCTGTAGGTATGTAAAGCTGTAATATAATCACCTAGGAAGCTTGTTCCGGAAAGGATGGTTTGTGAAAATGGAGGTCTTCCTGCCCCGGTGGTTTGTGGGCTTAGAGCAAAATGCTGTGGTCTGGATACAGCTTCCTGCCAATATAAGGAGAACAGAAAGTATTAAAAGAGCTGATGTCGCCTGTCCTTCGCTGATCCTAAACCACTCTGTACCTGGTGTTAGTAAAGAGCCATGTAGTTGAATTCCTCTAATTGTTTGGCTTGGAACTGAGGCCTGCCTACCTGTTGTATAAAAGAAAGAATAAAAGCGGAAGGATTGAATGATTGTTAATCTCTCCTTGCTTCCTTTTCTTTTACTTTCCGGGACTCTGTGGTAAAGAACATCATTGTTTAAGACTCAGAGATACGACTTAGAAGCTTGTGGTTTTGAAGAAACCATATTTCTTAAAAATGTGTCATTTGGGACGTTTGTTTCCTCTGAGATAGCCTTTGGATAAATAAGTGAGAACTGTTGACCCATCCTGGTCAAACTGTTGAAAGTTCAAGGTTCAGTACTTTGCTTCTGAGTTGCTAACAGCTGAGGAAAGATTAAGCCTGTGAAATTGTCTAGATGAGCTAGAACGTAAAAAACATGCCCATCATTTTGAGAAGGCAGGTTAAACGGCCTGAGTATTAGGAAGAGTGGAAGAGCGGATCATTTCTGCACTCTCCTTTCTCCCACCTAGCTTCCAGAACATTTTCCCTCAGAATTTAGAAGACATTTTTGCCCCAACTTGCTGTAACTTTTCACTAGTTTTCCTTAAAAAATGCTTTGTAGTTTGTGAATACATGGTGTAAACTTTTGTCTTATACTCGCCACAGCTCTGCTTATTACCCTCTGACAAACATACCTTCTCTTCCGCTGAGAACGCTGCAACACAAGGATGTTACATTGATCTGCTCCAGATCTGAGAACTAGCATGTGGCAGGATGGAGACTGGAACTCTGGTGTCCAATGTCTTTTTAGTCTTTTGTTGGTCTTTATTACAGTATGTTATGAAAAGTGACAGTAGAGAAGAACGCTATTGGCTGTCGTTGTTATGTCTTAACCCTTGGCATACCCTTGCAATAGAATTCTAATCCTGTGCATTTATCAGAGGGAATATTATATGTATAATATATATATATATATATAATATATATATATGTAATATATATAATATATAATATATGTATGTATAATAGTCCAAGGGTTGGCAAGTTATGGCCATACCTGGCCTTCTGCCTGTTCTTATATGGCCTCTTTCACATTTTTAAACGGTTTAAAAAATTTAAAAGAACAGTAGTATTTCATGACCCATAATTTCTATGATATTCAGCTCTTGGTATACATATAAATAAAGTTCTGTTGGGGCACAGCCATATTCGTTCATGCATGTATTGTCTGTGGTTGCTTTAATGCTGTGATGGCAGAGTTGGCGGAGTTGAGTGGTGGCAGCAGGGACCATATGACAGCAAAGCCTAAAATGTTTACTGCCTGGCCCTTTACAGAAAATGTTTGCCAACTCTTGTGTTGGCCTGTTGCTCTGACTTTCATCTCTGACTTTCATAGGCATTGAATACAGCCACCTAGCCCTTCCAGACCCACATCTAACTCTTCTTACCAAGATCTTACCCTAGATCTCTAAAATTCCCCAGTGGCAAATAACCTTCAATCACTAGGGCTTTTTTTCCCTTATTTATGACACAGGTGGTGTCACTTTGACATTTCCATGAGTAATATGGCCACCACACTTCAGCTGTCTAAACCTAAACCAGCAGGACATAAATGCCCTTTAGAGAATCATAAAAAGGACACTTGCTAACATCTTCAGGTGTTTTGTTTAGGCTTGCCTGTTGAGATTAGTATCATCATGGAGATATGCTCTCCAGACTCACCTAGGTAATAATCTGTGCTTGTCTCAGTGGTGGGCTGGTCATTACTGTTAATACTTGCCAGGTTCTCTATTCCAGCCTCTGCCTTCTCAGCATGTTTATTGCCTTCTGATCTACAGGTAAGAGGCCACAAAACCCACCTTCATCTCCCACCACCTCCACTGATCCTCCCCATACCCAATCTTAAACGTTCCTTCCTTAGGCCTCTTCTCTTTTCCTTCTTTATACTCTGCTTGGGTGATTTCACTCATGCCTGCGGTTTCATCTAACACTTACTTGTTGATGTACCCTGATCTCTTTGTCTCTTGCCCTCTTTCCTGAATTCTGACTCCTTACTGGACACGAGCACAAAGGCATGTCCTACAAGTATCTCGAATTTAATTCATTTTTTTCTTAAGCATGCTTATCTCATGTTTCCCGTCTTAGCGGATGGCATCTGTGTCTTAGAATCCATGGTGTTAGCTTTGCCTTACTCCTTTTCTCCACTCCCTGTGTTCATTGGCTCACCAGATATTTCCACTTCAGCTCAGATGTGGCTAAACATGTTCTCACCAAATGTTCTGCCAGTACTTTAGTTTGGTACCTTGTGGTGTCTCACCAGCTGCACTGTGAAGCCTCCTAACTGGTCCCCCAATCATCAATCTCTACCCAATTAGTCCATCATTCTGTATGTCGTCAGAAAATACATATCTGATCATGACTTTCTCCTTCTCAAAGTCAAGACAGTACTTGAATATTAAAGCCTCTACTATACATGACAGTGCAGAAACGGATCCTCCCAAGCTCTCCAGCCCTAACTCTTCTCCACATATACCCTATGCTTCAGTCCTAACGTCGGCCATTCCCTGAATATGCACTGCTTATTCATGCCTCCATGACTTCACATGTGTTATCCAGAATGAATATGTAGAATGGCATTGTACCCTGGGAGATAAGCTCCTCACCCTTCAAGGGCCATGTTAAACATCATGTCTTCTGGTGAAGTCTTTGGATTCCCTCAAAGGTGTGACCATTTTCCTCACTTTGCGTGCACTTCATGGTGCCGTCATGGCGCTTGTACTCTTGTTACTTGCCTGTCTTTTGCACTGCTGGTCTTTAGAAATTGAAGTGGGAAGGACGGGAGAACAGTAACCATATTTTACACAGTTCAGTATCTGTAGCATCTGGCACTGGAGAGCCACCATGGTGGGTGCCTACTCAAATGAATAGAAAAATGAATTTTAGGAAAGCAGGTGGGAGCATAGGGGCCAGGCAGATTTCCCAGAATGACTGTGGGAATTGAGCAGGAAAAGAACTCTGTGCTGTGTGTACCTATGGAAGAGATCGCTCCAGGAGACTGACCTTTATTTTTTGGTATCTGTTGGTAAATGCTGAACAAAGGAAGGACTCTGGGCGCGGGCTGTAGCTGTCGGGTGTCTGAATTATTCTGGAGCACTAGACTCTTTTTTTTTTGGCTCAGGAGTACACAGATAGTTGGCCTCAAAGCAGCTCCCGGTTGAGGGAATGATGGAGAATATAAATTTGGGTAGCTGAGAAGAGCCGCGAGCAAGGAGATGCAAAAATATGACTTAATGTAGAAGGCAGTTCTGTGAATTTTAGTAAAACAGAACTCAGATTTGCTGTTAATGAGTTTTCATCAGGCTTATTAACAACTGCAGAAAGAAAACATTTCTGGGGCTGCTGTAGACTGATTTCCTCACACTGCTGGGATCATTCCAACCTTCTGGAGTGATGCTCCAGATCACCTGCTTTGTGAGAGAGACAAGTAACAGGATGTGGGAAATTAGTGAGCCATGGTCTCTGCAAACTGCAGTTTTGACTTTTAGAGTCTTATTCTTGGATGAGAAAGAAAGAAAAAAAAAAAGATGGGAGAAGTAGAGTAGGTCCGGTTTTTAGGATAACTTCCCATGCCTTAGTCTGTTCAGGCTGCTATATAACAGAACACCACAGACTGGGGGGCTTATACATGGCAGAACTTCATTGCTCACAGCTCTGGTGGCCGGACGTCCGAGATCAGGTGCCAGCATGGTCTGGTGAAGGCCCTCTCCAGGTTGCAGATTTCTCCCTGTATCTTCACATGGCAGATCTCTCTGGAGCCTCTTTATAAGGCACTACTCCCATTCAGGGCTCCACCCTCAGGACTTAAGCACCTCCCAAAGGCCGCACCTACTAATACCATCATCTTTGGGGTTTAGCATTTCAACGTATGAATGTTAGGGGGACACAAAAAATCAGACCACAGCACCTGGTTAGAAGTGTGTCTGTACTGTTAGAAGCCACTAGGCAGAGGTAAGAGTCCAGCCCTCCAGGACTCACCCAACTCAAACCAACTCAGATGCTACACTGATAGTGGGGTGTACAGGAATTCCACTGAACACACTTTCAGCTGTTTTGTATATGGTTTCTTTGATTTTAAGAAACGTTGGCATCTCAAGAATTTGAGGAAGCTTTGTAGCCTTCTTGCATGGTTTACTGCCAACTAGTGTTCCTGGCACAATCCTTCAGTTTAACTGTGCATTGTAGGAACTAGCTCATCTAGGCTGAAGCCTCTTTACTCCGGATGCGTCAGTTACTCCGCACAGGACCTGGCCGTTAGTGATATAAAATCATTTAGCTCGAAACCAGAAGATTCACACACATAAAATTCAACAATTTAGCGTTTACTGGGCAGTATTAACGAAGTGCTGCTACAGGTATATTTCTTCACTGGGCCTCAAGCTAGGCTGAAATGTCTAGACTCACCTTTGTCTTCAAAGATATACTAAACTATAGTTATATTAAGTTTAAGAAATTTGGCAAAATCATTTAGATGTCAAGGTAGGAATGGTAGAATGGTTTGAAACAGGGGAGTATTAGTGAACCTGCCAAGATTTTGACCACTTTCAACATTTATCGATTATATACTATGTGCCAGACATTGTATTGGGTACTCAACTGGCTCTGTCTATAACAAGGGGAAAGTGTGAAAATGATTATTTCCAGAATAGAGTGTTGCTTTATTTTGAACTCTTTTAGGTAGATGCAGTACTGTCCTTTTGAGGATTATCACTAAGATTTACATATTAGATCAGTTACTCTTTTTCATTTTATGTGAATTAAGCCATACTGCATTCTTAAATTATATTTGGATTATATGCATGGATATATATATTCAACAAAAATTTGAATATTTACTATATATACTATGAGTGTAGGCAAAGATGATCAAGGCATGGTAGGAGGGTCATGTTTCTGGGAACTTTTTTGTTAGGAATAATTTTTAGTGTGGAAAATTAAAAAAATTTAGATTCTTTCTTAAACCTATCCCATTACCTATCCTTTGTGATTTTTCTTGATATTATCATCACTGGAGCATTTATCAAATTGATTTTTGCAGGGGGGTTATACTTTGCCTAATGTACAAAAAATAGCTTCACAGATATAGTATAATTTATTTTTTAAGTTAGACAACTTTGAAGGTGTACAAAAAAAATAACCTAGTAGACCATTGGACACTCAAACTAGTTTCTTGCCGAAAGATGAGGTATCTGTCCACAACTTAGTACTTTGTCACATTTATTTCAATAGAAAATGCTTGTTAGACAGAAGGTGGCAAAGTCGAAAGTTTAACCAATACCAATTGTATTCTTAACAAGGAAGCTTTAGAAACACTCTAGATGTGCGAAGTGAGGTATAGGGCATTGGATAAGGGTCCTAGTGAGGTGATCTAGAGTACCTGAGATCTAGTATTGGATGAAAAGCCACTGTGCTACTTTAGAAAGGAAGAGAGCAACACAGTTAAAATAATCAATGACCAACACAAGCTTGGTAGCGATGCTCAGAGCAAGCTTTCTGAGGGCAGTGTTGGTGGCCGGAACTTGGCTGAGGAATAGATTGCGATAAGCTAGTGAGAGATGGCGAGGTCTTGATGAAGGAAGTGGCAGTAGGACCACAGAGAGTGTGCAGACAGAAGTGTTCTGGGAGAGAGTTTAACTTAGGTATTTGGGAATGAAAGTCTTGCCAAGTATGATACGTTTGATCCAAGTTGGAGAAGCCCTGTACTTACCGATAGAACTTTAGAGTAGGAGGATAGGAAAACTTAGCTGTTCAGAAGTTCATCACCCATTTTCTCCTTTATCAGAAGTTGTCTTGCTCCTTTCTTAGGGTCATTTTGATCATCATCAAGCCTCTCAAAAAATTTGACATCCTCGTGTATACAGAAAATCCATTAAATTAATTAAATGGAAAAAACAGAATTGCCCCACGAAAAGTTCTTTATGTTTGTTTTTATCCTCTACGGAAATGCTTCCTGTTGCAGTTCTTACAATTCTTTAGCTACACACTGAAGAATAACTAGGATGCGGTGGCTTCCGCTCCCCTCCACTCTCCTTCTCCACCACAACCTCGGGCACTAATATAACATCGTTATTTTGTTAGCTTGCCTCTGCAATAATTCTCCTCCCTCTTCTTAAAAGCCTCCATGCCAAAGGACAATGCAAAGCATTCTTTCTTGCAATAGATGCTAATTGTGTTCTTTGCTGGGATCTTGCTGTCATAGCCACAGTCGCTGTGCCATCGTGTTGGGAGGCCCGGGTCACAGTAGTTATTGTGCAGAGTAATGAATGCTGGTTAGTGGTGATGCGTTGTCGCCTGCATCTGTGGGTGAGAACACGCAGTCACTGTAATTTGCCTGGCGAGTGATCATATTGGTGTAACATAACATCAACTGTTAAGCAAGTCAGCTGTCACAAAGAACTATTGGTTTTTTTTTTAATATAGAATTTTTAATGAGAAACTTTGAGTTACAGAGATTGAAGATGTGAGAAGAGCTACCTGGTGTGTGTTGCATATTAACCCCTACTTCTCAGTGTGTTTTGGGATCAGGTTTACATATCTGGTGGTTTAGGGAAGGGAGTGCCAGCTCTGCACGTCTCTGCTCTGGCACAGATTGGGAATTGCATGTTGGATCAGTGACGTGACTGGTGTCAACTAGGAATGAGGCTTCCTGGCAGTGACCCCTTCGTGAAACTTGTGGATTCTGAAAGCAGAATCCCTGTGAATGTAGTTTCCTCAACTAGTTATTCCATCTGCATAAGGAAAAGGTTATTTCTTCAGTAGTTGTTTGAATGGGATGGTGCTGTTTCTCAAGAATTCTTGCTGAAGTAACAGGGAGCATTTGCTCTTATAAATAACCGTGGTGCTAATATGCAAGGACCTTACCAGTCTCAGGATTGGAGCTTGTTACTTTTTTGCCTGCCCACAGCCCACAGTTTCTTCCTCTCCAACCCCAGTGCCCATCTTTGAACACTTTTTAGCTATTTGCTCATTACCATCTCTCATTAAAAGTGTCCTGGGAGTGCATTTCAAAGCAGTTCTTTTTATACTTGTTTCTTCAAGTTTTGTCGAATTTCCAGCAAATGTAACGAAGTTATTGCTCAAAGTGAAACTTAACCTAATTTATACTTTTCATCTATTCCCTCCTGTCCTGCTTTAGCACATTGCTTTTTAGAAAAGTGGATTTTGACTAGCACAGTAATTTATGTCATGAAGAGAGAGGAAGTGATTTTAGGTGTGACTTGAAGTTTTTTTTGTTGTTGTTTGTTTTTTTACAATTTAGGGTCTTTTTATGATCCCAAGATCCAAGGGGCTGGTAGTTTTGGAGGAGGGAAATATGTTAATTAGGACAGGAGAGATAATGTGCAATTAGATCATCTGCCAATGCAGGTAAAATTCCTTTTTGTTCCTTATTTTATAGTATTAAATTAATAATAGGTATAATCCTACCATTAAAAGTTACCTAAATAATACATGTTCAATGCAGAAAATTTGGAAAACATTTTTTATAAAGAAAAAATCCAGCAGATTATCGGTTACCTCTATGCCTGCCACCTGAAATAACTATCACTAAGTTTTGGTGTATATATACCCTTCTGTGATTTTTGTAGATCATTTTTTCCATAAAGCTTGTTTTGGACTCAAGCAGAGATGCAGTAAGATACAGTAGTCATTTTAAGTTTCTTCCATAATCCAAGAACAAGTTTCCATAATAATTCTTTGGTCAACATTTATTAATATTAAATGGGTTGAAAATAAAACTTAGGGAAAAAAATAGGACTATGAACAGTTAAGAACTATTTCCCATAATTCTAAAGATAAGTTTCCTTGAGTTTTTCTTTTGACATTAACATTTTATATTATTAAAACAGTTAAATTTTTGTGCAGAAATAGAAAACATTCGTAATGAGGAAATTAAAAACAACTTTTCACTGTTATATAGATATACTGACTGTAATCAAGGTGGCACTGATTGAATGGTTCTTAATGAAGGTAGAAATAGGGCTCTGCTTCACAAATAGCCCACTTTTACATATGTTTTCCCTTAGATAAGTGAGAGCCAGTTAAGAATGAAAAGTTGCTTTGTCTCTTCATTTTGTTAACCTCTTCCCTTTCTCCCTCTGACAAGTCAACGTCTGCTTCTGTATAGCTAACCGCTGCTGTTTATTTTCTGCTTCTGTGACAGCTAGCCGATGGCGGAGTCTCTTCCCTTCAAATGTCTCACTGGCTTTTCCTTATAGCCCTGTGGCAAGACTCAGCCCTTATAGCAATGGCATTAATACTCCCAGCTTCTCTAAAACCTCAAATAAAGCAATACTAACACCTGAAAGAACAGGTAATATTTCAACTTCTCGTCTAGCTGCTTGCTTTGTAAATCAGTCACTAAACACAGCTTAAATATCCACCTTTCATTGAAAAGCTTGAGGGTAATCTTACTTATCACAATGGGGAGTCTGCTGCACACTTACTTTGGGTAATGACAAAGGCTAGGGTTAATTTGTACTTTAACGTCATTAATCTGCTCTCAATTGTGTACAGTAGGCAGCCTTCACTCTTTATCAAATGCATATATATATAATTATGTGTTTCCAAATGCATAATGTGCTTTTAAAATTAAATGTTGAACAAAATAAAGGTCCTTATGATTTTCATTATGATTGAAGATTATCAGACTTTTATTACATCTTGCTGTTTAAAAAATTGTTGGTGCTTTTTATTAAGTCAGGGCTGTGTAGAAAGAATAGTCATAGTAGATTTTTATGAGATGACGGTCTCATAGTTGTCTCAGCATTGGTGATTCCATCCCTATAATTTTCTCCCTTCAGCCCTTTCTTCCTTGGTTCTCCTATCTCAAGCCATTACTTTCTCACTTTCATGAGTGACTACAAGTCTCCTGTGACGATTCTAAATTATGAAGGTTTTGTATGTGCTTCCCTGTATGGATGTGTGCCTTTTATGTGTGATATTCTTATCCATTTATAGCACTGCTGTTTGTACCTGTTTAAAAAATGGACCAGATTAAAATTTAGTTTAAAATATATAATCCATTACTACCAGAGACAAGCATGTCTGATTATTCATTGAAAGTGTACAAGATATGTATTCTTATACCATGCCTTTAGATATATACTTAAGCTAATGGGATGCAGATTTAGCATTATTGATTTTTCTTGTCTTACGGTGGTAAAAAAAAAAACATAACATGAAATCTACTGAAATCTACCTTTTCAACAATTTTTTTAGTGTACAGCATAGAGTGGATTTTTGAATTATGAAAACTGAATTTGAGAAAACAAAACAAGTGGTTTTGTATATATGAATTATGAACACGTGAAGAGGTGCATACTGTCTTGCCATTCTCCTGTCATAGTGGTGTGTTGGTTGTTTTTTGGTGACTTAATGAAAACAGGAAAAATATAGATGGGTCTTGTTTTTTATTTTAATCCATTCAGCCACTCTGTGCCTTTTGATTGGAGAATGCCTTGAAGTGCTGACTGTTGATATGTGAACTGTAAAGCACATGCAGATAGCAGTTCTTTAGACTAAGTAACAAACACGTTTCCCTTGTGTTTAGGTTACACATCCAGGGGCTCCCCTCTCAGTCCCCAGTCATCCATAGACAGTGAGCTGAGTACTTCAGAGCTGGAGGATGATTCTATCTCCATGGGATATAAGTTACAGGACCTCACTGATGTTCAGATCATGGCTCGTCTGCAAGAAGAAAGTAGGTTCCTCTTTTTTTTTTTTTAATTTATTTATTTATTTATTTATTTATTTTTGGCTGTGTTGGGTCTTTGTTTCTGTGCGAGGGCTTTCTCTAGTTGCGGTGAGCGGGGGCCCCTCTTCATTGCGGTGCGCAGGCCTCTCACTGTCGCAGCCTCTCTTGTTGCGGAGCACAGGCTCCAGACGCGCAGGCTCAGTAGTTGTGGCTCACGGGCCCAGTTGCTCCGCGGCATGTGGGATCTTTCCAGACCAGGGCTCGAACCCGTGTCCCCTGCATTGGCAGGCAGATTCTCAACCACTGCGCCACCAGGGAAGCCCCGGTTCCTCTTTTTAAACTAGAAAACGTTTTAAACTAGAGGCTTCTACTTGAAATCTAAGGGGGTGGGGAGGTTTCAGGGATTTCTCCCCAGGTAATGGGCAAACAATTCTATTTGTTCTCTCATCCCATCCTACTTTGTAGGTGGCGCAATTAAATGCTTCTCACAGTCTCATGACCATTGTAAAATATTAGGACATACTCTGGGCAAAATACATTGATGTAGAACATCACCAGTGTGGCCACTGTGGAAACAGTTTGCCAGTTTCTTAGAGAACTAAACATGCGGTTTCCATAAGGCCCAGCACATTGTATTCTTGGGCATTAATCCCAGGGAAATGGAAACTTGTGTTCAGAAACACAGAAACCTGTATATGAATGTTCATAGCACTTTATTTATAATAATAGCCAAAAACCAGAATGAGCTCAGATGTCCTTCAGTAGGTGAGTGGTTGATCAAGCTGGCGGTACCTCCATACTGTGGAGTACTGCTCAGCGAGAAAAAAGAACAGATTTTGATAGACATTTACCATCTTGGATGAATCTCCAGGGCATTATGCTGAGTGAAAAAGATGATCTCAGGAGATTTCATACTGTATAATTCCATTTATATAACATTTTGGAATGACAACATTTTAGAAATGGATGACAGATCAGTGGTTGCCGGGGCTTAGGGATAGGGCCTGGGCTCTCAGGAGGGAGGTAGATGTGGTTATAAAAGCGCAACACGAGGGATTTAGGGAGCTGCCCTGTTTTTGACTGTGGTGGTAGGTATATGATCCTACAGATGATAAAATTGTTTAGAATTTAATACTAACACATGTACACATATAAAAGTAATACTGGAGAATCTAAATCAGATGGGTTTATATAAGTGCCGATATCATAGTTGTCCTATTATTCTATGATTTTGCAAAATGATACCATCAAGGGAAACTGGACAGAGTGCACAGAAGATCTCTATTATTCCCAGAACTGCATGTGAGTGTGTAGTTACCTTAATAAAAATTCAGTTAAACATGCATTAATGCATTCTCAGATGCAAATTATTACATATAGAAGGGTTAAACAGCAAGGTCCTACTGTATAGCACAGGGAACTATATTTAGTATCCTGAGACAAACCATAATGGAAAAGAATATAAAAAATTATGTGTATATATATATATGTATAACTGAATAACTGCTGTACAGCAGAAATTAACAAAACATTGTAAGTCAACTATACTTCCATAAAAATTGTACTTCTCAAGATACATAATTATTGAAGGAGAGATAATTGGAAATGTTATTTCCAATAACATTGAGTTATTGGTTCTGCAATAAGGTTACAACAGTTAATCCGAGAGTGAACTACTTCAAGGGTATTAATGGTATCAAAAGGCAAAAGAAGATGTAGATCACAGACCTGGGCTAAGCTTATTTTGGAATTATCTTCTGAGGCCAACATAAGTAGAAACAGCCAAGTATCATTTAAGCATAACAGTTTCCTGCTTTCAGAATTGGGCAAGGCTACTGTGAGAAAGATTGTAATGCTTATGCAAGATTTAATAAGATACATTTTGAGAGGAAAAACGGTTATTTTATGTTGTTATTTAGTAACGGTACACTAACAGTAACTCTTTCTAAAAAAATATATGGCTGAAAGATTGGATGTCAGTCTCGGAAGTTAAGTAGTCAGTCAGGCATAGACTACTTTAAAAAAAGTTGTGGGTTGGGCTTCCCGGTGGCGCAGTGGTTGAGAGTCCGCCTGCCGATGCAGAGGACACGGGTTCGTGCCCCGGTCTGGGAAGATCCCACATGCCGCGGAGCGGCTGGGCCTGTGAGCCATGGCCGCTGAGCCTGCGCGTCCGGAGCCTGTGCTCCGCAACGGGAGAGGCCACAAGAGTGAGAGGCCCGCGTACCGCAAAAAAAAAAAAAAAGGTGTGGGTTGGCAACGAGATAACTAGAAACTTCCAGATGATGATGAATACTGTCTCCTAAGTAGCCTTCCTAAGTGTCTCTCCAGATTCCAGAAGGGATGGCTCAGGGAAATCGACAGATACTGATCGATGAACTGTAGCGGTATATTTAATCTTCACTGGAATTGGGGCAATCTTTTTCCAGAACAGAATAGTCCAGTATTAGCTGTCTGTTTCGTAGGTAAACGTGTCTGTTTTCTTGGGATTTAATAAACTAAGAACAAGATAGTGGGTCTCCACTTGAATCACTTGCTTGACACAAATTTTCCTCAAATATTTGATGAATTGGAACTTAATAATTAAGCCAGATTGAAATGCCTCATAAGATAAAATACCAGTCCCTGTTGTTCCGTAGGTCTCAGGCAAGATTATGCTTCTACTTCAGCATCTGTGTCGAGACCTAGTTCCAGTGTGTCACTGAATTCAGGAAAAAAAGGGACATGCAGTGATCAAGAATACGATCGATTCAGCCTGGAGGACGAGGAGGAATTTGATCACCTGCCACCACCTCAGCCTCGTCTTCCAAGATGCTCACCTTTCCAAAGAGGAATCCCCCATTCACAGACTTTCTCCAGCATTCGGGAGTGTAGGAGGAGCCCCGGGTCCCAGTATTTTCCTTCGAATAATTACCAGCAGCAACAGTATTATTCACCTCAAGCCCAAACTCCAGATCAGCAACCAAATAGGACCAACGGAGGTAAGTTGAAGTTGTATGCGCCTTTGGTATTCGATGTGCTTTGATCTTTCATACGTGGTCAAGAAATGGTTTTAAGGTCAATATAAATAACTGGTAAATGTTTCCAAGACTTATTAAGTACATCCTTAAGACCTTATCAGTTTGGTTGGTGTACATTTAAATCTATAATTGACGAGCTTCTGATTACGTGTCCCAGATTTATAGCTTCAGGAAAACCGTTGTGAGGTACCAGACTGAGTCAGAAATGGGGGAGCATCTTCGTGTTGTGGCTGGTAAAGCTGTAGGACAGCAGGGCTGTGGAAGTTGAGGAGTTCCTAGTTCCATGGAGTCGGAGGCACGGAGCCACATCTTCTCTCATCTTTCTTAAAACCCCCCATCTCTGACGGCTCTAGCCCAGAGTGATGGATGGGAAGTGTGGACCCTGGTGCTTGGAGAGGATGCTGCTGTGCACGTCGAGATTTAGGGGAAGTTTGGGATGTGTCTTTCCCTCTGGTGTCCTGACATCTAGAATTAAGGTCTGTGCAGCAGTGGGGCTATGGAAGCTGATGTTTGGTGTGGTGTAACGGCAAGTTGATTTGTCCTGATGGCAGCACGGTGGGTTGGAATATGTGTCGTTCTTTTTTTGTAATTTTTTCTATTTCCCTCTTCATCATTTATCTTCCTTCTCTACTCCCAGGAGTTACAGATCTTGACTTACAAGAACTATAGGGAGAATAAGCATGCGATATTCTAAGCCTGGTATGTTTTTGCACTGACGATCAGCCTGACCCTCACACACAAATCCTGTAGAGTATGGAGAAACCAACGATATTTATAGAGTTATAGCTTTTAATTATTATACAGCAGCATTTCTCAAACCTGGGGCCGGAAATGATCCAACAAATTATTTTAAAATATTGCAAGGCTACATACAAATCATACTAGTCATCACCTGCTATCATGTGCTTAGTGTTTACTTTTTCTTCCTCTGCACTTGTATTATTCATGCTAATTGAGAGACCATTTGAAAAATATTTAAGGTTTTATAGTCAGAACTTCTCTCTTTTTTAATACCTTCCGATTTCAAATTTAAAAGAAAACAGTGGCAGGTAAAGTGACTGCCACTAGTGAGTAATTTATTAAAGCCCATAATATCGAAGACAGTATTTTATGTGCTTAACGAAAATTACAGCATCATTAAAACTGCGGGAGAGGGCACAGAGTTGTTTCTGCAGAGGCTTTTTTTGTCAAGTGTCTTAGAGCATCACATCCTGCCTGTCAAGCAGATGCTCCCTCTGCATCTTGATTAGTTGTCAGTGGGATCATTGTCCTACCATAGAAAAGTGGTGTTAACTTACATTCAACACCATTATGAAAAGGGTTAGGTGTCCCTAAATCTGTGTTATGATGGTTCCTGTTAGGAAAGTGGAAATATTTCTCAGCCTGGTGTCTGACTGTGGTAGTTTTATTTTTCTAAAAGGTCCGGTCTCCACACGTAAAGGAAAATGGAATACAACAGCAGTTCTCTGGATTGGACTTCTGACTAATTAACTTAATGGCTGAGTACACAGGCTCTGAAGGCCAGTACGTGCTGGGTTCCCCTCCTGGCCTACCACTTATACCTTTCCCAGGCTTCTCATGCCTCTGAGCTCTCACTTATTTGGCTACAAAATGTAGACAAATTAACATCCCTTTCTTAGAAAACTTAGGTATAATTGGACATCAAATCATCTGGTACACGTTCTCCTTTATGTAACATGTAATCCTTTAACCTAAGTTCGTCATAAGGAATAAATGAAATAATGACCATTCCATTGCCTGGAGTAAAAACGCTGGACAAGTTCAAAGTGCTGAAAAAGTAAAGGTGGTCTCCCCAGCCCCACTGTTTTCTTAAACTTTTATTAACGTGGCTCAGATATCTGAGCCTTCATTTGTTACCAGAGGATTATTTGGAAAAAATTGTGGAATGAGAGTCGTAACTTTGAAACCAATCTCTCAAATATTTTTCTAAATTATTAAAATAATATGGATAGAAGAAAATAATTATAAATAAAATAGAAGTGCGTGTTAATATTTCCTACTTCCGTAGCTCCTACATTGCCTGGTTTCCAAAGGGATGGCTCTTGAAAGTTCTTGGTATATTTCTGGGGATCACAGGATTAAAAGGAGCATACAGCAGTCCACTCTTTTTTTTTTTTTTTGCGGTACACGGGCCTCCCACTGTTGCGGCCTCTCCCGCTGCGGAGCACAGGCTCCGGACGCGCAGGCTCAGCGGCCATGGCTCACGGGCCCAGCCGCTCCGCGGCATGTGAGATCTTCCTGGACCGGGGCACAAACCCGTGTCCTCTGCATCGGCAGGTGGACTCTCAACCACTGCGCCACCAGGGAAGCCCCCAGCGGTCCACTCTTACCCATGGCCAACTGCAGTCTGAAAATGTTAAATGGAAAATTACAGAAATAAACAATTCCTAAGTTTTAAACTGTGCATTGTCGTGAGTAGTATGAGGAAATCTTGTGCCTTCCTGCTCTGTCCCACCTGGGACGTGAATCATCACTTTGTCCTGTGTATCCACGCTGTGTGTGCTTCCTGCCTGTCAGTGCCTGTATAGGAAGAACATCGTATATATAAGGTTCTGTACTATGGGCGGCTACAGGCACCCGCTGAGGGTCTTGGAACGTATCCCCTGCCCATAAGGTGGGGCAGGGTAGGGCTACTGTATTTGAATAGTTTGCCAGGTATGATAAGTGATTAAAGCTTGCAGAACATTTGCTAACTGTGATTTTTAGGGTATGGCAGGGGTTATCAGTGGCATGGCGTAATCAGTGTTAGCCTGAGGACCTCCCCTGAACCCTGTATTTACTGCAGGTCTAGATTTAGATGTTTGGTGGGTAGCTGGCTGCTGCCTTTATTCCTTAAAGGATTCCTAAAGATTGATAGCAGAAGAAAACATTGAGAAACAATGGTCTAGACTATAACCCCACTGAGAGTCGGGAACTCCCTTGTCTAACACACTGTATAGTATATATACACAGGAAGTACTCGTTCATTCATTCATTCTACAAAGTGGGGAAGGGTGTCCAAGTGAAAGGACCAGCACGCTCACGGGTACAAGAGAGTGTGAAGTATTTGGAAATTCCATTCTCCACTGTGGTTGGCAAGTAGGCTGTGTGGCGAGGGCAGCAGGAGATGAGGCTAGAGATGGCTGCAGAGCCTGTATCTTGGAAGGATCTTGTCTCAGTCCAGGAGCTTGGGCTTTCAGAGGAAGGGGAGGGACAGTGATTGGAGGGTTTTTAGCAAGTGGCTGGCTAGAAGTCACTGGCTGTATGGAAGATGGGGAGGAACAAGACAGGGTGTACAGAGACCAATTAAGAGGAAAATTTTGTGAAAATGTGGATGACAAATAATGAGGTCTAAACTAGGTGGTAGTGGGAGATTTGTTAAACATTTATGAGGCAGAATTGAGAGGACTTGGGAGTCGAGGGTGAAGAAGCGAGGTGAAACTTGGAAGATTCTGCCGCTTTTTGGATTAGGTGACTTGATGAGTAGGGCTATAATCAAGGGATCTAAGTGATGCAGAAGGAGCTGTGTGTGAAGGGGAGAAAAATGAATCTGGTTTTGTACTTGAATGGGTTTTTACTGAGTATTCAGATGTATCCTGTGTCTTCTGAGCTTGAGTGACCTGATATGTGTACTTTAGTTTTGGGGGTGTGTGTATTAAAGAGAAAACTGTCTACATTGTAGAGTTGCCCTCTTGTGGCTGAATTCAAATCTCAGCAGCACTGAGGTCTGTGCGTGACTCTCTGCTGCCCCTTAGTGGCGGAAGATGTACTCAGCAAGGAAAAAGAAAGGGAAGCATTTTTTCAAGTCTCCAAAGGTTTGGTGGTGTACTCATGCCCCTTAAAACTTTCCAGAAGTTAATGTGGTCACATGTTGGTGTGATGAGTGGATATGTCAAAACATCCCGTTAGAATTTTAAGAATTTCTTCCTTTTTTGATATGCTAGCAAAAGATTCAGTCATTGCTGGTTTGACACTTCTAGGTTTTTTTATTATTATTATTATTAACATGTAACAATTCCTAGCTTTTTTTTTTTTAAACTGTAAGATTATTTTCTATCCTCACTTTGATTCAGTTTTATCCACTTATTGTATAGGAACAAGCAGCTAATTGATTACCTAATTCCTCCCTCTTTTTATAGAGCAAGTGCTTTACTTTAGCAGTCTGTTTGGTGGAACCTTTCTGGAGACATGGAGTGTGTTTGTCTCTACCGGGGGTAATTAATTAGCTTGCTAGAGTTCATAACACACGTGATAATTTCTGTTTGTCATTGAACAAAACATGATTTCTATTTGTATTTAATTTTGAAAGCTAGTGTTTTAATTGGCATAAAAGTTGTGATTTTTAACTTAGTAAAATTCTTTTCTAGATAAGCTCCGAAGAAGTATGCCTAATCTAGCTCGGATGCCAAGTACAACCGCTGTTAGTAGCAATGGTAGTTCTCCAGTCACCGTGCGGAATAGTCAGAGTTTTGACTCAAGCTTGCATGGAGCTGCAAATGGAATTTCAAGAATACAGTCTTGTAGTAAGTATGACAATATTTTTGTATGTAATTTTAATTAGTTGTAACACCATTAGGAAAATCTTACTGTTTCATTTCTTTCTTTCTCTTAAGAACACTACAGGAAACTTTTCTCCTTGTGACACTTTTTTGTCTTTCACCATGATAATTGAGTGGTATTTTCACTGGTGCCTATGTCACCAATTAATAATTAGTAAATTATATGCAATCCTTTATACCCAGGGATAGCAGAAGCACTAAATGGTGATTGATTTGTTTACTCATCATACAAAAATGTTTTCTTTGCAGATATGCCTCTTTTTAGCTGTGTACTTGATACGTTTGAGGAAAGCACACTTATTCTGTCTAGCTGTTACTTTGGTCTTGTTTTTCACCAGTCCAGAGCTTTCCCCTGGCAAATGAAGTTCTATTTTAGTGTGTCTAAAGTAGGATTCATCTACTTCATTTCAGTTTGCCCCACAGTGTGTCATTCATCCTCTGTACGGTTTACCCAGTGATGAGCAGCATGGTGAAAGTAAAATCTAGTGTGTGTGTGTGTGTGTGTGTTCACTTTGTGTGGGGATGTGCTGGCTCCAGGAAACCCCCCACCTCCTACTCATGCTGTCTGTAGGGGTAGTTGGGGTTAAGTCTGAGGCTGACCCCTGGGTGGCAGATCCAAGGTCACAGTCCCAGTATTGATATGCCCAAACCCGGGAGGCCTGAAGTGTGTTCAGTGTGTGGCCAAGCGCCATCAACCAGATGTCTTAAGTCTGCACCCAGAAGACTCCCTGGTGGCCCTAACAGACTACCCTGTGTACCTCCAACATATGTCTAGAATGGGTTAGATTTTTGGTGCCTACCTCTGTCATTAAGTAAAGTGTTACACTTTACTGTCATTATGTCATCTTCCATACTAGCCTACTGGCTCCCTCTGGGCTTGGACCATAGTGCATCTGATTTTCTGTCCCCAGCACCTGGCATGCTGCCAGGTACATTGAGCTCTCAGTAAATGTTTGAACGAATGTATAAATGAATGCCATAGGGCTGTATCTTAGGGCTTGATCTGTTAATATTTGAATTAATGGCTTGTTTAAAGACAGAGAAGACAACCTCTGAACTAATGGTGGGAAACTGAGAGGACTACTAATTTTATGTCAGGAGGTTAGGACAGTTGGCCAAATATATCATGATGAAATTTAACTGAGATAAAAATTCTATACTTGAGTACGAAAGTCAATAGTATAAGCATAGAAGGGAAAATACAGTTGTGATGGTAGCAAATAGGGTAATGATTAGGAGTTTTTGTGAACTCTAATTCAGTGTGGGTTAATAGCGTGATTCGAGTGCCAGAAAAATGCACGTAACCCAAAATAGAATAGAACATACACTACAAACCATGGCAGGTTTTGACGGAAGTGCTCAAGAAATGATGGGAACATGTCAAAAGGATAGGAAACAACTTGAAGAAACTCCCAGAGACCAAATCTGGGACAGTTTGAGCCACAGAATAAATATTTATATTAAAGGATTATAACCCATAGGTTATTTAACTGTGGGTCCATACTTAATTGAATAAAATAAATGGAGAAGAGGGGAAATTCTTCTTTATAGAAGAATTGCAATTGATACACAAGAGAAATGAAGAAAATAGAAAAACCATTGTAAGTCAAGCATAATAATGAGAGAAAACAAAAAAACCTGAGAACAATGTTCATGTGTAAGAGGAGGTCAGTCATGAACTTGTTTCAGATCTCAGGACTCTGCTCTCATTGACTTTTATGCCTAAGCATTGTAAGAGAATATTCTTTATACATTCTAAGTGTGTATCATGAAGATTCCTAGTTCTGGGCCGTTCTACTTTCTGGAGTGAACAAAGGTAGGATACAGAAAGTTGGAGAGGCAGCCTGATATAGAAGGAAGACACTGGGGTTAGCAGTCAAATACTTGAGTTAGGGTGTTTTGGTTTTTTTAAAACTTATTTATTTATTTTTGGCTGCTTTGGGTCTTTGTTGCTGCGCACGGGCTTTCTCTAGCTGCGGTGAGTGGGAGCTACTCTTCCTTCTGGTGTGCGGGCTTCTTACTGCGGTGGCTTCTCTCGTTGCAGAGCACGGGCTCTAGGCACGCGGGCTTCAGTAGTTGTGGCATGCGAGCTCAGTAGTTGTGCCTTGCGGGCTCTAGAGTGCAGGCTCAGTAGTTGTGGCGCACGGGCTTAGCTGCTCTGCGGCATGTGGGATCTTCCTGGACCAGGGCTCGAACTCGTGTGCCCTGCATTGGCAGGAGGATTCTTAACCACTGTGCCACCAGGGAAGTCCCTGGGTCTTTTCTTAATCATAAGTTCATGGGAAAGCTCCATATCCTTTCTGATTCTTGTTTTCTCATTTGTAAAATTAGGATACTGTCTATTGATCTTAACTAGTTTCTCTTTGTTATTTTTTTAAACTCAAGAGTGGTTATCTATCTTGTGTGTAGGAGAATTAATGGGAGTATCTTCATGAATAGCTGTTCCGTAATTTCATTTCAAATGATTTTAAAATTTTATTGAATCTGTAGATAAATTTTAGAATTGGTATCTTAACAATATTAGTTTTCTAATGCATTAACATGGAACATTCTTTCATTTATTTAGATCATCTTGTCTCTCAAAGTTCTATAGCTTTCTATATAGAGGTTAATACACCTATAATTTATTCCTAAGTATTTTTAAAATATTTTTTAACATCTTTATTGGGGTATAATTGCTTTACAGTGGTGTGTTAGTTTCTGCTTTATAACAAAGTGAATCAGTTATACATATGTTCCCATATCTCTTCCCTCTTGCGTCTCCCTCCCTCCCACCCTCCCTATCCCACCCCTCCAGGCGGTCACAAAGCACCGAGCTGATCTCCCTGTGCTATGTGGCTGCTTCCCACTAGCTATCTACCTTACGTTTGGTAGTGTATATATGTCCATGCCTCTCTCTCGCTTTGTCACAGCTCACCCTTCCCCCTCCCCATATCCTCAAGTCCATTCTCTAATAGGTCTGTGTCTTTATTCCTGTCTTACCCCTAGGTTCTTCATGACATTTTTTTTTTCTTAAATTCCATATATATGTGTTAGCATACGGTATTTGTCTTTCTCTTTCTGACTTCACTCTGTATGACAGACCCTAGGTCTGTCCACCTCATTACAAATAGCTCAATTTTGTTTCTTTTTATGGCTGAGTAATATTCCATTGTATATATGTGCCACGTCTTCTTTATCCATTCATCTGATGATGGGCACTTAGGTTGTTTCTATCTCTGGGCTATTGTAAATAGAGCTGCAATGAACATTTTGGTACATGACTCTTTTTGAATTATGGTTTCTCAGGGTATATGCCCAGAAGTGGAATTGCTGGGTCATGTGGAAGTTCTATTTGTAGTTTTTTAAGGAACCCCCATACTGTTCTCCATAGTGGCTGTAACAATTCACATTCCCACCAGCAGTGCAAGAGTGCTCCCTTTTCTCCACACCCTCTCCAGCATTTATTGTTTCTAGATTTTTTGATGATGGCCATTCTGACCGGTGTGAGATGATATCTCATTGTAGTTTTGATTTGCATTTCTCTAATGATTAATGAAGTTGAGCATTCTTTCATATGTTTGTTGGCAGTCTGTATATCTTCTTTGGAGAAATGTCTATTTAGGTCTTCTGCCCATTTTTGGATTGCATTGTTTTTTTGTTATTGAGCTGCATGAGCTGCTTGTAAATTTTAGAAATTAATCCTTTGTCAGTTGCTTCATTTGCAAATATTTTCTCCCATTCTGAGGGTTGTCTTTTGGTCTTGTTTGTGGTTTCCTTTGCTGTGCAAAAGCTTTTAAGTTTCATTAGGTCCCATTTGTTTATTTTTGTTTCTATTTCCATTTCTGTAGGAGGTGGGTCAAAAAGGAACTTGCTGTGAATTATGTCACAGAGTGTTCTGTCTATGTTTTCCTCTAAGAGTTTGATAGTTTCTTGCTTTACATTTAGGTCTTTAATCCATTTTCAGCTTGTTTTTGTGTATGGTGTTAGGGACTGATCTAATCTCATACTTTTACATGTACCTGTCCAGTTTTCCCAGCACCACTTATTGAAGAGGCTGTCCTTTCTCCACTGTACATTCTGGCCTCCTTTATCAAAAATTAGGTGACCATAGGTGCGTGGGTTTTTCTATCCTGTTCCATTGATCTATTATTCTGTTTTTGTGCCAGTACCATACTGTCTTGATTACTGTAGCTTTGTAGTATAGTCTGAAGTCAGGGAGCCTAATTCCTCCAGCTCCGTTTTTCATTCTCAAGATTGCTTTGGCTATTCGGGGTCTTTTGTTTTTCCATAAAAATTGTGAAATTTTTTGTTCTAGTTCTGTGAAAAATGCCAGTGGTAGTTTGATAGGGATTGCATTGAATCTGTAGATTGCTTTGGGTAGTAGAGTCATTTTCACAATGTTGATTCTTCCAATTCAAGAATATGGTATATCTCTCCATCTATTTGTATCATCTTTAATTTCTTTCATCAGTGTCTTATAATTTTCTGCATACAGGTCTTTGGTCTCCTTAGGTAGGTTTATTCCTAGATATTTTATTCTTTTTGTTGCAATGGTAAATGGGAGTGTTTTCTTGATTTCACTTTGATTTTTCATCATTAGTGTATAGGAATGCTGGAGATTTCTGTGCATTAATTTTGTGTCCTGCTACTTTACCAAATTCATTGATTAGCTCTAGTAGTTTTCTGGTAGCATCTTTAGGATTCTGTATGTATAGTATCATGTCATCTGCAAACAGTGACAGCTTTACTTCTTCTTTTCCGATTTGGATTCCTTTTATTTCCTTTTCTTCTCTGATTGCTGTGGCTAAAACTTCCAAAACTATGTTGAATAAGAGTGGTGAGAGTGGGCAACCTTGTATTGTTCCTGATCTTAGTGGAAATGGTTTCAGTTTTTCACCGTTGAGGATGATGTTGGCTGTGGGTTTGTCATATATGGTCTTTATTATGTTGAGGAAGTTCCCTCTATGCCTATTTTCTGCAGGCTTTTTATCATAAATGAGTGTTGAATTTTGTCGAAAGCTTTCTCTGCATCTATTGAGAGGTTAATATGGTTTTTCTCCTTCAGTTTGTTAATATGGTTTATCACATTGATTGATTTGCATATATTGAAGAATCCTTGCATTCCTGGAATAAACCCTACTTGATCATGGTGTATATGATCCTTTTAGTGTGCTGTTGGATTCTGTTTGCTAGTATTTTGTTGAGGATTTTTGCATCTATGTTCATCAGTGATATTGGCCTGTAGTTTTCTTTCTTTGTGACATCCTTGTCTGGTTTTGGTATCAAGGTGATGGTGGCCTCGTAGAATGAATTTGGGAGTGTTCCTCCCTCTGCTATATTTTGGAAGAGTTTGAGAAGAATAGGTGTTAGCTCTTCTCTAAATGTTTGATAGAATTCGCCTGTGAAGCCATCTGGTCGTGGCCTTTTGTTTGTTGCAAGATTTTTAATCACAGTTTCAATTTCAGTGCTTGTGATTGGTCTGTTCATATTTTTTCTTTCTTCCTGATTCAGTCTTGGCAGGTTGTGCATTTCTAAGAATTTGTCCATTTCTTCCAGGTTGTCCATTTTATTGGCATAGAGTTGCTTGTAGTAATCTCTCATGATGTTTTGTATTTCTGCAGTGTCAGTTGCTACTTCTCCTTTTTCATTTCTATTTCTATTGATTTGAGTCTTCTCCCTTTTTTTCTTGATGAATCTGGCTAATGGTTTATCTATTTTGTTTATCTTCTCAAAGAACCAGCTTTTAGTTTTACTGATCTTTGCTATCATTTCCTTCATTTCTTTCTCATTTATTTCTGATCTGATTTTTATGATTTCTTTCCTTCTGCTAACTTTGGGTTATTTTGTTCTTCTTTCTCTAATGGCTTTAGGTGCAAGCTTAGGTTGTTTACTCGAGATGTTTCCTGTTTCTTAAGGTGGGCTTGTATTGCTATAAACTTCCCTCTTA
The DNA here is from genome assembly GCF_059928025.1 of Delphinapterus leucas. Classification (NCBI taxonomy): domain Eukaryota; kingdom Metazoa; phylum Chordata; class Mammalia; order Artiodactyla; family Monodontidae; genus Delphinapterus; species Delphinapterus leucas. Next base: position 28,335,723 of record NC_143146.1, on the reverse strand, counting down.
GAACTGCTTTTGCTGCATCCCATAGGTTTTGGGTCGTCGTGTCTCCATCGTCATTTGTTTCTAGGTATTTATTTCCTCTTTGACTTCTTCAGTTATCACTTCGTTATTAAGTAGTGTTGTTTAGCCTCCATGTGTTTGTATTTTTTACAGATCTTTTCCTGTAATTGATATCTAGTCTCATAGCGTTGTGGTGGGAAAAGATACTTGATACAATTTCAATTTTCTTAAATTTACCAAGGCTTGATTTGTGACCCAAGATATGATCTATCCTGGAGAATGTTCCATGAGCACTTGAGAAAAATGTGTATTCTGTTGTTTTTGGGTGGAATGTCCTATAAATATCAATTAAGTCCATCTTGTTTAATGTATCATTTAAAGCTTGTGTTTCCTTATTTTCATTTTGGATGATCTGTCCATTGGTGTAAGTGGGGTGTTAAAGTCCCCTACTATGATTGTGTTACTGTCGATTTCCCCTTTTATGGCTGTTAGTATTTGCCTTATGTATTGAGGTGCTCCTATGTTGGGTGCATAAATATTTACAATTGTTATATCTTCTTCTTGGATCGATCCCTTGATCATTAATGTAGTGTCCTTCTTTGTCTCTTCTAATAGTCTTTATTTTAAAGTCTATTTTGTCTGATATGAGAATTGCTACTCCAGCTTTCTTTTGGTTTCCATTTGCATGGAATATCTTTGTCCATCCCCTTACTTTCAGTCTGTATGTGTCTCTAGTTCTGAAGTGGGTCTCTTGTAGACAGCATATATATGGGTCTTGTTTTTGTATCCATTCAGCCAATCTGTGTCTTTTGGTGGGAGCATTTAGTCCATTTACATTTAAGGTAATTATCGATATGTATGTTCCTATTCCCATTTTCTAAATTGTTTTGGGTTCGTTATTGTAGGTCTTTTCCTTCTCTTGTGTTTCTTGCCTAGAGAAGTTCCTTTAGCATTTGTTGTAAAGCTGGTTTGGTGGTGCTGAAGTCTCTCAGCTTTTGCTTGTCTGTAAAGGTTTTAATTTCTCCATCAAATCTGAATGGGATCCTTGCTGGGTAGAGTAATCTTTGTTGTACATTTTTCCCTTTCATCATTTTAAATATGTCCTGCCACTTCCTTCTGGCTTGCAGAGTTTCTGCTGAAAGATCAGCTGTTAACCTTATGGGGGTTCCCTTGTGTGTTATTTGTTGTTTTTCCCTTGCTGCTTTTAATATGCTTTCTTTGTATTTAATTTTTGACAGTTTGATTAATGTGTGTCTTGGCATATTTCTCCTTGGATTTATCCTGTATGGGACTCCCTGTGCCTCCTGGACTTGATTAACTATTTCCTTTCCCATATCAGGGAAGTTTTCAACTATAATCTCTTCAAATATTTTCTCAGACCCTTTCTTTTTCTCTTCTTCTGGAACCCCTATAATTCGAATATCGGTGCGTTTAATGTTGTCCCAGAGGTCTCTGAGACTGTCCTCAGTTCCTTTCATTCTTTTTTCTTTATTCTGCTCTGCAGTAGCTATTTCTGTCCCCAGTGGCTAAGGTTGGTTTAGTGGGTTGTGTAGGCTTCCTGGTGGAGGGGGCTAGTGCCTGTGTTCTGGTGGATGAGGCTGGATCTTGTCTCTGGTGGGCAGGTCCATGTCTGGTGGTGTGTTTGGGGTGTCTGTGGACTTATTATGATCTTAGGCAGCCTCTCTGCTAATGGGTGGGGTTGTGTACCTGTTTTGCTAGTTGTTTGGCATAAGGTGTCCAGCACTGTAGCTTGCTGGTCGTTGAGTGAAGCTAGGTGCTGACATTGAGATGGAGATCTCTGGGAGATTTTCGCCATTTGATATTATGTGGAGCTGGGAGGTCTCTTGTGGACCAGTGTCCTGAAGTTGGCTCTCCCATCTCAGAGGCAGGGCACTGACTCCTGGCTGCAGCACCAAGAGCCTTTCATCCACACAGCAAGTTCAGATTTTGTTGCTGCTTGATCTTTCACTCAGTCTTGAATTGTATCTGCTAGTTTAGGAGGGTCTCCTGTGGAGGCAGGGGTGGCTGTGGCTTGGTGCAGGGGCAAGGACACAGGCCTTTAAAATGTTTTTTATAAATAGTATCTTTTTCAAATTTTAGTTTCTACTAGTTGGCTGGTATTTAGAAATACAATTGATTTTTGTATTTTGATGTAGTATTCAGCAGCTTTGCTAATAACTTCATTTATCCTAATAGTTATACATTTGGAATATACATAATGCATCTGAACACAATGCATGTTCAAGAATGTTCATAAAACCCCAAACTTAGAAATAACCAAGCTTTTCATCATCAGGAGAATGGATTTTGACATTCATTCAATGGAATACCCATAGCAATGCAAATATGGATGAATCTCAAAAACATAATATTGAGCCAAAGAAGAGAACATACTATATAATTCCATTTCCGTGAAGTTCAACATAGGAATAACTAGTCTGTGGTGATAAAAGTGCAAATAACAGTGACTTTGGGGGAGTGCTGACTGGGAGAGGGTATGTGAGAGCCTGCTGTGGTGCTGGCAGTGTTTCACGTCTTGTTGTGGATATGGTTACACGTGTGTGTTCACTTCAGAATTTCATTCTGCTCTAGGCTTAACGTTTAGGTACTTTATGTATATTGTGTTTCAGAAGAAATTGGGCCGAATTCACCTGTTGAGTTTTTTTTTTTAAATTAAGACTTTGTTTTTGAGCAGTTTGAGGTTTACAAAAAAATTGAGCGAGAAGTAGAGTACCCATATATCCCCGCATGTCCCCCTTCCCCTCCTCCAGTTTCCTCTGTTATTAACATCTTGCATTAGTGGGGTATGTTTGTTACAGTTGATAAGCCAATATGTTGGAACATTCACAGTTAGAAGCTACTAAATTAAGGAATTGTAGAATTGGTTGGAAAGGATCTTAGAGATGATTTGCCAGCCAACACAAGTTTACTGTGTCCCTAAAGCTTGATGGAAACAGAACTATAGCAGAATCTTAGAGACCTCACTTTTCATCGAATTTTTTGGCTACTGTACACATACATCAGCATTCCTACATATAGATTTCACCTAATGTATACTTGAACAAAGCTAATTTAAGGAAATACTTTCGAGATATTAAATAAAACCATAGATGTTTTTTGTCTTCTCACTTTTTATCAAAGATGTCTATTGTATATTCTGTGCTTAAGTTCAAAATCAGTTTCACTGTTTTAGAAAACAGGGTCGTTTGTGTTAACCGCATCACAGGTGTAGTAGGCAGCAAAGGCTGAGTGGTCAGTAAACAACACGTAATGTTGTATGTATACGTTTATGTTAAATTTGTGATTCAGTTTTTTCCTTGGAGAAAAGGATTTATAAAATTTAAAAATTTCTGCCAAACAGTTCACTGTTTTTTAATGTGAAATAGTGCACAATGATGGGCCAGTATATTGATGAAGTTCTTAAGGGTTCTTACCCAGAGAGCTCCCTTCATTTCACAGATTCTGCTGCTGTTATCAAGGTAGTACTTGCTGAGTGGTTACTCAGCCATTGTAAGGCTTTATGTGGATTAACTCGTTTAGTCTTCCCACCAACCCTATGAGATAAATGTCGTGATGAAAATTATTTAAGAAATATGTCTGTAATAAGCTGTTCGTGGCCTACCGATGCCACCTGTCTTCCCTTCTATAATCACTATAATTACTGCTATTAAATTGTCCCTTTTTTTTTTTGTGGTACGCGGGCCTCTCACTGTTGTGGCCTCTCCCATTGCGGAGCACAGGCTCTGGACGTGCAGGCTCAGCGGCCATGGCTCACGGGCCCAGCCGCTCCGCGGCATGTGGGATCTTCCCAGACCAGGGCACAAACCCATGTCCCCTGCATCGGCAGGCGGACTCTCAACCACTGCGCCACCAGGGAAGCCCTGTCCCCTTGTTTTATCCTCATGAAACCATCCCCAGTGCAACCATCAAGAAATCCTAATGTCTTCCGAGCAAGCAAGGAAGAAATCCTGTGAGAACTCAGAGATGCTCAAATTTGTTAAAGGAAAGAAGGTTGTTGTTCCAGCTGGCTTCTAAATATAGTCAGGCACTCAAAAATGTTGCTGCTGATTGACAGAGAAGGAGATGCTTGTCAAGAAGTAGAATTTTCCAATACTAAATGCAGTCTGGAACTCGTATTTCATTTATCTACATGCATATATGTAGATAAATTTCTATACATGTAAAACCTTTCAACAGTATCAGCTGCTTTGAACATAACACACTTGTACATAGTGGTAGGCGTTCTCTCACGTGAGCGTCCTTTGTTCTTCTAGTTCCGTCACCGGGGCAGCTTCAGCACAGAATCCACAGCGTGGGACATTTCCCAGTGTCTGTCCGGCAGCCTCTTAAAGCCACAGCCTACGTGAGTCCAACCGTTCAAGGCAGCAGTAACATGCCTTTATCCAACGGCTTACAGTTATACTCCAACACGGGGATCCCTGCCCCCAACAAAGCTGCAGCTTCTGGGATAGTGGGCCGCAGCGCACTCCCAAGACCTTCATTGGCAATAAACGGGAGTAACCTGCCTCGAAGCAAAATTGCACAGCCTGTCAGAAGGTAAGAACCTTTGCTCGTTCGTTTGCAGTCTGCACTTAGAAACTGCTCCAGGAACCATCCTGACTTTGCCTTTGTCTAACCCTGGTAGGTCACTCTGCCCCTTCTGGCCTGACTCGTGACCTCCTGCCTCTGCGTTCAATACCTTTTTAATCAATTTGTAATCAAAACGGGCAAAAATGTCGTTAGGCACATGCACATACACACCCTCCCCCAACAGTCATGATTTTAAAAGCATCTTAGTGATATTTAACTGGGGCTTTATTAGCTTATGTTGGTGTAAGTTTGGTATGTTCCAGGTAGAATTTTTTTTTTTTTCTTTCAACATTCCAGCCTGCTTGCAGGGCACCTGTTCGATGATCTTATGGTTGTGACGTGCCCTTCTTGAACTGGATCTCCTGGAGTGTCTTATGGTTAAAAACAATTCCATAAAAGTGAGTTGAGGACAGAGTAGAAGATGAGAAAATGGAGGCAGTAACTCAGCTCTTACAGGAAATTAGGATTTGGAGGAGGAGAGGGAGGGAACCATGGTAAAAGTGTGAAAAGGATGTGAGAACAAGTAATTTTTCTTTATGCATCGGGTTGCTATAAATAGTTTTTACTTTCCGATAAATAGGTGCTCAGATCAAAAACAAATTCAGAAACTATTGTAAAACAAACACAGAAAAGTAAATAATCCTACTATGCAGATAGAAATCATTTTGGTGCATGTTTGTTCAATGCCAGGCTGTGTTGCAGTTGTGACTGAATAGAATCACATAATTTGATGTATGTAGGTCATTGTGGACAGTCCATTTATCCTCGGATATATGTCTTCAAACTAACCTCTTGGAAGGGCTGTCACTGCCAGACAATGAGAGGGTCTGTTTCCACAAACTTAGGCAAACATTGGGTATTATCATTCTTTTTAAATCCTCAGCCAATATAATAGGCAAATCTTTGATTATTTGTAAGACAGAATAACATGAAGAAATTTTCAATTTGTATTCAATGAAGTAACCACTTATGTTTTTGGGCCATTTTTCTCCTGAGTTTATCTGTTTCTGATTTTAAAATATTCTTTATACACTAAGGGTATTGATCATTTTCCACTCAGGTTGCAAATCTGCTTGTGCACATACAACATGCGTGGCAACGTGCCGAGAACTGGGCTTTCCATCAGATGAGCATGTTGAAGGCCCAGAAATACAAGGCACACTTGGGAAGGTGCCAGCACGTTGTCACTGCTGGAGTGGCGGAGAGTAGATCAAAGTAAATGATGGGACTCGTGGGATTACTTACAAGCTGTGTCCTTTTTTCATTCCTTTATAGTTTCCTTCAGCCTCCAAAGCCTCTGTCTTCACTCAGCACTCTGAGGGATGGAAACTGGAGAGATGGTTGCTACTGATGCAGTTCTATGTACGTTTGAACAGCTGGAAAGAAGTGGAAATGAGGGTCGTGTTACCTAGCTGGCTGGGTAACAGCGGGTGTTGGGATATTCTTTCCCTTCTGCGTTTTAACATATTTACTGCATTGTTTTTCAATGGACCAATCACCAGAGACTAATTATTGCACTTAAATATTTGCCTGAGATACTGCAGCGTTCACAAATCCATGGTTGCAGTATTGTGACACTTAGAGCTAGGAAGTTTTTGTAGAACTGATATGTACCTGAATCCTTTTTGAGAGAATTGAGATGTATCCATAATGCTTTCTTTGCCATCTGAGTTTCTTAAAGTAACTTGTTCAATTTACTTACATGTTCTAAACATCTTCCCATTACATGTTCTGTATTTTACAGCCAGGTTCTATAACGTATGCTTTGAAATTCACTTTTTTATAGTTTACAGGAATTTTATTTTTTGTGCCTATTTCTTTTTACACCTACGTGAACCACTATGGAACAACTTAAATTTTGTGCCATAAAAATATTTTTGTGGTAAGGTACTATTTTTTTAGCTCTAGGGATATATCAGCAAAACTCCATCATAACAATTTGAGAGACATAAAATTATGTTGAATGAGCACAATGTAATCTGAAGCACTGAACACAGACAGCCAGACAACAGAGCGAAATGGTCTTGTTGTTTTCATTGTTAATTTATTGTCATACGTGGGTTTCATATTTATAATGGCATCACAAGCTCATTGCACTTAATACCTGCAATGTTTGCTACTGTACTACAATTGATTTTCAAAACTTTTATGAAACTGTAACATTTTATTAATAATGCTTCTGGAAATGAACGCATTTTAAAGCAAATAAATCTTTTTGATAGACCTTTTACAAAATCCATTTGCACTAATGAATGCTTTCTTATGGTATATGACTTAATATTTGTTACTGTGTACACTGCTGTTTTGGAATGTTCAGAAATAAAGACTATTTCAGCAGTATCAGGTCACGCATGGATGTGCAGCATAAACAGTACAAATACCACGCCTACGTTTCACCACGACTGTGAAAGTATTGTCATTGTTATGCTCTTGTACAGAGCATTTATACCTGAGGCAGGTAGGCAGAATATTTGCATTTGTAAACAATTCTCTCTCTCTAAAATGCTTAGGAGAAGAGATGTGAGGTTTTAGTTCTGCAGTGGGGTTTCGGTACCACTTAGGATGGTCACTAGAACCCAAGGAGCCTCTTGCCCAGAAACCCATTTGTGGAAGAATACTGTCAGTGGCGATTCCAGTATTTTATGGGGGTTGAACTTGAAGTATTTCTTTTCCCAGTGTCAGTAAAATAGCAAAGTATTATCATTAGTCTACACTATATTTGATGTACATTGGAAAACTTTTCACCTCAAGTTGCTATGGAAAGGTTAGGTAAAAGGTGTCAATGTTAAGTTTTAAAACAGTTCTCCTGAAGGTCATTAGGGATTTTTATTTTTAAGAAATGTGCCTTTCTACATAGTTCCATGGGGAACTAAAAGACTGGCTTTTAATTAGCCTGTCCTTTAAATGAAATGTGGGCTAGAGGAGGTGAGGTATCAAAGGAGAAGTGATACTTATTGAGCACTTTGTTAGTGACAAGCACTTTCTTAGTCACTTTGCTAGTGACTGTGCTAGAAATTTTTTATATATTTGTCTAATTATTAACAATCACCTCCTATTACCACCATTTAAAATGTAAAGACCCTGAGCCCAAGGGATGTGACATTAACCTAGGGTAAACATCTAGCTAGTAAATAGTGAAGCTGACTTTTGAATCCAGGTGTATCTGATCTCAAAAGTCTGTTTTTGCCACTACTGTGCTCTTCCTATGAACATATGTAGTTCAGTTAGTACATTTTTTAAAAATGAGTTTATATTCTGAGAAGGTGAAAGGATTCAACTCATTTGCAAATCAAGTATTTCATTTATATTCAAAAAAGTCTGTTCAGCCCTTGGAATAAAAACCAAAGATCCCTGTATCTTGGAATTTACATTCTAGTTAGTAGAGAGACAGTAAACCACATACAAGTGAGTAAATCACAGTACAGGTCTTAAGTGCTATGGCAAAAAAAGAAAAGGAGATGAAAGTAAGGGGGGAGGTGAGAAAATGGAGCTGGGGAGAGATCACAGTATTAAGTAGGATCATCTGGGTAGATCTCACTAAGAAGGTGACACCTGAACAAAGACAAAGTGGTGTTGGCGATTATTTTCACAGTTCTCCCCAGGATGGTAGTAACATTTATTCTAGATGCATAGGAGAGAATTTAATATATTGCATCAATAGATGCCCTAGGGTATGGTCCGCACATCAGCAGCATCAGCATCTCTTGGAAACTTATTAGAAAATGCAGATCCTCAGGCTCACCCCACACCTATTGAATCAGCCATCTAGGTGATTTACAGAGCTCCCTTTGAGAAAAGCTGCTGGAAAGGAGGGAGCAGCCGAGGCAACGGCTTAGGGCAGAGCGTGCCTGGGGTGTTTGAGGAAGAGCAAGGAGGCCATTGTGGCTGCGAGCAGAGGGAACAAGGAGGGAAGCAGTAGAGATGAGGTCCGAAGGGAGACAGGGAAAGATCACGTAGGGCATGTGGGCCACAATAAGGCTTTGATTTTACTCTGGAAATGGGAGCTATTCATGGTTTTGAGCAGCAGAGTTTATGATTTGACTTTTTAAAAGCATCACTCGCATTTGGTGAGAATAGACTCTTAAGAAATGAAGATGCCGTGAAGGTGACAGGATAGCAATGGAGGAGATAGAAATGGTCAGATTCAGGCTGTCTTCTAAAACTACAGCTATCAGGATTTCTTTATGGATTGGATATAGTGTGTTAGAGACCAAAAGAAAAACTCCAGGTGTTTTGGGCTGGCAACTAAAAGGATGGAGTTCCTCCAACAGAGACGGGGAAGCTGTGGGTGGAGTAGGCTGGAAAACCATGATTCTGGCTGAGCTCAGTTATGCTCTCTAGGGAGTTCCCTGGCAGTCCAGTGGCTAGGACTCGGCGCTTTCACTGCCGGGGCCTGGGTTCGATCCCTGGTCCGGGAACTAGGATCCCATAAGCCATGTGACACATTCTAAAAAAAAAAAGTTACGCCCTCTATCTCATGTGCATTCCTCACACTGTAACAAACCAGGACTCATACAGGAAAAGCGATCCTGAGATGCTTAGTTCTGCAACATGAAAGGGAGCTGTGGTGCTGAGTTAACACAGACAGTCTAGCCTGGCTGACATTTGTATTAGTTAGCTATTGCTGCATAACAAGTTACTACAAAACTAAGTGGCTTAAAACATTATTATCTCAGTTTCTGTGGGTCTGGAACCTGGCCACAGCCTAGCTGGGTCCTCTGGCTCAGGGTTTCTCACAAGGCTGCAGTCATGCTGAGACTCACTAGGGAAGAATCTGCTTTCAAGATCACTCACGTGATTGTTGGGACGATTCATTTCCTTGTGTGCTATTGAGTAGAAGGTACCATTGCTTTTTGCCACACGGACCTCTCCTTGGGTAGCTTACAACATAGTGGCTTACTTCATCAGAATGAACACGAGAGAGAGAGAGGTTGGGAAAGAGAGTGTGAGCCAGAAAGCTGGAAATTTTTCTGTTGTAACTTAATTTTTAGAAGCGACAGCCCATCCTTTGCGCCATGTTTTATTCATTGGAAGCAAGTCACTATGTCCAGCCCTCATTTAAGGGGAGGGGATTGCACAAAAATGTTAATACCAGGAGACAAAGGTCATTGAGGCCATCCTAGAAGCTGCCTGCAGAACACTGCCAACCACTTTACTAGATAATGCCAACCTAATTTCCCATTAATTGTATTACTACTGTACATGTTTGCCAGGAGGCTATGAGAATTCCTGTTACTACACACATTTGGTATTGTTAAAACATCTTTAACTTTTAAGTCTGTGGGTATCTAGTTGTGTCTCATGGTCTTAATTTTCATTTCCTTGGTTGTAGTGAGATAGAATACCTTTGCATTTGTTTATTGAACATTTGCATATCATCTTTTATGGATTCCTGTTCAGGTCTTTTGTCCATTTTTCTATTGGGGTTTCCTTACTGATTTGTAGTAGTTATTATATAGTCTGCTACAAACCTTTTGTCAGTTATATGTGTTAAAACTATATCTTCACACTGTGTAGCTTACCTTTTAATTCTTTTAATGAGGTATTCTGATAGAATTATTAATTTTAACATAGTACATATTTACCATTTTTTTTTAAAGATTAGCCGTTTTGTGTCTTGTTTAAAGAGTATTTCCTGACCCTGGAATTGTGAATATAATCTCCTGTATTCTCAACGTTTTATTATTTTGCTTTTCACCTATATTTTATATTGTTCATGTGGATTTATAGTTGTCCTAGTAACACTTACTGAAAACTTTGTCCTTACCTCACTGTTCTTTGTCATAATCAGATGTCTTTGTGTGTGTATGTGTCTCTTTCAGAACTGTCTATTCCTGTACCAGAACCATACTGTTTTAATCTCTATAGACTTATAATTACATTTTGCTAAATAGAGTAGTTTTACTATCTTTTCCTTCAAGTGTGTCATGGATATTCTTGTCCCTTTGCATTTCCACATGTATTTTTAAACAAACTAGGCAGAAAAACATCCTGTTGGAATTTTGATTGGATTGCATTGAATTTATAATTCAATATGTTGGAAATTGACTGTTTACATACTGAGTCTTAAAAATCCATGAACATGGTCTACCTCTTCTTTTATTGATTGAGGTATTCTTTAATCTCTCTCAATAAAATTGTGCAAGTTCTTCCCAGAGGACTGAAATGCCTTTTGCAAGATTAATTTCTAGGTATGTGATACTTTTTTATGCTATGTGATACTTAGATATTTTTAAAATTTCATTTCAAATGTTTTATTCAACCACCTTAAATTTATGTTAGTTAATTTATACTTAGAATCTTTATATACACAGTCAAAATGTATGAATGTTAGATTTCTTTCTTTCCTATCCTATATCTTTTTCTTTTTCTTGCCTATGGTCTTCAATGCAGTAGTAAATATAAATGATAATAGATATCTATCTCTTTGCTAATTCAAAAGGAAAGCTTTCTCTTTTCTTACCATTAGGTTTCAAATTTTCTAACAGTATTTTATCATAAAAGAATGAATTTTAAACAAACTTTCTGCATCTATTAAAATAAGACTATCTCATTTAATCTGTTAATATGCTGACTTTATAATGGATTTTTCTAATGTTGACTCAACCTTGAATTATTGAGATAAATCCAATTTGGTCATGTTGCATTACTCCTTTTTAAAATAGATTGATTTCATTTACTAATATTTTATTTAGGAGTTTTGTCCAATTTTTGAATAAAATTGTTTTTTAATTTTTCTTTCTCAAACTGTCCCTATTAGGTTTTGGAATGAAGACAGTATTAGTCTCATAAAATGAATTGGGGAGTACTATGTGTTTTTCTAGCTGGGAGGATTTATGTAATATTGGAGTTATTTCTCCCTTAAATATGTGATAAATCTCACTGGTAAAGCCACTGGGGCCTGGAGTCCAGTCAAGTCATGTTTTTAAAATCTGATGTTGTGTTTATTCTGCTTCCAAAAGCATGATTAAACCTCCTACTTTATTGGTGGCTTATCTGTACACTCCTCTACTCTTCATAGTTCTATCAGATTTTGTGTTGTCTTTTTAGGCCACATCATTTGGTGTATACATATTTAAATATCTTTTATCTTCCTGGCAAAGTGAACCTGTTATCATGGAACTAGTCTTCTTTATCTTTCTTTTTAATGTCTTAAAAAATCTATTTTTCAGATATTAAATAGCTACATATTTCTTTTAGTGTTTATATGATACATATTTTTAAACCTTTGCTTTCAAATTTTATTCTTGTGTTAAACAACATACAGTTCAGGGTTTTTTAAACCTAGTATGAAAATCTTTGCCCTTGAACTTGACCATTTAAGCCATTGTATATAAAATAATTACTGACATATTTAGATACAAATCTACCACCTTCTTATGAGCTTCGTTTGTTACATCTGTTCCTTTTCCCCCCATTTTTGTCTTCCTTTAGATTGTTTTTTTTTAATTCTGCTTTTCTCTCCTATTAGTTTGAAAATTATACCCTAATCCTCCTTTGCTATTCTTTTAGTGGTTACCCAAGAAATGACAATTTGCGTCCTTAACCTGTCAAAGAATAATCTACCTTTATCATCCTCGTAGGTAACAGAAGGACCCCCAAATCTCCCTACATCTAATCCTTAAATTCATGATTCAGTCAGGGATTAGGGAGAAGAGACCATAGATAGATTTTTGGGCTGTCTAAAATTCAGAGAAATCAGAATTAGCCATGTAAACAATGCAACACTATGCTAAAAGATGTTTAGAGAAAGAGTGGTGATGGGACCAAGGGAATGATCAGCTTTGGTGAGGTCAGCAATTTGATCTTAAAGCAGGTCCTGGGTTCACTCATCCAACAAATATTTATTGAGAGCCTACTATTTGTCAGGCTTTGTGCTAAACACAGAGGATATCACAGCCAACAAGTCAGATGTGGTTCTACTTTCATGGAAGTGACATTCTTGATTCTAGTAAGAGAGACAGGTTCACATCTAACAAATACCATGTCCTTCCTATAAAGGAAGAAGCAAGGATCTAAGATACAGAATAACGGGATGGGAGCAGGGGGGCAAGGATGCTCCAGAAAGGCCTGTCTGAGAAGAGGACATTTAAGCTGAGGATGTATGGGAATTCATCAAATGAAGAGAAAGGGAAAGATTATTTCAGGTAGAGAGAGGGAAGAATTTGGAGTGCATAAAGGGCCAAAAGAAGGCTGGTGGGGCTGGATCTTAGTGTGCTGGTGGCTCAGCTGGCTCCATGCTTTGTGGGGTCCAGTACGAAATGAACTTTGAGAACATACTAAGAATTTCAGGATGGCAACAGTCCAGCATTAAACCAAATCACAGGGCCCTTCTGAGCACAGGCCTACGTGCCACTGCACAGGTCCCAGGACCACAGGAGAGGGAGGGGCATGAGCCTGTGGAACCTCAAGTAAGGAAGGGCTTTGAATTTTATTCCAAGTTCAATGGGAAGCTATTTATTAATAGTAACTCTAACACTCATGCTTCTCTTCCTATGTGCCAGACACTCAACTAAGTTCTTCAGAAGTTTTTACTAATTTAATCCTCACACAATCTTATTGTTCTAAAATTACACCTGTGGGATTTTAATTTGTGGAAGTGACTGAGTGATGACATCAAGAGGTCGATGCCACTGAAAGAAGACTTTTATTACTCATGTTTCCTGAAAGGAAGGGGCAGGTCACAGCACACAGAGGCAGGTTTTGGTCAGGAGGTGGAAGTCTAGGCCAGAGCCTTTGCTGGGGTTTCTGCAGGAAAGGCAATGCAAGGCAGAGTAAACAGTCTAGGATTGGCTGATCTGAATAATTCCAGGGGGCTTCGAGCTATAGGGGTGGTCTCCAGTTGCCTAGTACTTGGTCCTAGGGTGATTTAGGGCAGGGGGAATATTGCTTGGGTGTGTGAGAACTGGATAAGAAGTGGGTGGGGGACTTGGCCTTGGATCAGCCGGTCTGCACATGCAGGCCGGCTCACAGGGACGAGGTCAACACTTCGGTAGATAGTTTGTGGCCCTGTGATGAACAGCTGCCAAACAGACATAACAAATCTAAGAAAGCACAGCTAAAACACCCACTGAAGGAAATACTGTTATCATTCCCATTTATTTTTTCTACATCCCCAGGATTTATGTTATACCTGGAAACTTGTACCTTTTGACCCCATTTCACCCACTCCCCACCCCCTGCGCCCCTGGTAACCACCAGTTTGTTCTCTTTATCTGTGAGCTCATTTTTGTTGTTGGTTTTTAGATTCCACATATATGTGAGCTCATATGGTATCTGTCTTTCTATTATCCCCATTTTGAAAATGAGGAAACTCAGGAACAGAGAGGTTAAACAACTTGCCCACGGTCACAGAGCTATTAGGGGCCAGAGCTGGGATTAGGACCCTGGCTTTGAACCAAAAGATAACTTGAATAAATGTGAAGTTAAAACTCATGGTCTATGGAGAAAGGACCAAAGAGAGCCAAGGGTGGAAGCAAGCACAAAGCTGGGGTGGGCATTCCTGGTAGAGGGGGCAAGACATGCGAGGAAACGGAGTGTGCAAAGAACAGGTGTTAACTTGTGTGGCCAATCAGGTGAACTGTTTCATTCAGCTGCCTGCAGGGTGCAAGGGAGTGCCGGAGGGAACTAAGCTGAAGGCGTGGGCTGGAGCTAATTTGGGGAGGGCTTTGTAGCCCATGCAAAGTAAGAACAGGGCGGGGATGCCGGCTCTCTCCAAGGGGAGACTGGAAGGCAAGAATGCCATCTCAGACCGTGTTAGCCCCGGTTCAGTGCGGGGCACAAACTACCCTAGCTGTGTTGAAGCAGAAGGGATTTGATGGAAGAAATTAGTGCCTATAAGATAATTGGCAAGACAGGTGGGCCAGCCCAGGATAGGCCTCTGAGAACAGCTCGTCACACAGCATCGCAGACCAGGAGATGGGCTAACGGTGCCAGAGATGGGGCAGAGGGGAATGAGAAGCTGCCCCGGAACCCTTAGCTCCACTAACACGCTGCCCTTGCAGAGACCAGGACGCTGCATCCAGGCTGTGTCACCATGCCCTCCAGGTCTGTACCAACAAAAGGCAGATGGACCACAGGGGTCCCCATGTGTCCCACACATGAAAGTAGTGACCAGATAAGGGACTTCTGCTAACGCTGCCACAGAATAAAGCCAGTGCCTCCACAGCTTGCCCACAAAACGTCAGACGTTCCCGAACTGTCACCCTTCCCTGCAAGAGCACCTGATCAGTGGACCCCTGACTGCATCTGGAATTCTCGCAGCAAGAAAGCCTGAGGTTTGAGGGTTTTAGCTTTCTGTCCTCTGAAGTATAGGAAGCTTCCCGCAACGGAGCACCATATCCACATCCACCGGGGAGATGACTGTATTTGCCCCGTGGACACTGGACAGACCGGAAGGGAAAGACATGGGAGACGTGGAGAAGCTAAGATAGGCAGGGCTTGGTCATTTACTAAAAAGACTTTAAACAGAGCTAAGCCAATTTAGCACATGCACTTGGCAGATTCATTTTAGGGAACATCGCATCCAATGATTAGAGGCGAGCGAGGGCTGTGGTCCGCTCTCCACAGCCTCCTAGCCAAGAAGCTATCACAGATGTGTTGCCGTAACATGGGCAAGACACGGGTCACCACTTTTCTCACTCCGATGCCATTTCCTCATCTTTCACTGCTTGACTGTTAAGCCAGTGGCACAGAAGCACTACATTCCTGCACTAATAGCTGTGCTACTGAGGACAGATATATTCACTTGACTTTCCCCAGAGGCGGATTCTAGACAAAAGTCAGCAGTTTAACTGGGAGGTACAGGACATGCTGTAGGCGAGTGGAATCAGGGAAGAACCGGGAAAGCCAGCACTAAAGGGGATTTATTTGGCCAGTTGCTGGAACTTAAGCCCGTAAGGATATTCTAGGAAATAGTGTGAATACACTCCTTAGGGTCTCCCACACAGAGCTGAGATGTTTATTCACCAGCTCCCATCAGTCAGCGGGTGTTAAGTCCCCAGACTTCCTGGCCTTCTGTGTTGGGCGACATAGCTGTCCTCCCCAGCTTCAAAGACCCAGCCGATCTGCGGTCGGTACCCACTACAGTCATCTAGAGCAGGTCTGAAAACTACCAAACCTGGCCCACAGCCCATCTTCATACAATCTTCATACAGCTTATGAGCTAATAATGGTTTTTACATTTTGAGAATTGTTTAAAAAAACAAGAGCATGTGTAACAGATTATGTGTGGCAACGCCTAAAATATTAACTTTGTGAACCCTTACAGAAAAAGTTTCTTAGCCCCTGACGTAGATTATCTTGCAGTAGCAAAGAATCCCCACATCTCAGGCTACAAACAGCCATTTCTCCTGTGCACTCTAGGGTCCAATGGAGTCAGAGGAGGGTTTTGCTACAAAGGTAGTCACTCTGCCCCTTCCTATAACACAGCCATGTCAACAGGGGGCGCCAGGGCTCATCACAGCAGGGAGAGAGAACTGAGAATCAGAGACCAAGACTTCAGTGCTCCACACTGAGAGGGTCACGTGCCATCTCCTCAGAATATGACCAGAGCTGCCCGCACGGCCTCTCTAGCTGCACAGGAAGCATGAAACATGCTATTCTGAGTCCAAGAAGTGGAAGAGATTTGGGAACATTGGTGAACACTGCTCACAGCTACCAGCGCTCTTTCGCATCTTCCCTCCATTTTCCCAATATAATTAAACAAGTTTTTAATCTAAACAATATTTATTGACTTCATATATTATATTTTCCTGGAGTTAACAACTGCTTCATTTAAAACAAAAATTTCTTAGAGTTCTTTGAACCTGTGGCTAAGCGTTTTATAGTCCACAGAGCTCTGTAAAATACTTTTCTCCCACATAGTCAAATCTATCAGGCATCTATTAATCCCATTTTTTCTTCATTTTCCCTGAAGACATTTTTCTTCTGGAGCCTCTTCCACACGAAAAGATGCTCAACATCACTAATCATTAGGGAAATGAAAATCAAAGCTATGAGATAGCACTTCACACCCATTAGGACGGCTTTTATAAACTAAATAAAAACAACACAAAATGAAACAAGTGTTGGCAAGGATGTGGGGAAATTGGAACTCTTACGCACTGCTGATGGGAATGTAAAATGGTGCAGCTGCTATGGAAAGCATTATGGAGGTTCCTCCAAAAATTAAAAATAAAATTATCATACGTCCAGCAATGCCACCTCTAGGTATATTCCCAAAAGAAGTGAAAGCAGGGACTCGATCAGGTTATTTGTATACCCATGTTCATAGCACCTTTATTCACAATAGCCAAAAAGTGAAAGCAACCCAAGTGGTCATCTGGAGATAAATAAAATTCCATACAATGGAATTCAGCCTTAAAAAGAAAGGTAATTCTGACACATTCTACAACATGGATAAACTTTGAGGTCATTATACTAACTAAGTGAAATAAGCCAGACATAAAAGGACAAATACTGTATGATTCTACTTATACGAGATGCCTAGATTAGTCACATACATCGAGACAGAAAGGAGGATGGTGGTCAGCAGTGGCTGGGGAGCTTCTCTCTGAGGAAAAAAAGGTTTGAGCTCTACATTGGGCACCCATACTCTTAAGACCTGGACTTCAGAGAAAACCCCCCGAAATACCAGTTTTGAAAACCAATGGGGCTTATGTCCACGAGACCCAAAAGGCTACAGTGCACTGAGAAGTGGCTCTTAAAGGGCTCACGTGCTCAGACTGACCTGCCTCAGGAACCAGTGTGAGAGCAGCTGGCCGAGAGGTGCACAGACCTTATGTGAAAGAGGCTTATTTGCTTATCTTAAATCATCAGCTTGAGGGGCAGGCATCTAACTTAACACACATTTGGGGGCCTGCTGGGGTATTCTCTGGGGAAGGAGGCTGTTGGGTAGCGTCTTCACACTCTTCCCTCTACTGTGCTCCAGAGTGCCAGTATCTTCCAGAGGGAAGATTTTACATGTGCCTGGTGCCCTGGTTTTTATGTCTGGTGCCGCAGCTTTTATGGATGCCACCTAGGGGATGCCCCTTGATCACCTAGCTCTGCTGGCTGGAGGGCTTGCATTCCTGGATCCCATGGGACTGTAACAATCAGAGACATAGTTCTTGGCCAGTTACCACCCTCAGGGCACTACACAGGCAAGTGAAATACACCCCCAGTCTTTCTGTGAAAGAGGCTTATTTGTTTGTCCTGGAGCTTTGGTATGAGGTGCAGGAACATATCTAGCAGCCTACTGAGGTTCTCTCAGGAAATAAAGGCTGGTGGAAAGCATCTTTGCACTCCTCCTCCGCCTTACTTCAGCTTGCCAGTATCTCCAGTAAGGAGCTTGTACATTCCTCTGGCACCCTGGTTCTTGTGGCTGCCCCCAGGGGACACTTCTAGGTCACCTGGCTCTGGTGGCCAGCAGGACTTACGCTTGTGATCCCAGAGAACTGTATATATTTCCATACTTTAAAAGCTGCTGCCTGAGGGTCTGGCTTTCAATCAGCTTGAATTGAGGTCCTAACTTAGATCCTCTTCTTTGGGACATTGATGACCCATAACTATTGGGAGCTGCTAAAAATAAAATAGGCAGCTTGGACAATCACAAAGGTTTGAGTGACAACCTAGAGCTAGGGCAGGGTTGAACAAAAAGTTTCCTCTCCTATACAAGGCCATTCTTTCAAGACTGGAAGAGATGGCTGTTTTATCTAATGCACAGAAACAAACACAGTCAAGCAAAACGAAAAAACAGAGGAATAGTTTTTAAACACAGAACAAGGTAAAGCCTCGGAAAAATTCCTTAAGGAAATGGAGGTAAGTGATTTACCTGATCAAGAGTTAAAAAAACAATCATAAAGATTCTCACTGAACTTTGAAGAATGGAGGGACCCAGTGAAAACTTCAAAGAGACAGAAAACACAGGTACCAAATAGTCATAGAACTGAAGAATACAATAACTGCACTGAAAAATACACTAGAGGGGCTCAAAAGCAGACTAGATGATGACGCAAAGAAAGGATCAGTGAACCTGAAGACAGGGCAGTAGAACTCAGCAATTAGAGAAGCTAAAAAAGAAAAAACGAAAGAAAGAAAGGTGAAGATAGCTTAAGGGACAACATCAAGCAGACCATCATTCACATTAAAGGGGTCCCACAGGGAGAAGGAAGAGACAAAGGGGCAGAAAACATACTCGAAAAAATAATGACTGAGGGAAATAGACACTCAGATCCAGGACAGCCATAGAGTTCAAATCAGATGACCCCAAAAGGCCCACGTCAAGACATATTATGATTAAAATGTCTAAAGTTAAAGACAAGGAAAGAATCTTAAAACCAGCCAGAGAAAAATAACTTGTTATATACAAGGGAACCTCCGTAAGACTATCAGCAGCATTTTAGAAGAAACGGAATATATCATGACACTCCCTTAACCTTCCAACCGAGAATACTCTACCCAACAAAGCTGACATTCAGAATTGAAGGACACAGGAGGAGGATAAAGATGGAGTAGGAGGACACAGAGCTAACCTCTTCCCATGAACACATCAAAAATATTTCTACATATAGAGCAATTCTCACTGAAAACAAACTGAAGACTGGCAGAAAGACTCTTATACAAAGAAGGCTGGGGCTTCCCTGGTGGCGCAGTGGTTGCAAGTCCGCCTACCGATGCAGGGGACATGGGTTTGTGCCCCGATCTGAGAGGATCCCACATGCCGCGGAGCGGCTGTGCCCGTGAGCCATGGCCGTTGAGCCTGCGCATCCGGAGCCTGTTGCTCCATAACGGGAGAGGCCACAACAGTGAGAGGCCCGCGTACCGAAAAAAAAAAAAAAAATAGAAGGCTGTAAGAAAAATCCACATGGAATTGGGTAGGAAGGGAAAAGACGTGATCAGGTTGGGATCTGCACCCCTGGGATGGAACACAGAGTAGAGGGGAATTCCATGGGTGTGGAGATACTTCTTGGGGAGTGAGTAGTGTGAACCACCTATTGGGCACCCCAGCCCTTGGATCTGACACTGGGAAAACAAGTCCCCTTAGCTGGTTTAAAAAAGAGTGGGACTGATGGTGAGACCATAGAAACCTAGACTCCACTTGTGAAGAGTACAAACACACTTGCTTATTCCCAAAACAAGGTGGAGGAAGCAGATTGAAACTGCCCAGGCCTCTGACCAGTTTCCTGCAACCCCGGCAGGTGCCCCAACTCGAGCCGAGTTCACCCCCGACCCCTCTCATTCCATGGTGCAGCTCTGCACTAGGATAAGGGCTGCTGTGGCTGAGAGGAGTGAATGGTTATGAGGAACAGAGCCAGCTTTGACCCAGAACATCTGAATGGGGCAAGGGTGGCCATTGCTGGCACCTAAGGAGACAACAGATCAAGAGGGGTCAGGGACACTGACTGGTGCTGGGATTAACACAGCCTGTGCCCCGACCCACTCCAAGCACCTGCTCTCACCCCTCTTGCTCCATGGCCCAGCTCCACACTAGGGTGAGGGCTGATGCAACTGAGAGGAATGTGAGGTTGTGAGGGACAGAGCTGGCTTGGACCGAGAACGGCATTTGAACAGAGCAATGGCAGCCATTGCTAGCACCCAAGAAGGCAAGGGTGCAAGAGAAGTCTGGGACTCTGGTGCCAGGACCACCACAGCCCATGCCTCAACCCATACTAAGCACCTACTGCTGCCCCTCTGCTCCAGCACTGCTCTCCTCTGAGGGAAATGTGCCAATGCTAGGAGGGGACAGACCACACACATAAAGGGCACAGAGCCAGAATGGCCCCAACACTCAGGGCTTCTGTTCCAGCAAGTTCAAACCAAACACTGCCCCCAGTATGGCATTGTTGGTCACTGAGCAGAGGAGAAGGTCCAGCTCACACCGAAGCCACTGGGCACATGCAGACTAAATAGGAATGGTCCCACACAAGGACACCCCTTCATGAGTCAGAGAAAGGAGACAGAAAAAGTTAAGCAAAATGAGAAGACAGAGGGATTTATTTCAAATGAAAGAACAAGGGAAAACACCTGAAAAAAAACAACTAATAAACAGAAATAGATAATGTACCAGAAAAAGAGTTCAAAGCATTACTACCAAGAATGCTAATTGGATTACAGAAAAGAATACATGAACACAGTGAGAATTTTAACAAGGATCTAGAAAATATAAATAACCAGAATGAAGAATACAATAACTGAAATTAAAAAAATACACTAGAAGGAATTAACAGCAGACTAGGTGATACAGAAGAAGGCCAAAGTGATCTGGAAGACAGAATAATGGAAATCACCCAATCAGAACAGCAAAGGGAAAAAAGAAATTTTAAAAATGAGAACAGTTTATGGACCTCTAATGCAACATCAAAGTGTATCAACATTCTCATTATAGGGGTCTCAGAAGGAGAAGAGAGAAAGAAAAGAATCAAAAATATATTTGATGAAACTATGGCTGAAAACTTCCTAAATCTGAAGAAGGAAACATATCCAGTTCCAGGCAGCACAGAGAGTCCCAAACAAGAAGAAGCAAAACAGACCCACACCAAAACATATCATAATTAAAATGGCAAAAGTTAAAGATTAAGAAATAGGCATTAAGAAAAAAACAAAGAATCACATACAAGGGAATCTCCATAAAGCTATCAGCTGATTTCTCTGAAGAAACTTTGTAGGCCAGAAGAGAGTGGCACAATATATCTAAACTGCTGAAAGGGAAAAGCCTGCAACCTAGGATACTCTACCCAGAAAGAATATCATTTAGAATTCAAGGAGAGATAAAGAACTTCTCAGGCAGCCCCAAACTAAAAGAGTTCATCAATACTAAACCTACCCTAAAATAAATGTTAAAGGAACTTCTTTAAATAGAAAAGAAAAGGCCACAACAGAAGTAAGTATAGGGAAGGAAAAAGACCACTAGTAAAGGCAGATGTATAGTAAAGGCTGTAGATAAACCACTTAAATAAACTAGTATGAAGACTGAAAGAAAAAAATTGTAAAATCAATTATAACTACAATAAACAGTGAAGGGATAAACATGAAGATGTAAAATATGACATCGAAAACACAACACATGAGGGAGGGGCATAAAAAATGGAGAAAGTGTTTGAACTTAAGTGACTGTCAGTTTAAAACAAATAGACATAGGTCAACATATATGAACCCCTGGTAACCACAAATCAAAAACCTATAATAGATACACAAAAACTAGAGAGAAAGGAACACAAGCATACCACTAAAGAAAATCATCAAACCATAAGGGAAGAAGCTAAATAAAGAAGAAAAAAACCCAGAAGAACTACAAAAACTATCAGAAAAGTAACACAATGGCAATAAGTACATACCTACCAAAAACTAGTTGAAAAGTCAATAGACTAAATTCTCTAATCAAAAGATGTGGGGTCAACTGATTCACTTTGCTGGGTACCTGAAACTAACACAACATTGTAAATCAACTAGATCAACTATATTCAAAAAAAAGCAAAACAAAAGATATACGGTGGCTGACTGGATTTAAAAAAAGATCCATCTATGTGTTGGTTACAAGAAACTCCCTTTAGAGCTAAAGATACACAGACTGACAGTGAGAAGATGGAAAAAGATATTTCATGCAAATGGAAATGACAAGAAAGCTGAGGTAGGAATACTTACACCAGACAAAACAGACAAGATCTACAACAAAAGACAAAGGAGGGTATTATACAATGATAAATGTTTCAATACAAGAAGAGGATATAACACTCATTGACATATATGCACCTAATACAAGAGCACCTAAATATCCAAAGCAAATACTATCCGACATAAAGAGAGAAATTTACAATAATACAACATTACTAAGGGACTTTAACACCCCACTTAATCAATGGACAGATCATCCAGAGAGAGAATCAATAAGGAAACAGTAGTCTTAAATAACACATTAGACAATTTGGACTTAATATCTACAGGACATTCCATCCAAAGACAGAAGAATACACATTATTTTCAAGTCCACATGGAATGCACTCCAGGGTAGAGCAAATGCTAGACACAAAACAAGTCCCAACAAATTTAAGAGGACAGAAATTATATCATGCATTTTTCCCCAACCACAATGATATGAAACTAGAATTACAGGAAGAAAAATTGCAAAGACACAAACAAGTGGAGAATAAACAACATGCTACTAAAAAACCAATGCATCAATGAAGAAATCAAAATGAAAATCAGAAGATACCTCAAGAAAAATAAGAAAAAAAAAAAAAAAACCTTTCCAAAATTTATGGGATGCAGCAAAACCAGTTCTAAGAGGGAGGTAAATAGTGAGACAGGCTTATCTCAAGAAACAAGAAAAATCTCAAACAACCTAACTTACCATCTAGTAGTTAGAAAAAGAAGAATCAGAAGGAAGGAAATAATAATGATCAGAGAGGAAATAAATAAAATAGAGAAAAAAAACACAATAGAAAAAAATCAATGAAATCAAGAGCTGTTTTTTGAAAAGATAAACAAAATTGACGGGCGTTTGAAAAGATAAACAAAAGTGATGTGCGTTTAGTCAGGCTCATGAAGGAAAAAAGAGGACCCAAATAAACAAAATAAGAAATGAAAGAGAAGAAATAACAACCAATATCACAGAGATACCCCCTCCCAAAAATAAATCAGAAGAGGATACTATGGAGAGTTATATGCCAACAAATTGGACAACATAGGAGAAAATGAACAAATTTCTAGAAACAATCTTCTGAGACTGAACCAGGAAGAAATTCACAATCTGAAAAGACCAATCACTAGCAGTGAAATTGAATTAGTAATAAACTCTCAGCAAACAAAGTCTAGGACCTAATGGCTTCACAGGGGACTTCTACCAAAGAATAGCTAATACTTATCCTTCTCAAACTATTATAAAAACTGAAGAGGAGGGAATACTCCCAAGTTTATTCTACAAGTCCACCATTACCCTGATACCAAAATCAGACAAAGACACTACAAAATAAATAAATAAATAAAGTTAGTTACAGGCTAATATATCTGATGAATATAGACGCAAAACTCCTCAACAAAATATTAACAAACAGAATTCAATGAATACATAAAAAGGATAATACACCATGATCAAGTGAGATTTACTTAGGGATGCAAGGATAGTTCAATATTCATAAATCAATCAATATGATACACCACATTAACAAACTGATTAAAAATCATATGATCATCTCAATAGATACAGAAGAAGCTTGTGATGGAATTCAATATCCATTTATGATAAAAACTTTCCACAAAGTGTGTATAGAGGAAACATACCTCAATATAATAAATACCATATATGATAAGCCCACAGCTAACATTATTCTCAGTGGTAAAAAACTAAAAGCATTTTCTCTAAGATCAGGAAAAAGACAAGAATGCCTACTCTTGCTACTTTTATGCAACATAGTATTGGAAGTCCTAGCCACAGCAATCAGACAAGAAAAGGAAATAAAAGGAATCTATATTGGAAAGGAAGAAGTAAAACTGCCTGCATATGACATAATGCTATACATAGAAAATCTTAAAGACACCACCAAAGAGCTACTAGAGCTCCTCAGTGAGTTAGGTAAGACTGCAGGATACAAAATTAATATACAGAAATCTATTACATTTCTATACACTAATAATGAACTATCAGAAAGATAAATTAAGGAAACAATCTCATTTACAATCACATCATAAAGAATAAAATACCTAGGAATAAATCTAAGGATGTGAAAGACCTGTACTTGGAAAACTATAAGACACTGATGAAAGAAATTGATGATGACACAAACAGATGGAAAGATATACAATGTTCATGGATTAGAAGAATTAACATAGTTAAAATGACCATAATACCCAAGGCAATCTACAGATTCAGTGCAATCTCTCTCAAAATAGCAATGGTATTTTTCAAAGAACTAGAACAAATAATGTTAAAATTTGTATGGAGACACAAAAGACCCCAAATTGCCAAAACAATCTTAAGAACAGAACTGGAAGTATCATGCTCCCTGATTTCATACTATACTACAAAGCTACAGCAATCAAAAGAGTACGGTAATGGCACAAAAACAGACACAGAAATCAATGGAATGGAATAGAGAGCCCAGAAATAAACTCACACACTTACGGTCAATTACTCTATGACAAAGGAGGCAAGGATATACAATGGGGAAAAGCCAGTCTTGTCAATAAATGGTTCTGGGAAAACTAGACAGCTACATGTAAAAGAATGAAGTTAGAACATTTTCTCACACCAAATACAAAACACATTCTAAATGGATTAAAGACCTAAATGTAAGAGCTGAAACCACAAAACTCCTAGAAGGAAACCTAGGCAGAACACTCCTTGACATAAATTGTAGCAATATTTTTCTGGATCTGTCTCCTAAGGCAAAAGAAACAAAAGTAAACAAATTTGACCTAATTAAAGTTAAAAGCTTTTTCACAACAAAGGAAACCTTCAACAAACCAGAAGATAACCTATGGAATGGGAGAAAATATTTGCAAGTGATATGACCAATAAGGGGTTAATATCCAAAGTATATAAACAGCTCAAATAAGTCAATATAAAAAAAAAGATTAAAAAAATGGGCAGAAGACCTGAATAGATATTTTCCCAAGAAAAACATACAGATGGCCAACAGGCACATGAAAAGATGCTCAACATTAATCAGAGAAATGTAAATCAAAACCAAAATGAGATATTGCCTCACACCTGTCAGAATGGCTGTCGTTAAAAATACCACAAATAACAAATGTTTGCAAGGATGTGGAGAAAAGGGAACCCTTGTACATTGTTGGTAGGAATGTAAATTAGTGCAGCCATTATGGAAAACAGTGTGGAGGTTCCTCAGAAAGTATAAATAAAACTATTTTATGATTCTGCAATTCCATTCCTGTGCGTATCTCTGAAGAAAATGAAATAACTAATTCAAAAATATACATGGGGGCTTCCCTGGTGGTGCAGTGGTTGAGAGTCCTCCTGCCAATGCAGGGGATGCGGGTTCGTGCCCCGGTCCGGGAAGATCCCACATGCCGCGGGGCGGCTGGGCCCGTGAGCCATGGCCACTGAACCTGCGCGTCCGGAGCCTGTGCTCCGCAACGGGAGAGGCCACAACAGTGGGAGGCCCGCGTACCGCAAAAAAAAAAAAAAAAAAAAAAAAAGATACATGGACTCCAATGTTTATAGTAGCATTATTTACAATAGCTAAGATATGGAAGCAACCTAAGCGTCCATCAACAGATGAGTAGATAAAGTCATATATATATTGGGCTGTCCACAAAGTTCATTTGGGTTTTTCTCTATGCTCTTACAGAAAAACCCAAATGAACTTTTTGGACAACCCAATATATGTACACAATGGAATATGACTCAGCCATCAGAAAGCATGAAATTTTGCTATTTCCATCAACATTGATGGACCTGGAGGGTATTATGCTTAGTGGAATAACTCAGTCACTGGTATGTGGAATCTAAAAAATTAAACAAACAAATGAATATAACAAAACAAAACAGACTCAAATATAAACAAACTAGGGATAGGGAAGGGGTGTATAGCGGTAAGGGTATACCAGGTACAAACTACTGTGTATAAAATAAATAAGCTACAAGGACCTATTGTAGAGCACAGGGAATATAGCCAGTATTTTATAATAACTTTGTAGTATAATCTATACAAATTTTGAATCACTATGTTGTACACCTGAAACTAATTTAATATTGTAAATCAACTATACCTCAATAAAAAATAAAAAGATAAGAAGGTACATTGAGGTGGACACTTTAGAAACTGAACAGAAATAAAAGAATACTTTGAAGGGGCTTCCCTGGTTGTCCAGTGGTTAAGGCTCTGAGCTTCCACTGCAGGGGAATGGGTTTGATCCCTGGTTGGGGAACTAAGATCCTGCATGCCACACAGTGTGGCCCCAGAAAAAAAAAAAAAAGAAGCTATAAAAAGAATACTTTGAAACAAATGAAAATAAAAATATGAAATATCAAGATGTATGCAATGCAACTAAAGCATTTCTAACAGGGAAGTTCATAGTAATGAGTGATTACCTCAAGAAACAAGAAAGTCTCAAATAAACATCCTAAATTTACACCTTAAGGAACTAAAAGAATAAATGAAACCCAAAGTTATTAAAAGGAAGGAAGTAACAAAGATTAGAGCAGAAATAAGTGAAATAAAGACTAAGAAGACAGGACTTTCCTGGTGGCACAGTGGGTAAGAATCAGCTGGCCAATGCAGGGGACACAAGTTTGAGCCCTGGTCTGGGAAGATCCCACATGCCGCAGAGCAACTAAGCCCGTGTGCCACAACTACTGAGTCTGCGCTCTAGAGCCTGCGAGCCACAACTACTGAGCCCACGTGCCACAACTACTGAAGCCCATGATCCTAGAGTCTGTGCTCTGCAAAAAGAGACGCCACCGCAATGAGAAGCCCTCGCATAGCCACCAAGAGTAGCCCCTGCTCACCGCAACTAGAGAAAGCCTGCATGCAGTAACGAAGACCCAGTGCAGCCATAAATAAATAAATAAATAAACAAATAATAAAGACTAACAAGGCAATAGTAAAGATCAAGGAAACTAAGAGCTGGCTCTTTGAAAAAATAAACAAAATTGATGAACCTTTAGCTAGATTCACCATGAAAAAAAGGAAAGATTCAAACAAATAAGGAATGAAAGAGTAGTATTACAACTTACACCACAGAAATACAAAGGATCATAAGAGACTACTATGAATGATTATATGCCAACAAATTTGACAACCTAGAAGAAACAGAAAATTTTCTAGAAATACACAACATACCAAGACTGAAATAGAAGAAATAGAAAATCTGAACAGACAAATTATGGATAGGGAGGTCAAATCAGAATCAAAAACCCCTCAAACAAAAGTCCAGGACCAGATGGCTTCTTGGTGAATTCTACCTAACATTCAAAGAAGAATTAAGGTTAATCCTTCTTAACTCTTCCAAAAAATAGAAGAGGAGGGAACTCTTCCAAATTCACGAGGCCAGCATTACCCTAATACCAAAACCAGACAAGGATGCCACAGGAAAATAAAATTACAGGTCAACATCCCTGGTGAATATAGATGCCAAAATCCTCAATGAAATATTCACAAACCTCACCAAGATGGTGAAATAAGTCATTCCTGACAATGGGCCCTATCAGCACTGGGGTCTATTTGTGGGAGCTACTACTCTCATCTCACTCCAAAGGGACTGCAGGGGAATCTGTAGGACCACTGGGAAACTGACTTTAGTAGAGAGGGGGGAGGGACTTTCAACAACCAGCATATGAATCTTGGCAGACCAAGTTCATACCGGCAGTGCCGAAGTCATAATCACAACCAGTGGCTTTGCTTACCAGTAGAACCAAGTCAGGGACACACTCTGATCACAGAACTTGGTGGGGTGCAGATCTGCCTGATTTGTATACTCAAATGAAGACTTTTGCTGGCCCTAGAGTCAGGTTGGCCCATTCCTGGGCAAGGAATGGATTCACAGCCCCACCTGCTGTAGAGACTGTCTTCTGGCCCCAGAAGGGCTGACAACAACTTCTGGAAGCTGTGTGGCACAATGGTGCTCCAACCAAGAGGTGGGTGAGCAGAGCTGACTGCCCCCAGAGCAAAGCCAGTATGGAGTGTGGAGGGTTTCCATGCTACACACGGGCAGGGGGATTAATTTACAGCCAAGGCTGAGGGCAGCTCCTGGCTTTTCCCAATAGGAGAGTATGTTTGGGAAACTGAGAGTAGCCTGGAGCTGCCCCTCCCCTTCCTGTCCCAGCAAGACAGCTGAGACAAAGCTCCACTCACTATGGAGAGTATCTTCCAGCCCCATCTGACCAGAAGGGCTGGTGACAACTTCTGGAAGCTGTGGGACCCAGTGGTACTGGAGCCTATAGAAGGACAGGCAGAGCCAATAGTCTGCAAAGTAAAGCCCATGGCCCTGTTTGGCCAGGGAACTTTGGGTGCAGGTTGGCTTGAATTAAGACAACAAACAAAGATCTTTACCAGCTTTAGAATTGCTTCTCCCCATGCACCCAGGCAGGGAAATCGATTTTGTAGCCACACTCATATCACTGAATACAGCCTTCAGCCTGTCTAACTAGGGAACCTAACCAAGGCACATGTGAAGCTGTTTAGCCCATTTAATAGCCCTTTGTTTAGTGGTACTTGAATAGAGAGCATAGCCTATGATTTCTCCCATCTGCAGAGCAAATCTGGTGATCAGGGAATTCTGTGTACACTCTGGCCTGACTCAAGTCCCCAGAAAATGAGCTGTATGGGTGCTGGGTTGGCGGTGCTGCCTTTCCAGGGCAAGGGAGTTAATTTATAGACAGTCCCATCTATGACTGAATATGGTATCCATTCCCAAGCACTTAGTAAGCCTACCCAGAGAATCTGGGCAACTGCAGAGACCATCCTACAGCCTCCCTTGGGTAGGAAACCAAGGTTGAAGTCCTATCTCACTGTAGTCAGCCAGAGGCACACCCCCAAGCTCCATCCTCAGAGCTTGAACATATGCCTTGTTCAAAAATAGACCATAATATCAGGTGCAACTTGCCCAAGGACATTACCAACAGACATATCCAGAAACCCAAACTGAGCTGACTGGTGAAAATCTGTCTCTACCAAAGCAAACCTGTAAAGTATAGAAGAGGAGACCAATTACTCAAGTACAGATACCAGTGTAAGAAATCAAGGATCACAAAAAAATCAGGTAAATATGACAGCACTAAAAGAAACTAATAAAGCTCTCATAACTCACCCTAACAAAATGGAGATCTATAAAGTTTTATACAAAGAATTCAGAATAATCCTCCTAAGTTTAGCGAACAATAAAAAAAACACAATGCATGAACAAAATGAAAAGTTTGACAAGAAAACAGCAAGCATAAAAAAAAAAGCAAACAGAAATCTTAGAGTTGAATACAATAACTGAAGACTCAATAGAGAGCTTCAAAAGTAGATTCAACATGCAGAAGAAATAATTAGCAGTATGGAGGATAGGGCATTAGAAATTACCCAGTCAGAGAAGCAAGAAGAAAAAAAAGAATCAGGACAGAGTGAAACCAGTGCTGATGGCTGCCCCCTTGCCATACTTTCCAGCCCAAAACATGTGCTGGGTGGGGCTGCTAGTATGTGTAGCAGCTAGGTGCTAACTCAGGCAGAGGGACCCTGGGAGAGGACTCAGTCAAGGTGTGCAGAGACAGCCTGGAGAGCCTGGAGTGTGGTCCAGGCTGCCATTGTTAGCTCGCATGGTATGGGGCACAGATTCACCATTGGAGCCCTATTACCAGCATAGCACAGGGCAGGGCACAGGTCCACTGATGGAGCCCCGTTGTCGGCATGCACACAGCAGGGCACAGGGCTGATATCTGAGCCCACTATTAGCCCTCCCACAGTGGGAGAGGGTCTGACAGCGGCGTACTTTGTTAGCACACACTCTTGGTGGCAGGTGCCACCACAGAATCACACGTCCCTTGTGGACAGCCCCTGGGGAGGAGTACACAGTGGTTCCTTTCCAAGTGGGAGTGCTCCAGTACTGCTCACATTACACCACAGCTTGGAGCTGGATATGGGGCAGACAGGTCCCAGGAGAGGCTTACCATAGAGGCAGCCCAGGTCCCAGGTGGCAGCAGCACAACCACCTCGATTCCTGCATCCACAACACCAGGACCCCAACCACCAGCCTAGAACTAGGTCTGGGACAAACACAAGGGGAAGGAACACAACCTTGGGCTGCTTCTGGGCAAAACTGCAGACACCTGCACAGGTGGCACATATGTTCACCGTGACCACATGGGCCTCACTTGCTTCAGTGCTCACCTCCTTGGGGACGGAGCACACACCTAAGGGAAATTGAGTCTTATTAAGCCTGAACCTCAGGGTTTCTACTCCAACAACTGGGGAGCAGACCCAACCCCCGACAAGGCTGTGACAGCCATGGAAAGAGGAGGCCCCACCTAACAACCAGTGCAGTTTCTGGACACTACAGCACCAACCACACAACCATCAGGGGAAAATGCCAGCACACTCTGAGGGAAGACATGGCAGGCATCCATACCAAAAACAGCCCTCACACCAAAAATATTGGACTTACACAGTATACAAGGAAGCCTCCCACATAAAAACAGCCCTTCAAGACCACAGTAGACAACCATTTTTCCTAAATTCATAGAGACAGAGAAATCTAAGTAAAATGAAAAAGCAGAGGAACCACTACCAATTAAAAGAATAAGAGAAATCCCCTGAAAGAAGAAAGAATGAAACAGATCTCTCTAGTGTACTAGACCATGAGTTCAAAAGGAGGTTAATAAAAATGCTTAAGGAATTAAGAAAGATTATTAATAGAAATGCATATCACTATAACAAGGAACTATAAACTATAAAAAGGAACTAATCAAAATTAGACAACTCAATTGCCAAGATAAAAACCAATCTAAAAGCAATGAATAGCAGACTATGTAGAAAAGTGAATAAGTGATCTGGAAGATAGAATATGGAAATCACCCAATGAGAACAGCAGACAGAAAGACAAATTTTAAAAAATGAACACAACATACAAGATCTGTGGGCTAAAATAAAGTGTGCTGACCTGTGCATAATAGGGGTTCCATAAGAAGAAAGAGAGAAGGGGATTGAAAATATATTTGAAGAAATTATGGCTGAATACTTCCCAAACCAAAAGAAGAAAACAGATATCAGGTACAGGAAGCACAGAGGGTCCCAAACAAGATGAACTGAAACAGACCCTCACCAAGATGTATCATAATTAAAATGGCAAAAATTAAAGGTAAACAGAGGATTCCAAAGGCAGCAAAAGAAAAATAAAGAGTCAGTTACAAGGGAACACCCATAAGGCAAGTCAGCTGATTTTCTCTACAGGAACTCTGTAGGCTGGAGTGGAGTGGCATAATATATTCAAAGTCCTGAAAGGGAAAAACCTGCAACCTCAGATATTCTACCCAGCAATGTTGTCATTTAGCATAGAAGGAAAGTTAAAGAATTTCTCAGACAAGCAAAACCTAAAAGAATACAACAATACTAAACCTCACCTAGAGAAGACCTTTCAATATTTCTTTAAGTAGAAAAGAAATAAAAATCTATAGTAAAGGGAAAAATCACAGTAGAAAAGGCAAATATATAAAAGGACTGAAGATCACTTAAATAAGCCAATACATAGAATAAAAAATCAAAATATTTTGTAAAAGTGATTATGACTACAATTAGTAGAAAAAGATAAACATGAAAATGTAAAATAGGACATCAAAATCACAGAATATGGGAGAGGGAAGTAAAAAATAATGTAGATATTTTAGAATGTGTTTGAACTTGTTTGACGAACTGTCTAAAGCAAGTAGATATAGTCATGGGTTAACATACATGAAAACCAGTGTAACCACAAAACAAAACAAAAAATAGATCTGCAAAAACTACAAAAAAGGAACTCAAGAAAAATATAAAAGAAAACTATCAAACTACAAAAGGAAAACCAAAAAGAAGAAATGAACAAGGAAGAACTACAAAATCAACTGGAGAACAAAGTTTAAGATGGCAATAAATGCATACTTATCTATAATAACTTTAAATGTCAATGGACTTTATGTTTTGTTTGGGGCATTTAGAGTGGCAGATTGGATAATAAAACAAGAACCTACAATATGCTGCCTACAAAAGACTCACTTTAGGCTGAAAAACACATAGATTGAAAGTGAGGGATGGAAAAAGATATTTCATGCAAATGGAAACTATAAGAAAACAGGGGTAGCAATACTCGTATCAGACAAAATAGACTTTAAAACAAAGTCCATAAAGAAAGACAAAGAAGGACACTATATAATGATAAAGTGATCATTACAAGAATACTACACTCATTAACATATATGAACCCAATATAGGGGCACCTAAATATATAAAACATTCTAACAGACATAAAGGGAGAAATTGACAGGAATACAATTATAGTAGAAGACTTTAATACCCCTCTGACATCAATGGACAGCTCTTCCACAAAGAAGATCAATAAGGCACCAGAGATCCTAAATGACACAACAGAACTGTTGGACATAGTTGATATCTACAGGACGCTACATTCAAAAAGACAGAATACACATTCTTTTCAAGTGCACATAGAACATTCTGTAGGATTGAGCACACACTAGGACACAAAACAAGTAACAAATTTAAGAGGATAGAAATCATTTCAAACATCTTTTCTGACCATAGTAGTATGAAACTGTAAATCAACAACAGAAAGAAAAATGAGAAAAAAACCCCCACCAATTACATGGAGACTAAACAACATGCTACTAAAAAACCAGTTGGTCAATGATGAAATCAAAGAGGGAATCAGAAAATACCTTGAGGCAAACGACAGTGAAGTCACATCCTTACAAAAATATATGGGATGCAGCAAAAGCAGTTCTAAGAGGTAAGTACATAACAACACAGGCCTTCCTCAAGGAACAAGAAAAACTTCAAATAAACAACCTAACCTACCACCTATAAGAACTAGAAAAGAGAGAACAAACAAAATCTAATGTGAGCAGAAGGAAGAAAATAATAAAGATCAGAGGGGAAAGAAATAAAATAGAGATTAAGAAAACAATAGAAAAGATCAATAAAACCAAGAGCTGGATTTTTGAAAGGATAAACAAAATCGACAAACCTCCAGCCAGGCTCACCAAGAAGAAAAGTGAGAGGATCTAAATAAAGTAAGAAA
Organism: Delphinapterus leucas; assembly: GCF_059928025.1. Lineage (NCBI taxonomy): Eukaryota > Metazoa > Chordata > Mammalia > Artiodactyla > Monodontidae > Delphinapterus > Delphinapterus leucas. The sequence goes on along the minus strand of NC_143146.1, from coordinate 28,302,432 downwards.
TGAAAGAGGAGAAATAACCAATACCACAGAAATACAAAAAATCATAAGAAAATACTACAAAAGGATATATTCCAAACTGGACAACCTAGAAGAAATGGACAAGTTTCTAGAAACATACAGCCTTCCAAAATTGAGTCAAGAAGGAATAGATAGTTTGAACAGACTGATCACTAGAAATGAAATAGAATGTGTAATTTAAAAAAACTCTCTGAAAACAGAAGTCCAGAGCCAGAGGGCTTTACTGGGGCATTCTAACAAGCATACAAAGAGATTGAAGTGGAGGGAACACTCCCAAATTCATTCTATAGAGTCACCATCATCTTGATACCAAAACCAGTGAAAGACACTATAAAGAAAGAAAATTACAGGCCAATATCTTTGATAAATATAGATGCAAAAATCCTCAACAAAATATTAGCCAACCAAATCCAATGATACGTAAAAGGGATCATACACCATGATCAAGTTGGATTCACAGGGGTCGCAAGGATGTTTCAACATAGGCAAATAAATCAACATGATATAGCACATTAACAAAAGAAAAGACAAAACCATATGATCATCTCAGATGCAAAGTTCAACATCCATTCATGATAAAAACTCTCATTAAAGTGGGTATGAAGGGAACATATCTCAACATAATAGAAGCTATTTATGACAAATCCATAGCCAACATAATACTCAACAGTGAAAAGCTGAAAGCCTTCCTGCTAAATTCAGGAACAAGACAAGTATACCCACTCTCACCAGTTCTATTCAGTGTAGTACTGGAAATCCTAGCCATAGAAGTCAGACAAGAAAAAAAAAGGTATCTTAATTGGAAGGAAGAGTTAAAATTGTCATTATTTGCACATGACATGATACTCTATATAGAGAACCCTAAAGACTCCACACAAAAACTATTAGAATAAATGAATTCAGCAAGGTAGCAGGATACAAGATTAATATACAGAAATCTGTTGCATTTCTTTACACTAACAATAAAATATCAGAATGAGAAAATTTTAAAAATCCCATTTAGAATTGTGTCAGAAAATAATATACCTAGGAATAAACTTAACCAAGAAAGTGAAAGGCTTATACACTGAAAACTATAAAACACAGAAAAAGGAACTTGAAGATGATACAAAGAAATGGATAGATATCCCATGCTCTTGTTTTGGAAGAGCTAATACTGTTAAAATGGCCATACTACACAAGGCAATCTACAGATTTAATGTAATCCCTATCAAAATACCCATGACATTTTTCACAGAACTGGAACAAATAATCCTAAAAGTTATAAGGAACCACAAAAGACCCAGAGTTGCTGAAGCAATCTTGAGGAAAAAGAACAGAGCCACAAAGCTACTGTAATCAAAACAGTGTTATGACACAGAAACATAGATCAATGGAACAGAATAGAGCCCAGAAATAAACCCACATACCTATGGTAAATTAATATTTGACAAAGGAGGCAAGAATATACATGGAGAAAAAATATTTTTACCAAGTGGTGTTGGGAAAGTTGGACAGCTACATGTAAATCCATGAAATCAGAATACTCCCTCACACCATATACAAAAATAAACTCAAAATGATTCAAAGACCTAAATATAAGACATGACACCACAAAACTACTAGAAGAGAACATAGGCAAAACATTCTTAGACATAAATCATATCAATATTTTCTTAGATCTGCCTCCCAAGGCAAAAGAATTAAAAGCAAAAATAAACAAGTGGGACCTAATCAAACTTAAAAGCTTTTGCACAGCAAAGGAAACCACAAATAAAACAAAGACAACCTACAGAATGGGAGAAAATATTTGCAAACAATGCAATTGACAAGGGGTTAATACCCAAAATATAAACAGCTCATACCACTCAATATCAAAAAAAGAACGATAACAACAACAACCCAATCAAAAAATGGGCAGAAGACCTAAATCGATATTTCTCCAAAGAAGACATACAAATGGCCAACAGGCACATGAAAAGATGTTTAACATCACTAATCATTAGAGAAATGCAAATCACAATTACAATGAGATATCACCTCACACTAGTCAGAATGGCTATCATCAAAAAGTCTATAAGTAATAAATTCCGGAGAGGGTGTGGAGAAAAGGGAACCCTCCTACACTATTGGTGGGGAAGTAAATTGGTGCAGTCACTATGGAGAACAGTATGGAGGTTCCTAAAAAAATGAAAAATAGAGTTACTATATGATCCAGCAATCCCACTCCCAGAGTTTTCACCTTTTTCTGGATGAAAAAGATGAAAACTCTAATCCAAAAAGATACATGGACCCCAGTGTTCATAGCAGCACCATTTACAATAGCCAAGACATGGAAACAAACCAAGTGCCCATTAACAGATGATTAGTTTAAGAAGATACAGTATACACACACACACACACACACACACACACACACACACACACACACACACACACACACACGGACACCGGAATATTACTCAGCCATAAAAAAGAATGAAATATTCCATTTGCATCAATATGGATAGACCTAGATAATATCATACCCTAAGTGAAGTAAGTCAGGCAGAGAAGGACAAATATTATATGATATCACTTATATGTGGAATCCAAAACATAATACAAATGAATCTATATACAAAACAGAAACACTCACAGACATAGAAAACAAACCTATGGTTACCAAAGGGGAAAGAAAGAGGGGGGGATAAATTAGGAGTATGAGATTAACAGATACAAACTACTATATATAAAATCGATAAGCAACAAGGATTTACCATATAACATAGGGAACTATATTCAATATCTTGTAATAGCCTATAATGGAATAATCTGAAATAATACATACATATAAATGATTAACTTTTCTTACACCTGAAACTAACACATACTGTAAATCAATTCTACGTCAATTAAAAAAAAAACAATAGGCTGCCTAAAGGAGACTCACTTTAGCCTCAAACACACACATAGACTGAGAGTGAAGGGATGGAAAAATCATTTCAAGCAAATGGTAACCAAAAAAAAAAAAGCATAGATAGCTATACTTATATGACACAAAATAGACTTTAAACTAACAATGGCAAAAAGAGACAAAGAAGGTTTTTATATAATGATAAAGTTGTCAATACATCAAGAAGATATAATAATTGTAAATATTTATGCATTGAACATCTAAGTACATAAAGGAAACACTAATAGAGCTAAGAGGAGAAATAAACAGTAATATAGTAATAGTTGGGTACTTTAACCACACTCTCAATGTATCAAACAATAGTGGAATACACATTCTTCTCAAGCACACATGGAACATTTTCTAGGATAGACCATATGTTAGGCCACACAACCAAATGTTAGGTCACAAAACAAGTCTTAAGTCAAGAATACTGAAATCATACCAAGTATCATTTCTGATCACAATGAAACTAGAAATCAACGATAAGCAGAAAACTGGAAAATTCATAAACACAGGGAAAGTAAATACTCTCCTGAACCACCAGTGGATCAAAGAAGAAATTAAAGTAAAATCTTCTTGAGACAAATGAAAATGAAAACTTACCAGAACTTATGGGATGCAAGAAAACAGGTTCTAAGAGGGAAGTTCATAGTAATAAATGCCTACATTAAGTAGCAAGAATGATTCCAAAAAATCGACCTAACTCTATGCCTTAAGGAACAAGGAAAAAAACAAACAAACTGAGTCCAAAGTTTGCAGAATGAATGAAATTATAAAGATCAGAGCAGAAATAAATGAACTAGAGAACAGAAAAACAATAGAAAAGATAGACCAAACTAAGAGTTGGTTCTTTCAAAAGATAAAGAAAATTGACAAACCCTTAGATAGACTAACCAAGGAAAAAAAGAGAAAGGACCAAAATCAACAAAATTATAAATGAAAAGGGAGACATTACAATGGATACCACAGAAATTCAAAGGATCATAAGAGACTACTATTAAGAACTATATACCAACAAACTGGACAACCTAGAAGAAATGGAAATATTCTTAGAAACATGCAACTTACCAAGACTGAATCAGGAAGAAATAGAAAATCTGTAGAGGCCAAATACTAGCAAGGAGATTGTTGGGAGATTTCTGATTACTGATTCAAAGAAAATCCTAGGACCAGATGGCTTCACTGGTGAATTTCATCACACATTTAAATAAGAATTTACGCTACTTTTCAAACTCTTCCAAAATACTGAAGAGGAGAAAACACTCTCAAACTTATTTTACAAGGGCAGCATTATCTTGAAAAACCAAAGAAGGACACTACTAGAAAAGCAAACTACAGGACAATGTCCCTGATGAATATAGATGGAAAAACTTCAATAAAATATTAGCAAACCAAATTCAATAGCACATTGAAAAGATCACTCATTATAGCCAAGTGGGATTTATCCCTGGAATGCAAAGATAGTTCAATATACACAAATCAATGAATGTGATATGACATAATAATAGAATAAAAGAATCATATGATCATCTCAGTAGACAGAAAAAGCATGAGAAAAATTGATATTTATTCATTATAAAAACTCTTAACAAATTAGGAATAGAAGGAACATACCTCAACATAATAAAGACCATATATGTTAAACTCACAGCTAACATCATACTCAAAATGGTGAAAGTTTGAAAGCTTTTCCTCTAAAAATGAGGAACAAGATCACCCACTCTCTCCACTCCTATTCAACATACTACTGGAAGTCCTAGCCAGGGCAATCAGGCAAAAAAGAAATAAAAGTCATGAGAATTGAAAAGGAAGATGTAAATTTGTCTCTATTTGCAGATGATATACTTTTATACATAGAAAATTCTAAAGGCTAAATCAAAATACTTTTAGGTCTAACGAAGAGATACAGTAAAGTTTCAGGATACAAATTAATACGCAAAAATCAGTAATGTTTCTATACACTAATAACAAATTTTCTAGAAAAAAATTAGGAAATTGATCCCACTTACATAGCATCAAAAACAATACTTAGATATAAAGTTCCCTAAGGAGGTGACATATCTCTACTCTGAAAACTACAGGACATTGATGAAAGAAATCAAACCAGACACAAATAATGGAAATGTATCCTATGCTCATGGATTGGAAGAATTGATATTGTTAAAATATCAATATTATGAAAACCATCTATAGACTCAATGTAACTCTTATCAAGATCCCAATGACATTTATTTTTTTTACAGGAGGAGAATAAAAACCCCTAAAACTTATATGGAATCGCAAAAGATCCTGATGACAAAAACTACCTTAAGAAAGAAGAACAAAACAAATTCATCTCGCATCTTGATTTCAAGCGATCCATATAGCTAGCTATATAGTCATCAAAACATTATAGTACTGGCATTAAAACAGACACATAGACCAATGAAATGGAAGGAGAGGCCAGAAATAAACCCAAACGTATACGGTCAACAAATATTTGACAAGGGAACCAAGAAAACTCAGTAGACAAAACAGTCTCTTCAAAAACTGGTGCTGGGATAAATGGATATTCACATGTAAAAGAATGAAACTGGATGCATATCTCACACTATTCACAAAAATAAACTCAAAATGGATTAAAGACTTAAATGTCACACATGAAATCATAAAACTCCTAGAAGAAAATATACAAATAAAGCTCCTTGACATGAAACATGGTAACAATTTTTTGGATAGGACACCTAAAGCACAAGCAACAATATCAAAAATAAACAATTGGGACTACATCAAACTAAAAAACTTCTGTGTAGCCAAAGAAACCATCAATAAAGTGAAAAGACACCCTACAGAATGAGTGAAAATATTTGCAAGCCACATATCTGATGAGTTAATATCAAAAATATAAAGAACCTAAACAAATCAATAGCAACAAAAGAAAAAATCAAATGACCCAATTAAAAGCTGAGTAAAGAACCGAATAGATATTTCTCCAAAGAAGATATATAAAAGGCAAACAGGTATATGAAAAGAATCTCAACATCACTAGTCATTAGGGAAATGCAAATGAAAACCATAATGAGATATCATCTCATACCTGTTAGAATGGCCACCATAAGAGACAACAAATGCAGGCATGAATATGAAGAAAAAGCAGCCCTTGTGCGCCGGTGGGATTGTAAATCGGTAGAGCTACTACTAAAACACTATGGAGGATCCCTAAAAAAATTATAAATAGAACTCCCATAGGATCCAGTAATTCCATTTCTGGGAATATATCCAAAGGAAACAAAAACAGTAACTTGAAAAGATACCTGCATCCCCATGTTCCTAGCAGCATTATTTACAACAGCCAATACATGGAAACAACCTGAGTGTCCATAGATGGATGAATGGATAAAGAAGTTGTGAGATATATATATATATATATATATATATATATATATATTATTCACCATAAAATTGAGAAAACATCATCATTTGTGACAACATGGATGAATCTCAGTGAAGGTATTATACAAACTAAACAAGTCAGATAGAGAAAGGTAAATACTGTATGGTCTTACTGTGTGGAATTAAGAAAACCCAAAACACCAAACTCATAGGAAAATAGATCAAACTGGTGGTTACTGGAGGTGAAGGGTGGCGGGGAGGGGAAATTGAAGGAAGTTGGTCAGAAGTTACAAACTTCCAGTTTTAAGATAAATATGTACTAGGGATGTAATGTACAACATGATGACTACAGGTGACACTGACATATGATACATATACCAAAAGAGTAAATCTTAAGATTTCTTATCACGAGGACAAATTTTTTTCCTTTTTCCTTTTTTCTTTCTTTTTTTTATTGTATCTATTTGAGAAGATGGATGGTAGCTGAACCTAATGTGCTAATCATGTCACAATACAGGTATATCAAACCGTCATGCTGTGTGCCTTAAATAACGTATGTCAATTATTTCTCACTAAAACTGGGAAAAAATTAGCAAGCTGAATTCAACTATATATTAAAAGTTATCATATATCAAGGTGATGCGGGATTTATTCCAGTGATGCAGGGCTGGTTCAACATCTGCAAATCAGTGTCATACACCACATTAACAAAATGAAGGGTAAAAATCATATTGTCACCCCAGTAGATGCAGAGAAAGTACTGGACAAAATTCAACATCAGTTGATGAAAAAAACTTTCAACAAAGCAGCTATAGAGGAAACATACCTCAACATAATAAGGGCCATATATCAATATGACAAGCCCACAGCTAACACCATACTTGATGGTGAAAAGCGAAAAGCTTTTCCTCGAAGATCAAGAACAAGACAAGGATGCCCACTCTCAACACTTTTATTCAACACAGTATTGGAAGTCCTAGCCATGGCAGTTAGGCAAGAAAAAGAAATAAAGGCATTCAAATTGGAAAAGGAAGAAGTAGAACTCTCACTATTTGCAGATGACATGATATTACACATAGAAAACCCTTAAGACACCATCTGAAACCCTTTCAACTAATAAATGAATTTGTTGTAGGAAACAAAATCAATATTTAAAAACCTTTTGGATTTCTATACACTAATAATGAACTGTCAGAAAGAGAAATTTTAAAAATCCCATTTATAATTGCATCAAAAAGAATAAAATACCTAGGAATACAAGTAACCAAGGAGGTGAAACATCTGCACACTGAAACTACAAGACGTTAAAGAGAAAAATTGAAGAGGACACAAAGAAATGGAAATATATTCTGTGCTCATGGACTGGAAGAATTAATGTTGTTAAAATGTCCATACTTCCCAAAGCAATCTACAGATTCAATGCAATCTCGATCAAAATTCCAGTGGCTTTTATTACGTAAATGGAACAAACAATCCAAAATTTATGTGGAACCACAAACACCCCTGAATAGCCAAAGAAATTTGAGAAAGAAGAGGAAAGCTGGAGGCATCACACCCCCGATTTCAAACTCTATTACAGAGCTATAGTAATGAAAACAGTATGATAGTGGCATAAAAACAATACATAGATCAATGGTACAGAATAGAGAGCTCAAAAATAAACCCACATATATTACCACAAAGGAGCAGAGAATATACAATGGGGAAAGGACAATCTCTTCAATAAGAGAAAGCCACATGCAAAAGAATGAAACTGGATCACTGTCTTACCCAAACACAAAAATTAACTTAAAATGGATTAAAGACTTGAACATAAGATCTGAAATCATAAAACTCCCAGAAGAGGTAAGCTCCTTGACATCAGTCTTGGCAATAAGTTTTTTGAATCTGACAACAAAAGGAAAAGTAACAAAAACAAAAGGAGGGGCTTCCCTGGTGGCGCAGGGGCTTCCCTGGTGGCGCAGTGGTTGAGAGTCCGCCTGCCGATGCAGGGGACACGGGTTCGTGCCCCGGTCCGGGAGGATCCCACATACCGTGGAGCGGCTGGGCCCGTGAGCCATGGCCGCTGAGCCTGCGCGTCCGGAGCCTGTGCTCCGCAACGGGAGAGGCCCCAACAGTGAGAGGCCCGCATACCGCAAAAATAAATAAATAAATAAATAAATCAGTGGGACTACATCAAACTAAAAGACCTCTGCATATCAAAGGAAACCATCAGTAAAAAGGCAACCTACTGATTGGGAGAAAATGTTTACAAACCATCTATCTGATAAATGGGTTAATATTCAAAATATATGAAGAGCTCATACAACTCAATAGCAAAAATCCAAACCGATGTAAAAGTGTGCAGAAGATCTGAATAGACATTTTTCCGTAGAAGACGCACTGATGGGCAACAGGTACATGAAAACAGGCTCAACATCACTAATCATCAGGGAAATGCAAATCACAGCCACAATGAGGTATCTCACACGTGTTAGAATGGCTATTAGCAAAAAGACAAGAAATAACAAGCGTTGGGGAGGGTGTGGAGAAAAGGGAACCCTCGTGCACTATTGCTGGGAACGTAAATTGGTGCAGCCAATATGGGAAACAGTATGGAGGTTCCCCCCAAAATTAAAAATAGAACTACCATATGATCCAGCAATTCCACTTCTGGATATTGATCCTAAGAGAATGAAAACACTAATTCAAAAAGTTATATGCATCCCCATGTTCACTGCATCATTATTTACAATAGCCAAGATATGGAAACAACCACAGTGCCCATGGATGTATAAATAGACAAAAAAGTGTGATACACACACACACACACACACATGCACACACAAACAGAAACACATAATGGTATATTATGGGTAGACCTCGAAGGTATTATGTTAAGTGAAATACATCAGAGAAAGAAAGAGAAATAATGTATGCTCTCTCTTATACGTGGAATAAAAAAAAAAGTCAAGCTCTTAGATAAAGAAGAGATTGGTGGTTGCCACAAATGGGAAGGGGGAGGTTTAGGGTGAGAGAAATAAGTGAAAGTGATCAAAAGGTTAAAAAAAAAAACAAAAAAGAGATATGGCTTGTCACATATTAGCTTATATAACATGAAAGTCACGTAAAACATCTATACATGTAGGAAGAATTTTATTTTGCTAGCTGCTATCTCTTCCTTTGCTACATGATATACTTCTAAGTACCACAAATATGAGGCTAATAGTCATAGAATGGCTAAGAAACAGTTCCCATAGCTTCATTACTTTTTTAAAAACTATATTCAAGGGACATAAATAAATTCACATTTTGTGTTTCCAGATGTCTTATCAATTTTGAAGTGTGTCAGCTTTATTTATTTACTGTTTTTGCGGTACGCGGGCCTCTCACCGCTGTGGCCTCTCCCGTTGCGGAGCACAGGCTCCGGACGCACAGGCTCAGCGGCCATGGCCCACGGGCCTAGCCGCTCCGCGGCATGTGGGATCCTCCCGGACCGGGGCACGAACCCGCGTCCCCCGCATCGGCAGGCGGACTCTCAATTTCAAGCTATCCATATAGCTAGCTATATAGTCATCAAAACATTATAGTACTGGCATTAAAACAGACAAATAGACCAATGAAGTGCAAGGAGAGCCCAGAAATAAACCCAAGCGTGTAGGTCAACTAATATTTGACAAGGGAACCAAGAAAACTCAGTAGACAAAACAGTCTCCTCAAAAACTGGTGCTGGGATAAATGGATATTCACATGTGAAAGAATGAAACTGGATGCATATCTCACACTATTCACAAAAATAAACTCAAAATGGATTAAAGACTTAAATGTCACACATGAAATCATAAAACTCCTAGAAGAAAATATACAAATAAAGCTCCTTGACATGGATCATGGTAACGATTTTTTGGATAGGACACCTAAAGCACAAGCAACAATATCAAAAATAAACAATTGGGACTACATCAAACTAAAAACCTTCTGTGTAGCCAAAGAAACCATCAATAAAGTGAAAAGACACCCTACAGAATGAGTGAAAATATTTGCAAACCACATATCTGATGAGTTAATATCAAAAATATAAAGAACCTAAACAAATCAATAGCAACAAAAGAGAAAATCAAATAACCCAATTAACAGCTGAGTAAAGAACCGAATAGACATTTCTCCAAAGAAGATATATGAAAGGCAAACAGGTATATGAAAAGAATCTCAACATCCCTAGTCATTAGGGAAATGCAAATGAAAACCATAATGAGATATCATCTCATACCTGTTAGAATGGCCACCATAAGAGACAACAAATGCAGGCATGAATATGAAGAAAAAGCAGCCCTTGTGCGCCGGTGGGATTGTAAATCGGTAGAGCTACTACTAAAACACTATGGAGGATCCCTAAAAAAATTATAAATAGAACTCCCATAGGATCCAGTAATTCCATTTCTGGGAATATATCCAAAGGAAACAAAAACAGTAACTTGAAAAGATATCTGCATCCCCATGTTCCTAGCAGCATTATTTACAACAGCCAATACATGGAAACAACCTGAGTGTCCATAGATGGATGAATGGATAAAGAAGTTGTGAGATATATATATATATATATATATATATATATATTATTCACCATAAAATTGAGAAAACATCATCATTTGTGACAACATGGATGAATCTCAGTGAAGGTATTATACAAACTAAACAAGTCAGATAGAGAAAGGTAAATACTGTATGGTCTTACTGTGTGGGATTAAGAAAACCCAAAACACCAAACTCATAGGAAAATAGATCAAACTGGTGGTTACTGGAGGTGAAGGGTGGCGGGGAGGGGAAATTGAAGGAAGTTGGTCAGAAGTTACAAACTTCCAGTTTTAAGATAAATATGTACTAGGGATGTAATGTACAACATGATGACTACAGGTGACACTGACATATGATACATATACCAAAAGAGTAAATCTTAAGAGTTCTTATCACGAGGACACATTTTTTTCCTTTTTCCTTTTTTCTTTCTTTTTTTTATTGTATCTATTTGAGAAGATGGATGGTAGCTGAACCTAATGTGCTAATCATGTCACAATACAGGTATATCAAACCGTCATGCTGTGTGCCTTAAATAACGTATGTCAATTATTTCTCACTAAAACTGGGAAAAAATTAGCAAGCTGAATTCAACTATATATTAAAAGTTATCATATATCAAGGTGATGCGGGATTTATTCCAGTGATGCAGGGCTGGTTCAACATCTGCAAATCAGTGTCATACACCACATTAACAAAATGAAGGGTAAAAATCATATTGTCACCCCAGTAGATGCAGAGAAAGTACTGGACAAAATTCAACATCAGTTGATGAAAAGAACTTTCAACAAAGCAGCTATAGAGGAAACATACCTCAACATAACAAGGGCCATATATCAATATGACAAGCCCACAGCTAACACCATACTTGATGGTGAAAAGCGAAAAGCTTTTCCTCTAAGATCAAGAACAAGACAAGGATGCCCACTCTCAGCACTTTTATTCAACACAGTATTGGAAGTCCTAGCCATGGCAGTTAGGCAAGAAAAAGAAATAAAGGCATTCAAATTGGAAAAGGAAGAAGTAGAACTCTCACTATTTGCAGATGACATGATATTACACATAGAAAACCCTTAAGACACCATCTGAAACCCTTTCAACTAATAAATGAATTTGTTGTAGGAAACAAAATCAATATTTAAAAACTTTTGGATTTCTATACACTAATAATGAACTGTCAGAAAGAGAAATTTTAAAAATCCCATTTATAATTGCATCAAAAAGAATAAAATACCTAGGAATACAAGTAACCAAGGAGGTGAAACATCTGCACACTGAAACTACAAGACGTTAAAGAGAAAAATTGAAGAGGACACAAAGAAATGGAAATATATTCTGTGCTCATGGACTGGAAGAATTAATGTTGTTAAAATGTCCATACTTCCCAAAGCAATCTACAGATTCAATGCAATCTCGATCAAAATTCCAGTGGCTTTTATTACGTAAATGGAACAAACAATCCAAAATTTATGTGGAACCACAAACACCCCTGAATAGCCAAAGAAATTTGAGAAAGAAGAGGAAAGCTGGAGGCATCACACCCCCGATTTCAAACTCTATTACAGAGCTATAGTAATGAAAACAGTATGATAGTGGCATAAAAACAATACATAGATCAATGGTACAGAATAGAGAGCTCAAAAATAAACCCACATATATTACCACAAAGGAGCAGAGAATATACAATGGGGAAAGGACAATCTCTTCAATAAGAGAAAGCCACATGCAAAAGAATGAAACTGGATCACTGTCTTACCCAAACACAAAAATTAACTTAAAATGGATTAAAGACTTGAACATAAGATCTGAAATCATAAAACTCCCAGAAGAGGTAAGCTCCTTGACATCAGTCTTGGCAATAAGTTTTTTGAATCTGACAACAAAAGGAAAAGTAACAAAAACAAAAGGAGGGGCTTCCCTGGTGGCGCAGGGGCTTCCCTGGTGGCGCAGTGGTTGAGAGTCCGCCTGCCGATGCAGGGGACACGGGTTCGTGCCCCGGTCCGGGAGGATCCCACATACCGTGGAGCGGCTGGGCCCGTGAGCCATGGCCGCTGAGCCTGCGCGTCCGGAGCCTGTGCTCCGCAACGGGAGAGGCCCCAACAGTGAGAGGCCCGCATACCGCAAAAATAAATAAATAAATAAATAAATCAGTGGGACTACATCAAACTAAAAGACCTCTGCATATCAAAGGAAACCATCAGTAAAAAGGCAACCTACTGATTGGGAGAAAATGTTTACAAACCATCTATCTGATAAATGGGTTCATATTCAAAATATATGAAGAGCTCATACAACTCAATCGCAAAAATCCAAACCGATGTAAAAGTGTGCAGAAGATCTGAATAGACATTTTTCCGTAGAAGACGCACTGATGGGCAACAGGTACATGAAAACAGGCTCAACATCACTAATCGTCAGGGAAATGCAAATCACAGCCACAATGAGGTATCTCACACGTGTTAGAATGGCTATTAGCAAAAAGACAAGAAATAACAAGCGTTGGGGAGGGTGTGGAGAAAAGGGAACCCTCGTGCACTATTGCTGGGAACGTAAATTGGTGCAGCCAATATGGGAAACAGTATGGAGGTTCCCCCCAAAATTAAAAATAGAACTACCATATGATCCAGCAATTCCACTTCTGGATATTGATCCTAAGAGAATGAAAACACTAATTCAAAAAGTTATATGCATCCCCATGTTCACTGCATCATTATTTACAATAGCCAAGATATGGAAACAACCACAGTGCCCATGGATGTATAAATAGACAAAAAAGTGTGATACATACATACACACACACACACACACGCACACACAAACAGAAACACATAATGGTATATTATGGGTAGACCTCGAAGGTATTATGTTAAGTGAAATACATCAGAGAAAGAAAGAGAAATAATGTATGCTCTCTCTTATACGTGGAATAAAAAAAAAAGTCAAGCTCTTAGATAAAGAAGAGATTGGTGGTTGCCACAAATGGGAAGGGGGAGGTTTAGGGTGAGAGAAATAAGTGAAAGTGATCAAAAGGTTAAAAAAAAAAAACAAAAAAGAGATATGGCTTGTCACATATTAGCTTATATAACATGAAAGTCACGTAAAACATCTATACATGTAGGAAGAATTTTATTTTGCTAGCTGCTATCTCTTCCTTTGCTACATGATATACTTCTAAGTACCACAAATATGAGGCTAATAGTCATAGAATGGCTAAGAAACAGTTCCCATAGCTTCATTACTTTTTTAAAAACTATATTCAAGGGACATAAATAAATTCACATTTTGTGTTTCCAGATGTCTTATCAATTTTGAAGTGTGTCAGCTTTATTTATTTACTGTTTTTGCGGTACGCGGGCCTCTCACCGCTGCGGCCTCTCCCGTTGCGGAGCACAGGCTCCGGACGCACAGGCTCAGCGGCCATGGCCCACGGGCCTAGCCGCTCCGCGGCATGTGGGATCCTCCCGGACCGGGGCACGAACCCGCGTCCCCCGCATCGGCAGGCGGACTCTCAATTTCAAGCTATCCATATAGCTAGCTATATAGTCATCAAAACATTATAGTACTGGCATTAAAACAGACAAATAGACCAATGAAGTGCAAGGAGAGCCCAGAAATAAACCCAAGCGTGTAGGTCAACTAATATTTGACAAGGGAACCAAGAAAACTCAGTAGACAAAACAGTCTCCTCAAAAACTGGTGCTGGGATAAATGGATATTCACATGTGAAAGAATGAAACTGGATGCATATCTCACACTATTCACAAAAATAAACTCAAAATGGATTAAAGACTTAAATGTCACACATGAAATCATAAAACTCCTAGAAGAAAATATACAAATAAAGCTCCTTGACATGGATCATGGTAACGATTTTTTGGATAGGACACCTAAAGCACAAGCAACAATATCAAAAATAAACAATTGGGACTACATCAAACTAAAAACCTTCTGTGTAGCCAAAGAAACCATCAATAAAGTGAAAAGACACCCTACAGAATGAGTGAAAATATTTGCAAACCACATATCTGATGAGTTAATATCAAAAATATAAAGAACCTAAACAAATCAATAGCAACAAAAGAAAAAATCAAATAACCCAATTAACAGCTGAGTAAAGAACCGAATAGACATTTCTCCAAAGAAGATATATGAAAGGCAAACAGGTATATGAAAAGAATCTCAACATCACTAGTCATTAGGGAAATGCAAATGAAAACCATAATGAGATATCATCTCATACCTGTTAGAATGGCCACCATAAGAGACAACAAATGCAGGCATGAATATGAAGAAAAAGCAGCCCTTGTGCGCCGGTGGGATTGTAAATCGGTAGAGCTACTACTAAAACACTATGGAGGATCCCTAAAAAAATTATAAATAGAACTCCCATAGGATCCAGTAATTCCATTTCTGGGAATATATCCAAAGGAAACAAAAACAGTAACTTGAAAAGATATCTGCATCCCCATGTTCCTAGCAGCATTATTTACAACAGCCAATACATGGAAACAACCTGAGTGTCCATAGATGGATGTATGGATAAAGAAGTTGTGAGATATATATATATATATATATATATATTATTCACCATAAAATTGAGAAAACATCATCATTTGTGACAACATGGATGAATCTCAGGGAAGGTATTATACAAACTAAACAAGTCAGATAGAGAAAGGTAAATACTGTATGGTCTTACTGTGTGGAATTAAGAAAACCCAAAACACCAAACTCATAGGAAAATAGATCAAACTGGTGGTTACTGGAGGTGAAGGGTGGCGGGGAGGGGAAATTGAAGGAAGTTGGTCAGAAGTTACAAACTTCCAGTTTTAAGATAAATAGGTACTAGGGATGTAATGTACAACATGATGACTACAGGTGACACTGACATATGATACATATACCAAAAGAGTAAATCTTAAGAGTTCTTATCACGAGGACACATTTTTTTCCTTTTTCCTTTTTTCTTTCTTTTTTTTATTGTATCTATTTGAGAAGATGGATGGTAGCTGAACCTAATGTGGTAATCATGTCACAATACAGGTATATCAAACCGTCATGCTGTGTGCCTTAAATAACGTATGTCAATTATTTCTCACTAAAACTGGGAAAAAATTAGCAAGCTGAATTCAACTATATATTAAAAGTTATCATATATCAAGGTGATGTGGGATTTATTCCAGTGATGCAGGGCTGGTTCAACATCTGCAAATCAGTGTCATACACCACATTAACAAAATGAAGGGTAAAAATCATATTGTCACCCCAGTAGATGCAGAGAAAGTACTGGACAAAATTCAACATCAGTTGATGAAAACAACTTTCAACAAAGCAGCTATAGAGGAAACATACCTCAACATAATAAGGGCCATATATCAATATGACAAGCCCACAGCTAACACCATACTTGATGGTGAAAAGCGAAAAGCTTTTCCTCGAAGATCAAGAACAAGACAAGGATGCCCACTCTCAACACTTTTATTCAACACAGTATTGGAAGTCCTAGCCATGGCAGTTAGGCAAGAAAAAGAAATAAAGGCATTCAAATTGGAAAAGGAAGAAGTAGAACTCTCACTATTTGCAGATGACATGATATTACACATAGAAAACCCTTAAGACACCATCTGAAACTCTTTCAACTAATAAATGAATTTCTTGTAGGAAACAAAATCAATATTTAAAAACCTTTTGGATTTCTATACACTAATAATGAACTGTCAGAAAGAGAAATTTTAAAAATCCCATTTATAATTGCATCAAAAAGAATAAAATACCTAGGAATACAAGTAACCAAGGAGGTGAAACATCTGCACACTGAAACTACAAGACGTTAAAGAGAAAAATTGAAGAGGACACAAAGAAATGGAAATATATTCTGTGCTCATGGACTGGAAGAATTAATGTTGTTAAAATGTCCATACTTCCCAAAGCAATCTACAGATTCAATGCAATCTCGATCAAAATTCCAGTGGCTTTTATTACGTAAATGGAACAAACAATCCAAAATTTATGTGGAACCACAAACACCCCTGAATAGCCAAAGAAATTTGAGAAAGAAGAGGAAAGCTGGAGGCATCACACCCCTGATTTCAAACTCTATTACAGACCTATAGTAATGAAAACAGTATGATAGTGGCATAAAAACAATACATAGATCAATGGCACAGAATAGAGAGCTCAAAAATAAACCCACATATATTACCACAAAGGAGCAGAGAATATACAATGGGGAAAGGACAATCTCTTCAATAAGAGAAAGCCACATGCAAAAGAATGAAACTGGATCACTGTCTTACCCAAACACAAAAATTAACTTAAAATGGATTAAAGACTTGAACATAAGATCTGAAATCATAAAACTCCCAGAAGAGGTAAGCTCCTTGACATCAGTCTTGGCAATAAGGTTTTTGAATCTGACAACAAAAGGAAAAGTAACAAAAACAAAAGGAGGGGCTTCCCTGGTGGCGCAGGGGCTTCCCTGGTGGCGCAGTGGTTGAGAGTCCGCCTGCCGATGCAGGGGACACGGGTTCGTGCCCCGGTCCGGGAGGATCCCACATACCGTGGAGCGGCTGGGCCCGTGAGCCATGGCCGCTGAGCCTGCGCGTCCGGAGCCTGTGCTCCGCAACGGGAGAGGCCCCAACAGTGAGAGGCCCGCATACCGCAAAAATAAATAAATAAATAAATAAATCAGTGGGACTGCATCAAACTAAAAGACTTCTGCATATCAAAGGAAACCATCAGTAAAAAGGCAACCTACTGATTGGGAGAAAATGTTTACAAACCATCTATCTGATAAATGGGTTAATATTCAAAATATATGAAGAGCTCATACAACTCAATAGCAAAAATCCAAACCGATGTAAAAGTGTGCAGAAGATCTGAATAGACATTTTTCCGTAGAAGACGCACTGATGGGCAACAGGTACATGAAAACAGGCTCAACATCACTAATCGTCAGGGAAATGCAAATCACAGCCACAATGAGGTATCTCACACGTGTTAGAATGGCTATTAGCAAAAAGACAAGAAATAACAAGCGTTGGGGAGGGTGTGGAGAAAAGGGAACCCTCGTGCACTATTGCTGGGAACGTAAATTGGTGCAGCCAATATGGGAAACAGTATGGAGGTTCCCCCCAAAATTAAAAATAGAGCCACCATATGATCCAGCAATTCCACTTCTGGATATTGATCCTAAGAGAATGAAAACACTAATTCAAAAAGTTATATGCATCCCCATGTTCACTGCATCATTATTTACAATAGCCAAGATATGGAAACAACCACAGTGCCCATGGATGTATAAATAGACAAAAAAGTGTGATACACACACACACACACACACATGCACACACAAACAGAAACACATAATGGTATATTATGGGTAGACCTCGAAGGTATTATGTTAAGTGAAATACATCAGAGAAAGAAAGAGAAATAATGTATGCTCTCTCTTATACGTGGAATAAAAAAAAAAGTCAAGCTCTTAGATAAAGAAGAGATTGGTGGTTGCAGAAATGGGAAGGGGGAGTTTTAGGGTGAGAGAAATAAGTGAAAGTGATCAAAAGGTTAAAAAAAAAAACAAAAAAGAGATATGGCTTGTCACATATTAGCTTATATAACATGAAAGTCACGTAAAACATCTATACATGTAGGAAGAATTTTATTTTGCTAGCTGCTATCTCTTCCTTTGCTACATGATATACTTCTAAGTACCACAAATATGAGGCTAATAGTCATAGAATGGCTAAGAAACAGTTCCCATAGCTTCATTACTTTTTTAAAAACTATATTCAAGGGACATAAATAAATTCACATTTTGTGTTTCCAGATGTCTTATCAATTTTGAAGTGTGTCAGCTTTATTTATTTACTGTTTTTGCGGTACGCGGGCCTCTCACCGCTGCGGCCTCTCCCGTTGCGGAGCACAGGCTCCGGACGCACAGGCTCAGCGGCCATGGCCCACGGGCCTAGCCGCTCCGCGGCATGTGGGATCCTCCCGGACCGGGGCACGAACCCGCGTCCCCCGCATCGGCAGGCGGACTCTCAATTTCAAGCTATCCATATAGCTAGCTATATAGTCATCAAAACATTATAGTACTGGCATTAAAACAGACAAATAGACCAATGAAGTGCAAGGAGAGCCCAGAAATAAACCCAAGCGTGTAGGTCAACTAATATTTGACAAGGGAACCAAGAAAACTCAGTAGACAAAACAGTCTCCTCAAAAACTGGTGCTGGGATAAATGGATATTCACATGTGAAAGAATGAAACTGGATGCATATCTCACACTATTCACAAAAATAAACTCAAAATGGATTAAAGACTTAAATGTCACACATGAAATCATAAAACTCCTAGAAGAAAATATACAAATAAAGCTCCTTGACATGGATCATGGTAACGATTTTTTGGATAGGACACCTAAAGCACAAGCAACAATATCAAAAATAAACAATTGGGACTACATCAAACTAAAAACCTTCTGTGTAGCCAAAGAAACCATCAATAAAGTGAAAAGACACCCTACAGAATGAGTGAAAATATTTGCAAACCACATATCTGATGAGTTAATATCAAAAATATAAAGAACCTAAACAAATCAATAGCAACAAAAGAAAAAATCAAATAACCCAATTAACAGCTGAGTAAAGAACCGAATAGACATTTCTCCAAAGAAGATATATGAAAGGCAAACAGGTATATGAAAAGAATCTCAACATCACTAGTCATTAGGGAAATGCAAATGAAAACCATAATGAGATATCATCTCATACCTGTTAGAATGGCCACCATAAGAGACAACAAATGCAGGCATGAATATGAAGAAAAAGCAGCCCTTGTGCGCTGGTGGGATTGTAAATCGGTAGAGCTACTACTAAAACACTATGGAGGATCCCTAAAAAAATTATAAATAGAACTCCCATAGGATCCAGTAATTCCATTTCTGGGAATATATCCAAAGGAAACAAAAACAGTAACTTGAAAAGATATCTGCATCCCCATGTTCCTAGCAGCATTATTTACAACAGCCAATACATGGAAACAACCTGAGTGTCCATAGATGGATGTATGGATAAAGAAGTTGTGAGATATATATATATATATATATATATATATTATTCACCATAAAATTCAGAAAACATCATCATTTGTGACAACATGGATGAATCTCAGGGAAGGCATTATACAAACTAAACAAGTCAGATAGAGAAAGGTAAATACTGTATGGTCTTACTGTGTGGAATTAAAAAAATCCAAAACACCAAACTCATAGGAAAATAGATCAAATTTGTGGTTACTGGAGGTGAAGGGTGGCAGGGAGGGGAAATTGAAGGAAGTTGGTCAGAAGTTACAAACTTCCAGTTTTAAGATAAATAGGTACTAGGGATGTAATGTACAACATGATGACTACAGGTGACACTGACATATGATACATATACCAAAAGAGTAAATCTTAAGAGTTCTTATCACGAGGACAAATTTTTTTCCTTTTTCCTTTTTTCTTTCTTTTTTTTATTGTATCTATTTGAGAAGATGGATGGTAGCTGAACCTAATGTGGTAATCATGTCACAATACAGGTATATCAAACCGTCATGCTGTGTGCCTTAAATAACGTATGTCAATTATTTCTCACTAAAACTGGGAAAAAATTAGCAAGCTGAATTCAACTATATATTAAAAGTTATCATATATCAAGGTGATGTGGGATTTATTCCAGTGATGCAGGGCTGGTTCAACATCTGCAAATCAGTGTCATACACCACATTAACAAAATGAAGGGTAAAAATCATATTGTCACCCCAGTAGATGCAGAGAAAGTACTGGACAAAATTCAACATCAGTTGATGAAAACAACTTTCAACAAAGCAGCTATAGAGGAAACATACCTCAACATAATAAGGGCCATATATCAATATGACAAGCCCACAGCTAACACCATACTTGATGGTGAAAAGCGAAAAGCTTTTCCTCGAAGATCAAGAACAAGACAAGGATGCCCACTCTCAACACTTTTATTCAACACAGTATTGGAAGTCCTAGCCATGGCAGTTAGGCAAGAAAAAGAAATAAAGGCATTCAAATTGGAAAAGGAAGAAGTAGAACTCTCACTATTTGCAGATGACATGATATTACACATAGAAAACCCTTAAGACACCATCTGAAACCCTTTCAACTAATAAATGAATTTGTTGTAGGAAACAAAATCAATATTTAAAAACCTTTTGGATTTCTATACACTAATAATGAACTGTCAGAAAGAGAAATTTTAAAAATCCCATTTATAATTGCATCAAAAAGAATAAAATACCTAGGAATACAAGTAACCAAGGAGGTGAAACATCTGCACACTGAAACTACAAGACGTTAAAGAGAAAAATTGAAGAGGACACAAAGAAATGGAAATATATTCTGTGCTCATAGACTGGAAGAATTAATGTTGTTAAAATGTCCATACTTCCCAAAGCAATCTACAGATTCAATGCAATCTCGATCAAAATTCCAGTGGCTTTTATTACGTAAATGGAACAAACAATCCAAAATTTATGTGGAACCACAAACACCCCTGAATAGCCAAAGAAATTTGAGAAAGAAGAGGAAAGCTGGAGGCATCACACCCCTGATTTCAAACTCTATTACAGACCTATAGTAATGAAAACAGTATGATAGTGGCATAAAAACAATACATAGATCAATGGTACAGAATAGAGAGCTCAAAAATAAACCCACATATATTACCACAAAGGAGCAGAGAATATACAATGGGGAAAGGACAATCTCTTCAATAAGAGAAAGCCACATGCAAAAGAATGAAACTGGATCACTGTCTTACCCAAACACAAAAATTAACTTAAAATGGATTAAAGACTTGAACATAAGATCTGAAATCATAAAACTCCCAGAAGAGGTAAGCTCCTTGACATCAGTCTTGGCAATAAGGTTTTTGAATCTGACAACAAAAGGAAAAGTAACAAAAACAAAAGGAGGGGCTTCCCTGGTGGCGCAGGGGCTTCCCTGGTGGCGCAGTGGTTGAGAGTCCGCCTGCCGATGCAGGGGACACGGGTTCGTGCCCCGGTCCGGGAGGATCCCACATACCGTGGAGCGGCTGGGCCCGTGAGCCATGGCCGCTGAGCCTGCGCGTCCGGAGCCTGTGCTCCGCAACGGGAGAGGCCCCAACAGTGAGAGGCCCGCATACCGCAAAAATAAATAAATAAATAAATAAATCAGTGGGACTGCATCAAACTAAAAGACTTCTGCATATCAAAGGAAACCATCAGTAAAAAGGCAACCTACTGATTGGGAGAAAATGTTTACAAACCATCTATCTGATAAATGGGTTAATATTCAAAATATATGAAGAGCTCATACAACTCAATAGCAAAAATCCAAACCGATGTAAAAGTGTGCAGAAGATCTGAATAGACATTTTTCCGTAGAAGACGCACTGATGGGCAACAGGTACATGAAAACAGGCTCAACATCACTAATCGTCAGGGAAATGCAAATCACAGCCACAATGAGGTATCTCACACGTGTTAGAATGGCTATTAGCAAAAAGACAAGAAATAACAAGCGTTGGGGAGGGTGTGGAGAAAAGGGAACCCTCGTGCACTATTGCTGGGAACGTAAATTGGTGCAGCCAATATGGGAAACAGTATGGAGGTTCCCCCCAAAATTAAAAATAGAGCCACCATATGATCCAGCAATTCCACTTCTGGATATTGATCCTAAGAAAATAAAAACACTATTTCAAAAAGTTATATGCATCCCCATGTTCACTGCATCATTATTTATAGTAGCCAAGATATAGAAACTACCTAAGTGTCCATGGATGAATGAATAGACAAAAAAAATGTGATACATACACACACAGACACACACATAATGGTATATTATGGGTAGATCTCGAAGGTATTATGTTAAGTGAAATATATCAGAGAAAGAAAGAGAAATAATGTATGCTCTCTCTTATACGTGGAATAAAAAAAAAAATCGATCTCTTAGATAAAGAAGAGATTAATGGTTGCCAGAAATGGGAACGGGGAGGTGTAGGGTGAGAGAAATAAGTGAAAGTGATCAAAAGGTTAAAAAAAAAACAAAAAAGAGATATGGCTTGTCACATATTAGCGTATATAACATGAAAGTCACGTAAAACATCTATACATGTAGGAAGAATTTTATTTTGCTAGCTGCTATCTCTTCCTTTGCTACATGATATACTTCTAAGTACCACAAATATGAGGCTAATACTCATAGAATGTCTAAGAAACAGTTCCCATAGCTTCATTACTTTTTTAAAAACTATATTCAAGGGACATAAATAAATTCACACTTTGTGTTTCCAGGTGTCTCATTAATTTGGAAGTGTGTCAGCTTTTTTTTTTTTTTTTTTTTGCGGTACGCGGGCCTCTCACTGTTGCGGCCTCTCCCGTTGCGGAGCACAGGCTCCGGCCGCGCAGGCTCAGCGGCCATGGCTCACGGCCCCAGCCGCTCCGCGGCGTGTGGGATCCTCCCAGACAGGGATATGAACCCGTGTCCCCTCCATCGGCAGGCGGACTCTCAACCACTGCGCCACCAGGGAAGCCCTTAGCTTTTGTTTTTAACACTGTTTGAAAGATTATACCGCCTGGCTTATTATTTTCATTGCACAATAAATCAAACAAATTTGAGATAATATTATAAAACCCTGCACTTTTTTCTTTTTAGAATGAGATGCAGATAACGTTAGTTTCCTGCTTAGAGTCAATATTTATCTTACAATACACAATTCATACTTTTACATCCCGGAGTTAAACCTGAGACTGATCATCCTTCTGTATTTTGCATGTAATCCTTTTTACCTTCTAATAACTTATCAATTTGAAGGACATCTGGACTATTGTAATGACACAGTTATGACTGTTAAGAACTCACAAGACGCGATAAGCACCCTGAAGTAATACTGAAAGTTCATAACCCAGACTCCGTGGAAAGGCCCAACATTTTTGCAGAGGAGGAAGCTGTGCTGTATTTTGCTTCACGATTAATTGTTAAGTATAAAATTAAATTGTGGAACATTAACTGTCTTTTTTTGTATTACTGCATAATAAATTGTCATAAACTTAGTGACTTGGAACAGCACAAGATTATTATCTTACGGTTTGTGTAGATCTGAAGCCCAGGTTCAGCTGAACTGGGCTCTCTGCTCAGTGCTTCTCAAGGGTGAAATCAAGGCGTCTCATGGGCTGCCTTGCTTTCTGAAGCTCGGGGTCTTCTTCCACGCTCCTTGGTGCTCTTTGCTGAAATCAGGTCCTTGTAGTTGGGGCACCGAAGGCCCTGTTCGGGTGGCCGTCAGACTGGCGTCGGCCTCAGCTCCTAAAGGTCCTACCTTGCTGCCTGGCTCCCTCCTTCTGCCTCAAAGCAGCCTTTCAGGAGAGGCCCACGTCCTTTTAAGGGGAGGCCCGGGTCCTGTTAAGGGTTGACTTGATTAGGTTTGGTCCACCTGGATAACCTCTCTTTTGATTAGCTTAAAAGTCAACAGGTTAGTAATCTAATTAGAGGAGTGATTCTCCATTTTAGGCACCTGCTGGGAATGCACTCAAGAGGGAGCTATACAGAGTTTGTACACTAGGGGGTGGTAATCTCGGGAGCCACCTTAGAATTGTGTCTTCCACGCTGGTCCATTATGTTGATGGCCAAATTAACTATCGCAGGTCAGAAAATCTAGTGAGACACTAGTGAAGAAAACATCAAACGACCTTCCCTAGCTAAGATAGGCATGTCACATTGTTCCATCAGTTGAGTCTTGCACCACTTTCACTCACAATGACCGTTTCTTAGTGTGCATTGGTCTTGCTAAGGATCTATGCAATCCTTTCTAATATTTTCTACTTATTCTTCTCTGTTCCATTTCATAACGTTAAAAAAAGTTTATCATGACTCACAAAATGAATTGCAAAAATTGATTTCATGATGCATGATTGGGAAAACAGTGTTAAGGGACATATTTTATTTTAATTAGTAATCTGGAAACATTTTTATTTATAGAAAGAAACACTCAAATATATTTACAAAAAAATAATTATTTCTGAATATTGTAAGTTACTATAGACTAAATTATATATGGGTCAACGAATGTGTAATCTTCAAAAGTTTACTAAAAATTATTACAAGGCAATATAGCAATACCACTGCAGTGCACAGGAGGGCAGCATCTGTTCTAGGCATATTTTAGGTTTAACTTAAATGTGCTCAGTTTTCTAGTGAACAGGAATTCTAAGTGAATTATTTACAGTGTGCTAGTGTAAGCAAAAAGTGGTTTATGCTTGGCTATTGAGAATCAGTCCTGTCGAAACCCAAAGAGCTACAATTTATTTATTTATTTAGGTCTGATCCAAAAGAATCCGTTGAATTCTCTTTCCCCTTGTATTTCTCTTACTCCATTTTCCTTTTCCCTACTGTTTTTGTCCACTCTGTCTCTGGCCCATGTTCTTGCACAGGTGGTCCATGTAAAACCCAATTACCGTCAATAATATTAGACTAATAAACTTTTGATGGCAACTCAGATTCTTTGTAAAGTCCCTTTCTTAGTTTCCACGCTGAACTTGACCTCCACCACCTGGCTTGCTACCTGTGCTAAGCAGTGGATCTTGTTGCATCACTTGTGTGGACCAATATTACACTCTTAACTACTGTGAGAGGGGAGTCCCGCCTGGAGATGAGTCAGCACATCTAATAAACGTTCGTAGACGGTTAGGCCTTTTAGACTTAAATGTAACGTTGAATATAGAAGGAAACATACTATTTCTCTTGCCTCTACTTTGGACCCACTACGATCTCGCCTTAATATTGTGGTCTGATTTGACATTACCCTGTGACTCAATCACTAGGAAATAGGCATGAGGCCCTGGACATCCTAGCTAAGTATGGAAGAAATCCCTGCCTTTTGTTTCACTTAGGCTTACATTGTCACAGGTGATAACACTGACCCTTAGTGTATATTTGTTTCAGATGATTCTATTTTGGGAGAGGTTGGGTTAACCAGATCGTGTTTCCACATTTTTAAAGGGCCTGAAGGGCATCAAGTGCAACTACCTTTGTGGATTTCATCTCTCTTCTTCTTACCAGTGTGTCATGTGGAGAGTTTTTGCACTTGCCCTGCTTTCTCTTGCCTTTGAGCCTCTGCCTCTGTTGCTGCTCTGCTGAAACTCATGTTCCTACAGCCCTCTCCTTGTCTCCATGCCCTGCTTCAGGAGTCAACTGAAAGCACTTCTGGGAAGGGTGGCCTGTGGCTGGTGTGTCTCACAGCCCCTCATCCGCTGGCATCATAGGTGCCTGTTGACTTCTTGGTCTCTCTCAACAGACAGTAGCCCCCAAGACAAAGGCTGTGCCCTCTTCCTAGACCTGTCATGGTGCCAGGCACCTAGTAGGTGCACAAGTAAACGTTTTGTACGAACGAAGTCAAAAATAACTGCTGATGCTCTTGTTGACTTTGAGTTGATAGACAAGGTACTTGACAGACAGGCTCTTGGTAGTCAAGATCCTGTAGGTAGAAAGGGCCACTATGGCAGGGGTCTGGGGGATTAGATGTGTTTGGTTGGAAGCAACATCCATGGTAGGATGAGATGAGGTCAAGAAGCTGTGGGGATGGGAAAGCTGAGCTAATGGTGGACACATCAAGAGTCTGAAGAGGTCTGGGGGTACTGGTTGCACATGCAGCAGGCTGCTTTGGTTCTGGGAGGGACAGCCATCAGGCCTTCAGCTTGGGGGCCTTTTTTCCAGTTGCCCAAACACCAGGCAGCACAGGAGGCCTGCTGGCTGCTTGGGGGCTGGGAGGAAGTGTCCCCCGAGAAGGGCAACACTGGAAGAGCAGCACGCTCTGCACTGTGGGCGCTTGACCTGGACCCCGAGTGGCATATGGAGAGGAGAAACCTGATATTCCGGAGCAGAGGGGGAGTAACACACTGCCTGGTGGAAAATCCTCCAAACTACACATTTGCTGGAGCTCTGCATTTCTGATTCTGGTTTTACTCCAGAATGCAGGCTCCTTTTCTTACTCTTTAAAAATCTCATTATAAAACTCCAAATCCCTCAAAAAAAAAAAAAAAAAACACACCTCACTGTAATTCTTTAGCATCGCATCCCTCTTGTCACACACACTCTCCCAGGTCCTAGAACCTAAAAAGGTAACACCAACACTCATCCCCTCAGAGGCTCAGGGACATTTCCAGGAACAGCCCAGCCACTCTGAGCTCATTTTCTCCTCTTTCCCAGAAGTGAGCTCGGCCAATAGGGTTGCTGTGGCCCAGAGTGTCCGAGCAACCCCAGTGGTAAGACCGTCTTTTTAGTACTTGAAATGGAAGTAGGCATTTGTTTGAAGGAGAGCAGTCAGGACACTCATGTGAGGAACATAGAATGGTGGATGTTTCCATAGTTAGGGAATTCCAGAATCAAACGTTTGAAACCACAGTTTGAAGATACCTTGGAAAAAACTTTCTTATTATTAAACCCCAGAAACAAGCCATATTCTGGAAATTGAAGAGTTTCTCTGAATGCAGATCTTATCTCTTTGGTCATGGAAAAGCAAACCCTTAGAAAATAACAACCCTCAGAAAGTTAATAAATAAATGCTTGGTGGCTTTGCTGCTATCACAGATGATACTTCAGTTGCTGTCAGCAAACTTAGCATTTCTTGATTCAGACTAAGTGTTTGGGAAGGCACAGAAGGTTGGTTGTTACAGACGTATATGAAAACATTAGGGAGAGGGGTGAGTTGAACATTTCTCCTTTAAGTTTAGTTCCTTTATTATTTTCCTTTTCATAACTATACCTAAAAGGAGGCATTAAAATAACTAAAAAGTAAGGCTTATGTATGATGTATTAAAAAGATCCAAGTATAAGAACACTAACCGTGGTATTTTTTATAATAATGAAAGATAGGAAATAATGTAGATGAGCATCAATAGTAATGTGGGTTACAAAAAAACATGGGACAGTGGAGGGCTTTGTGGTGGTTAAACTGAATGGGCTACAGTATATAGAATAACATGGAAAGATCTTGAAAATGTAGTATCTTTTCAGCTATATTGAAATGTGATCGACATAGAATGAAAACATGATTTTGAATAAAGAAAGCAAGTGGCAAAGGATTTATGCAAAATGATAGCATTTATGTAAATTAATTTGAAACAAAGTGATAAACTGTATCATTTGTATATGTTTATAACAAAACTTGGAAATACTTACGAGGAAGGATAAATCCCTAATTCAGGATACTGATTGATGTTCCAGGGTCTAGGAGGGGAAGGAGATGAGGGATTGGGATTTTAGCTAAAACTATAAATGTCATTATTTTTTTAAAATAAAATTCTGAAGCCAAAATGGCAAAATGTTAAAATGTATTAAATTGTGGGGCTAGATACACAGATGTCTATCGTATCATATTTTGTTCCTTTTGGTGATTTTGAAATACAAACATAAAATTAAGGAGACGCATGAATATAAGCATCTAAAAAGTAAGCCTCAGATAAGAATTATTGTTAAAAGACTCAGTTTATCCATTCTCAGCCTTTTCAGACAGAAACCCCATTTCATTAAATTGTGCCTAGGTGATGCTGTGCTTCTGTGAAATCACTGGGGGAAAGGGGAGGCTTCAAGAGGGAGTGGAAATGCAAACCAAAACTCATCTTCAGCGGCCAGGAGGTTTTTATTTTCTCCCAAACGGGGACTCTTTGAAGGGAAGGATAATCTTTGATCTTCCTGTACCAATCCAGCATATCCAGCCAAGTGCTAGGGACACAAAGGCAGCTCAAAATATCAATAACAGAACTTTTGGTTGTCTTCCTGAACAGCTCAAAGCAGGTTCACACGGATTCCCTTATGTCGCCCCGCTGGGGTCCTGGGAATCTGATTCAGATCACATTACCAGCGCCACTCTGCCTAATCACAGCGGGCTTGTCCTGTTCAATATGGAACCAGAAGGGCTTTGTTCTAAGAAAGATGACCTGGGAAATCCTGCTGAGATAAGTTGGTCTGGATTGCATTTGGCTCATCTCATTACTGGATTGATAAACGTCCAGAACAATGACTGTGTGTTTCTCTGTTGGATTTTATTGAAAGGAACTTGCATTCACTACTTCTGACTGTGACAGAGCCATAGCATATTTCCTCTCAGTGCCTGCCTTACAATTTCTGAGGGTTTTCATGGTTTCTGTCTATAAACCAGCATTTTGAAAATTCTCTGCATGAAAGATGTAGTGAGAGTTGCATCAAGGTGATTCAGGAAAATGAGACATACGTGCTCATTGGGTCCAAGTTCGTCACTCTCTCTAGGCAAGAAAAGGCAAGGATGCATGCTTAGCAAAGCCCCATCAGAGCTGATTATTTATATCACAGGTTAGCTATTAAAGCAGACACCCAGAGAGGACCAGCACAGTGTGTGTTTGTTACTCTGGGGAGATCTTTCTGCCATTAACATCTTAATTTCTGCTAACTATCTTTTGATTCACAGCAAATGGTTTGATTGCTTCCAAAGGATTAAGAAAAAACCCTGGACATTATCAGGAAAGTTTGATAGCTCCTTTAGGCTGGTGAGTGGTGGTCAAGTGGATGTGGATTACACTCCAGGTCCAGCTGCCTCACCAAGAAAAATGATTCTAAAGAATGCAGAGGAATTAAAGACATCAGCCAATCTCTTTGTTGATGGTAGGTAGCAAATTATGATGTAGGGAATGATCTCTGTGGGGTTAAGGAGGCAGAAGTAAAGAGTGGGATCCCAGAGCCCTTCTAGTGGAAGCATGGCTGCATGGTGTCTACTCAAAGGGGTGGAGTCAGGTAGCAGGTTGGGTCTTGATGGGAAGGAAGAAGAGAGATGATTTGGAGGAGGAAGATGGGAAAACTCTACTGCTGCTCATGGCTACAGAAGTGACATGTCAGCTAGACTTGACTTTCGATTTTGGAGGAAAGGGAAGAGAAAGAGATTCAGTTTTTGAGCTCTTACTGTGTTCTAGGAACTTCACTGAACACTTGAAAATGAATTTTAAATCCACTTGTCAAACACGTAATTGTATATTATTATGTTAACCTTTTTAGAGGAGAAAACTAAGCTTAGAGAGATTTATTTCCCCATGGTCATGTCTAGTAAATGGGGGAGGTGGAATTTAAATCTAAGTTTGTACTTGACTTCAAAGCCACGTTTATTCTACTTACTATTCACTGTTTGGACCATGAAATGGATCGTAACACAAATGAGGGCATCTGCGTGCACAAACACAACACACACATTCACTCACTCACATGCTCTCGTTGTGTTTACAGAGAGGACAGTGCAGTGCGTGCCCCGCAGCAGGTACCCAGGCTGATCGATTGCAAGTATGGGAAGAAAATATTAGAACTTTCATTTACATTTTCATTTCAGCTTTTAAAAATTACTACTTTGTGTACATGTTATAAATACTGTATTATGTACATTGTTTTGACATATACAGTACATGTATGTGTATATATGTGTGTGTGTGTGTCTGTGTGTTTGTACATATACGTAAGATGTGTGATCAGAAATGTTTGGCGAGTGATGATATAGACCAGGGGGTGGAAATTACAGCTCGTGGACCAAATCCAACCCATCACCCGATTTTGTAAATAAAGTTTTAATGGATCATAGCCATGCTCACTTGTTTACATATTGTCTGTAGCTGAGTCAAGTAGCTGTGACAGAGACCACACAGCCCACAAAGCCTAAAATGTTCCCCAGGTGGCCTTTTACAGAAAACATTTGCTGCCCCCAGACTTATACCATGAAGTAGAAGTAGACAATAGGAGGTTTGAAGCAAAAGCTTTGCCCTCAAACGTAAATTGATTTTTCATCACGGTTCTGCCTAGAAGCTTAGTAGAGCCAAAAAAAGTGGATAAAACCTAATGTTTCATCTCAATGATCGTAAGTCAACTTTTTAGTTAGTACTTGATATCTCCTGACCTAAAACCCTGCATCTTATCAACCTGTTCTGTGCAAAATAGGATACGATGAACAGGCAAAAGTGTTGACACAGGGACATGTACAATAATGAACAAAAAAAGGATAATTTCTATAAAAGCCAGCATTAATCTACCTGCCGGTGGGCTCCCTGGCATACATCCACTCACCTTCCTCAGCTGCAGAAGCTGCAAATTTTCAGCTGTCAGCTCAGTATTGCTTGGCACTTGGTCAATGTTGACCAACTTGGCCTCAACCTCACGAGCAGGTTGTTTCTGGAGTAGTTCTAGGATTTGCTCTGCCTGGGGCTCAGATTTGCTCTCTACGGTCCCATTGGGATAAAGCCCCAACCATGATATACTGAGTTAGGGTTGCAACTAGGTTTTAACCCCTTCCTGTCCTTATACCTGCAAAAATGGTTTTCCCCTGGGCTTCCCTGGTGGCGCAGTGGTTGAGGGTCCGCCTGCCGGTGCGGGAGATGCGGGTTCGTGCCCTGGTCTGCGGGGATCCTGCATGCCGCAGAGCGGCTGGGCCCGTGAGCCATGGCCGCTGAGCCTGCGCGTCCGTGCTCCGCAAGGGGAGAGGCCACGACAGTGAGAGGCCCGCGTACCGCAAAAAAAAAAAAAAAAAAATGGTTTTCCCACTTCCTCACTCAAAGCTCTCCAGGATCCTGATTCCACCACATGGCGATCTGAACCAGTGCCCTGCTTAACTCACAGCCTCAGACCTCTCAGCAATTAAAGAGCCTGGATCACAACCACATCTCCACTTGAACTCAGACACTGTGCTTTGGGCTGCTGGCCATTCTCAGCCTCAGAGCTAGGCTGGCCTCTCTGGCACATTCCATGCAGATCCGTGCTTGTTGCCTTTCTCTGACAGCCCATTTTGAAGCCCGCGCGTGCTTTGCAAGTAAGAACATAAGGATTTTGTCTGCAGTCTTCCCAAGCAGTAAAATCCGAGCTTCAAATATTTGAAATCAACGGGGTAACAGAACAAAGTCACTTATGAGATAAATCACTCACAACTGAGCTATTTCTCAAGTGATTAAGCATGTTGAGCTCCTAATAGAGTTTTCAACCCCTTTCAGGTCAGAAGCGTCGGTGAGAAGTCTGAACCCTCCAACCAACAGTGATCAGAGATTAATAATTCCCTCCAGCTGTGACTCCTATGCTCAGTGGAGATTGTGGCTTGCAGCGCCACTCCGGGCCTCACAGGCTCTCGTCAGGGTCCCTGGTCCCCAAATAGGGAAATGTCCACTTGCCTTGCTGAGCCAATTCAGCGAAAACTTAGCACTGATGCCCGATTGCTACGTGATGTTCCATGGTGGTGGGCTGACCCAGCAGCCATTACCTAGCCATTAAGGATGCTCACAGATTGCTACCTTGTTTTTTGTTTGGACAACCTTGAGGGAAAACTACTGATCCTTTGGGATCTGGTCCTTTATAATTTTTGTAAGGATTCACCACATCATGGAGAATGCCTTCAAGAAGATGGCTGGTTTTGTACCTGGTCTTACTCTTTGTACTCTCATCCCTCTAGCCAGACAGATACTTCAGTGCATAAATCAGATTAGATTTCTTCCTTGATTCAAATCTCTCATGGTTTCCCAAAGCAATAATTAGGGCTCATTAGGCCCTGCAAATCTTCACCCTCCTCATGCTTTAGTCATGTCCAACTTTTACACTCATTTCCACCTCAGGGCCTTTGTGATTGCTGATTCGTCTGCCTGGAATGCTCTTCGCCAAGATCTTTGTGTGGCTGACTCAATCTTATCAGCCATGTCTTAGCACAAATGTCACCTCCTTAGAGAAGTCCTCCCTGACCACCCTAGCAACATAGATACCCTCCTGGTCCACTCACTTTCTCTCCCTGTCACCCTATTTTACTGTATTCATAGCACTTATCACTCTTTGGATTTATATTGTATTGTTTATGTCATTTTGCTTGCTGGTTTATCATTCATTTATTCATCCATGTCTACATGCAACAAGAGTAAGTTCCATGCGGGCAGAACTTCATTTGTCCGGTTGCCTACTTTATATTCAGAGAATAGTAGTATGCTCTCAGTAAATATTTTTGGACAAAGGATTGAAGGAACAAATGAGGTAATGAGGTAGTTTTCTCCACTTCCTGTATCACTCATCTTCTTCCAGGAAGTATTTCATTTCCATGAGATCATTATGCACATCCTCTCAACCAGGCCCCATATTTCACATATACCTTCCAGAAAACCCCTAAGTCGACTTTAAAGTCAAGATCTACCTCATCCCTGTAGAAAAACAGGAAACTCAACTGAACAGCTCTATCATCTAAAGTGCTAACAAAATAGCTCCTCTAACTTCCATACCATTAAGCTTGCCCACAATTATTTTATTTATTTATTTTAAAGTTTTTTTTTTTTCTTTTTTTTTTTTGGCGGTACGCGGGCCTCTCACTGTTGGGGCCTCTCCCGTTGCGGAGCACAGGCTCCGGACGCGCAGGCTCAGTGGCCATGGCTCACGGGCACAGCCGCTCCGCGGCATGTGGGATCTTCCCAGACCGGGGCATGAACCCGTGTCGCCTGCATAGGCAGGCGGACTCTCAATGACTGCGCCACCAGGGAAGCCCCTTGCCCACAATTATTAACAAGAAGGCCCCCAAACTGCCTCTGCTAAATGCTTACATATTCTCACAATTTATCAAATTAAATAACGGAAGTTGAGCAGGCTGTGGAAAGTTTAAAATATTGTGCCAATTAAGATTACATGTGCATTTCAGAGACATCTTTTCTTATTGATTTTGAGAAATGTGCTATCTTAAAAGAGACTAGATACAAAAATGGTAGCCAATAGCAATTTCTCAGATGTGTTTAAACCACACATTTTTAACCTATTTCTTGCAGCTGTTTCAACAACGGTCTGATCAGAGAAGCAGACCCACACTGAGTGATAAAAAAGATTTATTATAGAGATCAGACTCTATGCAATCATGGGAGCTTGTTAAGCCATTATGTAAATATGCTGCCTTTGTGGCTAGCGCTGGGTCTAGGTCAGCTGGGAGAAGCTGGAGGGAAGAAGGACGTGAAGTCTGGGAGGTCAAGGACAAAGTGAAACCTGCGAAGATGAACTAGGCCTTGTGTTGGTCTCTCATTGGAACTCATGGTGGTCTCTGACTGCTTCCATGCTTCCTACTTTGATGGCGTGATTGCAAAATTGTTGATGCTCTTTGCCATGGAGAAGCTGAAGGTGGAGATCCGGGAGGAGCTGAAAGAACTGAGGCCTGGATATTGCCCTGCACCTCCAAGGTGACCCAGCAGATCTGTGACAACGTGCACGATGCAAGCCACAATAGCGCTTGACTCTCAGCCAGTCTTTCCAGGGTAAACATGGCTGTTGCTTCCCCTCCACCTTCTAAATCTCAAATACATTGCTCTTTCAGCTAATTCCAATTCAAATCGTTCAAGGAAACATGTTTCTGGCTCAGCTGATCTCACACAACACCAAGCCGCTGTAGTAAGTAGCAGATTTTACAAAACCCTACAACCCATACAGTCATAAATGTATATTTCTTTGAAGCTCATTGATCCCAGATAAACCTGGGCACCAGTTTAGACTTCACCTCCAACCAGCACGTCACCTTTAGGAAGTCACTTAAACACCCTGACCTTAAGATACTGCGCTGGCTAATTAAGGGCATTTTGATGATATCTCTAAATGGCTTTCCAACTCCATTATGTCCTGACTCTAAGATCTAACTTCTTATTATTTCTTTAATTTAAAAGAACTGAGTATAGAAAACTCAACCAATAAACATGATCTTTGATCAATGTGTAAACCTGTATGCTAGTTCTAAATCTATAAAGTTCTATAATACTTATTTTTTAGAGATACATACTGAACTCTTTATGGACAAAATGACATGATGTGGGGGATTTGCTTCAAAATAATAAGGGAAAGAAGGAAGTGCCAGGGAAGAAAGGGAGTAAACATGAAACACAATAGGCCATAAATTAATAATTGCTGAACTTCATAATTGGTGAATGTGGGTAATGGGTTCATTACACTATTCTCTCTAATTTTGTATGTGTTTGAAATTCTCCATAGTAAAGTGTTTATTAAAAAAATTGCTTGCAGGCTTCCCTGGTGGTGCGGTGGTTAAGAATCTGCCTGCCAATGCAGGGGACACGGGTTCGAGCCCTGGTCCAGGAAGATCCCACATGCCGCAGAGCAACTAAGCCCATGTGCCACAACTACTAAGCCTGCACTCTGGAGCCCGCGAGCCACAACTGAGGCCCACACACCTAGAGCCCTGCTCCGCAACAAGAGAAGACACTGCAATGAGAAGCCCGTGCACCGCAACGAAGAGTAGCCCCCGCTCGCCACAACTAGAGGGAGTCCGCGTGCAGCAACGAAGACCCAGCGCAGCCAAAAATAAATAAATAAATTTATTTTAAAAAAGAAAAAAATTGCTTGCTAAAGAGTTTTGATTGTTGCATTTTGTTTTTTCTCATTTTATTGTTTAAGAAAAATGAGGTGTAATTGTTCCCTTATAAGATCCCCAGGGAGACAGAGCCCTGTGCCCATATGATAATTTATATCTACTGGTCCTTACAAATTATTCTCCACTCCCCCATCCCGCCAATGACCAGGCTGCAAGCCCAGACCTGGGAATTTTTGTTCACATACAACAAAACATTAAAGTATTCAATATGCAAAATGCAGTACAATCCCCTGTTTTCAGTGAGGTGCTTCACCCTCAGCCTCCCCCAGCCCCACTCCTGGCAGAGCCTTTCTGGTCCAGCTTCACAGAGAATAAATCTCCTGTCTTATGTCTGTGTTGGAGGATATGGTCACCCAGCTGTGAGAGTCAGGGACTGGGTTTGGAAATCAGTTTCTTATAAAGACTCGAATAAGTCCTGTTGGATCAGCCCCCTCTCACATCCCATCATCACCAGCTGGGATCTGAGGTGGGACTTGACTTCAGACAGATAGGACCCTTTTCTGGGCTCCATTAAATCAATTGTAACTAGTCCTTGGAATTTCCATCTTCCAAAATGTTATTGACATATATTGTCTCCTATAATCCCATCTACAATTCTTTTTGTTTTTATTAATTTTTATCATTTTTATCCTTCATTCTAAATTTTGGGGCTTGGTGGGAGCTAGAGATAAACACATTTGTTTAATCCAATCCCTTTAGAGGGAAATCCCTGCTTGAGCATGTCCGCCCCAAACATTGTTTCCCTTTGTTTTCATAGGACTCATTTCAGGTGTCTTGTGTGGATCTATCCTTCTTCCTCATATATTAACCATGCCCGCCTGGACTTGCAGTATCTGTCAGGCTCACCTGCTGAAGCAGATTCCTACTTTTAGAATCTTTTGATCAGTACTATCTCTCCTGACACGAGAAATGCTTCACTGGATAGAATTATTATTCTAGCTTAACCAAATCACTCAGAGTGATCGTTACCATCAAAAGCATTGCGAGACACATGGAAGAGTACACTTACCTGTGTTTAAAAGCAGAAGCCGGGGCTTCCCTGGTGGCACAGTGGTTGAGAGTCCGCCTGCCGATGCAGGGGACACAGGTTCGTGTCCTGGTCCGGGAAGATCCCACATGCCGCGGAGCGGCTGGGCCCGTGAGCCATGGCCGCTGAGCCTGCGTGTCTGGAGCCTGTGCTCCGCAACAGGAGAGGCCACAACAGTGAGAGGCCCGCGTACCGCAAAAAAAAAAATGCAGAAGCCAAGCGAATTCTACCTTCTGGAAATTTACAGCGTCAAATCCTGCTTGAAAACAGCAGCTCTGTGAGTTCAGTTGTGTACATTTGCAGGTGCAGTAAAAGCAGGTTGTCTTTTTCTTAACAGAGATCAAAAGTTCCTTCTGGTCTTTTTGTAGGATGTAAAGCCTCTTTGGAGTGAGTGACAAGCTTCCAGAGGTGATGATGATAACGCCCTTCTGTCCACCTTGCAGAGCTGGTGGAGAGGGAAGCCAAAGGAAAAGCCAGGGCATTGGAAGAGACCCTGGGAAGTCTTGCCAGACACAGTGGACTGGGATTCCCTTTCCTATCTCCCACCTTCACCTAGGTCACAAATCTCCCACCACCATCTCAATTTTGTTGAGTTCCAAAAGGAATTATGATCCAGTGCCAATTTGTAAAGCTGCACTTGGAATGTGTACTTTGATCTAGACAGTACTCTTTCCTATAGAGAGTGGTCTTGACACAGCAATTAAGGTCAAATACTTAAATGAAGATAACCCCAAATTGTGTGAACCCTGGTTTTGGCTTGTTTACTTCTTGCTGCAAGATCAGAGATAAGCTCTCTGATAATAGCATTTATTATTTTTCTCCGCTTTCTTTTGCTTCTGCCTCCTCTGCTTCTCCTCTTCAATTATTATTATTTAACATTCATTGAGTTCCTGATATTAGCAATTTTTTAAAAAGTGTTAAGACATAGTTCCTGTCTTCAAGGAGCTTACTGTCAATATGATAACATTGAATTGGTATTGAGTGAAGAAGAGGAGATAATATTCCAGAAAAACCAGATTTTCATTTTCCATTTTCCTCTTTCTTTAAATGCATTCTCCATTCTCTGCTCCACTTTGTGTCTGTGTAAACACATTGTCACCAATCATGTGCAAGCCTTCCAATTTCGTTTTTTATAACTCACATACCACCCATATTTGCCCAACTCTCTTGTTTTTCCACAGAAGTATGTGTCATCTTTGGTTTGGGTTTGTTAGCCCTTAATGAGGAAGTCTGCCTCAAACCCACCCATCCTTTTTGTGTGGGGCTGTTACTCTTCCTTTCTCCTGAAATAAAACTGACTGCAAATGGACTTCTCATCTGTTTCATATTTCTGTGTGCACAACTCATGGGGTTAGAACTGGTTTCTTCCATTATCTTAATTGAATCCATCTTCTACATGTAAACATTTTACAAGGAAATGTGAATTGTGCAAGGGTAGGCTAGGACCCTAAGTTTGAGGCTTCTTTTTATTACTAATTGGCTGCATATCCCATGCTATTCAGGCACACTTTTGCCTTAGTTTCCCAATCCTGAGAATTCCCTTTAGAGTAATGGCTCTGTTTACTTCATACACGTTGGAGATAAGAAAAGGGCTACATAAATATTGGCAGAGAATGTTGCTGTTTCTGTTTAAACCACTCTTGAGATTGTGGAATATCACAAAATATGGCTCCCCGTTGCCACGATACAGAGCTAGGATGTGTAATGTTTTATATTTCCTCTGTGTAGTTCAAAGTTTGTTTTGAATTTATTAATCAGCTGTATGCCTCCATTCTTATTCTGGGGGAAGTTATATTGTTCTTATGAGATAAAATAAGCTTAAATGAGTCCAGCTCATGAAGATAACTTTTTTTTTTGGCCTTATAATTCCTTGTTTTGGTTTTTTCCACACTAGGCCTTTGCTTCTATAACCATGTTATTTTTACTTGCTCGAGGTGAAAGTAACTTTAAAAAGTCTGACAGTGAGATTAAATTTTCCCCTTGTTCAAGCAGACAATAAAAACGATCTAGGTCCATAAGGTTGCAGGGGATAAAAATGAGCGATAACTCTTCTTCCTCTATATTAAGATATTTTTCTTTTAAATCTACATACTTCATAGCTGGAGTTGTTTCTGCTCTTATTGCACCTTAATAGGAAAATCTGTTCCCATAAAATAAACAGCAGTTCCATTGCCCATGGATTCTTTTTTTTTTTTTTTTTTTTTTTTGCGGTACGCGGGCCTCTCACTGCTGTGGCCTCTCTCGTTGTGGAGCACAGGCTCTGGACGCGCAGGCCCAGTGGCCATGGCTCTCGGGCCCAGGCGCTCCGCAGCATGTGGGATCTTCCCGGACCGGGGCACAAACCCATGTCCCCTGTATCGGCAGGCGGACTCTCAACCACTGCACCACCAGGGAAGCCCCCCATGGATTCTTTATATTACAAAATTGAAGATTACTATAATGCCTTGAGAATATTATTCAATTTACCAACATCTGATTTGCACAC
Organism: Delphinapterus leucas; assembly: GCF_059928025.1. Lineage (NCBI taxonomy): Eukaryota > Metazoa > Chordata > Mammalia > Artiodactyla > Monodontidae > Delphinapterus > Delphinapterus leucas. Next base: position 28,263,631 of record NC_143146.1, on the reverse strand, counting down.
AAATTTTCCAAAAAATGCATGAAATCATGCATGTCATTCTCCACAAGGCAGTCAGTCATCTTTTAAAACATTATTTAAGTCAGGGGTCCCCAATCCCCAGGCTGCAGACCGGTATCGGTCTACAGCATGATAGGAACCGAGCCGGACAGCAGGAGGTGAGCGGCGGGTGAGCGAGCGAAGCTTCATCTGCCCTCCCCATCGCTCGCATTATCGCCTGAACTGTCATATCCCACCCCTCACCCCGGTCCGTGGAAAAATTGTCTTCCACGAAACCAGTCCCTGGTGCCAAAATGGTGCAGACTGTTGATTTAAGTAATGTCTTGTCTCTCCTTAAGGTCTTATGCAGGCTTTCTGTTGTATTTAGAATAGAATCCAAACTATTCCCTGTGGCCTTTGGGGCCCAATGTCGCTTGACCCAGGCCTCCTCTGCACGTTTTCTCTCACCAAGTTTCTTCTGCTTACTATATTCCCTGACACTAACTGACTGATTCATTTATTCATTTGACAAATATTTTTTGAGGACATCGTATGTGTTCGGCACTGTTCTATACATTATAAGTACCACTTAGAACAAATGCAGCAAAGTCTTTACGCAAATGGAATTGATAACTTGGGGAGGGGATCAGATAATTAACAAAGCAAAGTGTGTTAGGAATACATCCAGTGAAACCAAATACAGTGTGCACTGCAGGACAGAGACGGAGGAAGACATCTTTGGTTTGGGTGGTTAGGGAGACCTTTATAAGGTGATAATATTTTAGAAAAGAAGTGGATGGAATGAGAGGATGAATCACGAGATTTGGTGAAAGAGCACTGTAGGCAGAGGGAATAGCAAATGCAAAGGCCCTGAGGTAGAAATGAGTTTGTTGGATGGACAAGGGGAAGGGGGTGGAAAAGAATGAGAGAGGGAAGAATGGACGGTGAGATCATAGTGATAGGAAGGATCAGATCTTGTAGACAAAGAGTCAGATTTTATTCTGAGTGTGTTGGGAATAGATTCTGAAAGTGTAAGAGAGGAAGCTGGGGGTGGGTGAGGGGGTTGTTGCAGTTGTATGGGTGAGAGATGATGGTATCTGGGATTAGGAAAATGGCAGTAGATTCTGGAGAAGTGTTTGGATTCTAGAATTGTTTTCCTGAGATTTATTGTTTTATTTTATTAGTTTTTTCACTGAGGTACAGTTGACAAAATTGTAAGATATTTAAAGTGTATAATGTGATGATTTGATATATGTATACATTGTGAAAAGATTCCCCTCAAAGAGTTAATTAACACATCCATCAATTCACATATTTACTGGATTTTGTTTGTTTTGTTTTGGGTGAGAACATTTAAGCTTTACTCTCTTAGCAATTTCAGAGTTTTTTTTTTAAGGTTATATCAAAAGTATTACTATTGTATTCAATATGCTGTGTAAGAGGCCAAAGAACTTAGGGATAACTCCTGAATTTTTAGCTGGAGCAACTAGATAAGTGAAGGTTCCATTTACTAAAATTGGAAAGGTTGAGAAAGGATGATGATTTGAGGGGAAAGCAAGGGTTTTGTTTTAGGTATGTGCAGTTAGAGCTGCCTGTTAGACATTCACAGGAAGATGAACTTGGCAATTCAAAATGTAAATCTGAAGCTTATGGCAGAGTTAGTGGCTGGGGTCTCTAGATGGTATTTTCAGCTGGGGCAGCAGATAAAATAAATGAGGGAGTTGATGTGGATAAAGAAGAGGGAAGAAGAGGAGAAACTGCCTGCACGAGAGACTGCAGAGGACCATTAGCTGAGGCAGAAGGAAAGCTGTACTCTGCAATCTTCTGAAAACCAAGTTACTCGAACTTTCAAATGGAGGAAATAATCCACGGTGTCAAATGCTATCATCCATGTCATGTGAAGTGAGGGCTGTCTTGCCAACTGGATTTGGCAAGATGGAACCACTGGTCACCCTGACTAGAGTGACGGAAGTGTAGCAGTGGGGTTGAATTGAGCGAATTGATATTAGCTATTTAGCAGCTGGCTAAGAAATACATTGAATGCAAAAACAATATTCTTTTTGTTTAATAACACACTAGTGTTAAGATTAAAATTGCTGAGGTTGCCAGAGTTCAAGGTCTTTGTTAAGTTGCATGAAACTTCTAGTTCATAAAAGAAATGAGGAGGTGTGTTCTTGGGATACAGATGCTCAGGCTCACAGGCAGTGTGGGATAAAAGACCGTACACGATTTCCAGGGCCACGTGGTCCAAGTTCAGATCCTTGCTCTTCCAGCGGTGTGACCTTTACTCAATCAATCTCTCTCTTTAAAAAATAATTTTTTTTTTTATTTTTGGCTGCATCACGTCTTAGTTGCGGCATGCAGGATCTTCGTTGCGGTACGCGGGATCTTTTTGTTGCGGTGCACGAGCTCTTCGTTGCAGCGTGCAGGCTCTTTGTTGCAGTGCTTGGGCTTCTCTCTAGTTGTGGCATGTGGGTTTTCTCTCTCAGGCTGAGGTGCGCAAGCTCAGTAGTTGTGGCACGCGATCTTAGTTGCTCAGTGGCGTGTGGGATCTCAGTTCCCTGACCAAGGATCGAACCCACGTCCCCTGCATTGGAAGGTGGATTCTTCACCACTGGACCACCACGGAAGTCCTCAGTCAATCTCTTGAGTTCTGATTTCTTTGCCTAAAGTAGGAGTAATACCGACAATGTCAAGAAATTGCTACTAGAATTTACTGGAATAACATATGTGAAGGGACGAGTAGCACAGTCCCTTAGTTTCCTTCTCTAAGGAGTTATGGAAAAGCCACATGAACCTTCCATCTGTGTATTGTGTGCTGAAGCTTATGCCAAAAAGAGGGGCTTTTATTTCCTTGGATTTCTCTTATTCTGGAGAAATAAAAGTAGTTCAATTAAAAAATGTCAGCTTCAGCTTCATCCAAGTGTCAGTAAACTTCATAGTCCCCATGCTTAGAACTCTTTCCCCCAAAGAAGCTATTCTATTGTTCTCTCTGTAGAGAAGCAATCTCTGGATGAACAACAAGGTCCTATTGTATAGCACAGGGAATTATATTCCATGTCCTGTGATAAACCATAATGGAAAAGAAGATGAAAAAGAATATATAAATGAATCACTTTTCTGTAAAGCAGAAATTAGCACAACATTGTAAATCAACTGTATTTCAATAAAAAAATAAACAAAAGCAATCTTGATGCCACGCCCCTCAACCTCAACCCCCCCACCTGGTTCCGTCTCTCATCTCTCTCATCCTTCTCTTAATCTTTCTGTACATTTCTATTTTCTTCTTTCGACTTCCCTTTATTTTCTGAGTTTACAAATAATGCTTGCTCATGTGGTGGGAAAAGGGGACGTCTTAATTTGTAAAGAGGTGGTTGACACCAGTCATGGCAGTGTCAGGTAACTTTTCCCTAGGAACTTCCCATTAGGTGACTTTCTGACTCTCCTCTGGCTGCTTCTGCTTCCATGTGGTTGAGGACAGAAAGGACTCATTCCTGTTCCCATGTCACACACAGTGACTAAACATGACAAAAACCTCCATGGAAACTTCTATGGATCTTAGCTGTGATCTCTTTCAAACTCCTCCCTTTTCCCCAGCACTTTTTTCTTTGCACAGAGTATCTCTTCATGTGGGGAACTTGAGTCCTCAACAGCTCGTCGAGCTTTGCCTGATTTACCAGGCTGTCCCTTAGCCCCGATTGTCCTCTATCCCCGGCTCTTAGATGCTTCCCAGCAGCTGGTCCTGGTCCTCCTGCGTAGGACTGTTCCTCCACAGTCATTGCCCAGGAGGTAGAAGACTTTCGTGCCCAGTGACAAACGATTACATTTCAGGAAGCTGAGTCCTGGAGCACCTGGGGAAGCGATTACTCTCCTGAGAGTTGTGGGTTCGGCTGACTCTCTTGTTTATGGTTTCGTGGAGGTAAATGAATCCGCAGAGACAAGATGTGCTCCAAGATGTCCCTGAAACAAGGTTACAGCCCTTGTTTTTGCCGAAGTTGTGTCTGTCACACTCAGCTTCCACTCACAAAGAGGAGGAGAGGCAGGCTTTGCTCTGGACTGATTGAGAGGAGCAGAAGGAAATGGGACCCACACACTGACCGGAGCTGGGGTTTTTCTGCCTTTTGGACTAGGCAGGTTTTCTGTGCATGTGTCCCCAGGGCGCCTTCAAGTGCTTACATGAACTTGACAAGCACCTGTGATTTATATTTTGAATCTTGCCCAAGTCTGTGCAGCAAACTTTTGGTTTAGACTACAGGGGAGATTTTGAGCTTACTCTGAGAAGGCTGCTTGAAAACCAAATGATGTAAGTCGATGTGCAATTGCTCTGAGTTGTTTTTAAATGGAGTAAATATGAAGTTCTAGAAACACATACTCAGAGCTGGTGTGGAAGTTCTTGGCTAGGGAGCAGATGGGGATGGGAGATACTTGTGAACTCAAAGTCTCGTCCACCTGCATTTCAGTTTTCGTTTATGCTTCACAAAGAAGCATCTGTTACATAAACCACGGAAGCCCATCAATGTTACTAGATCCTGGAGCTGGCAGTGGGTTGAGAAGCTGAGTGGCAAAAGCTGGGTCTCATGATTCCAATCAAGCCTTATTAGAAAGATTTATCTTTACAAAATGAATTGTGTGTTTGGAAGAAATGACTCTTTTTAAAAAGAATTTCCACAACAAATGATAACTGAAGGAAATATTTTGAATTTTAGAAAAGTGGCAGCCTCTTACAAACATGAACCTGCAGGTGTTAGCTTCTCAACATTTTGTAAAACAGCAAACCAATGTATTTGTTGTTCTACGTGAATCACTGGGTCACATGAAGTGTTTTAAGGCTAGGTTTGGTTTTCTTTTTTAAGGAAGTATCAGTAGCCTTAAATAACCAAACAAATTCACCCAACTCTCTTGACTGTTTTTAGAACCCCGTGATAAATCAGCTTTATGTCCTCCATGTGAAAGTTCTAAAGTCTTGGAAGAGAATGTTAAAAGTAAAATCTCAAAGTCCACTCTAGCTGCTGTTTTTCTACATAAAACGAACTGCAATAACAGCAACAGAGGAACAAGACCAAAATCCCAAACCCAACTGCCAAAAACTGCCAGATGGTTCTCATCTCACAAAAACTCACAGATATATCAAGAAGTCACATCAGCAGACGGGCCTATGGGTTTTTTTCTTCTTTGTCCTGTTTCTACCACTTGTCATCTTACCTATAAATTTTCCCTAGAGTGGTAATTAACTAAGATTCTTCGGGCTTCCCTGGTGGCGCAGTAGTTGAGAGTCCGCCTGCCGATGCAGGGGACACGGGTTCGTGCCCCGGTCCGGGAGGATCCCACATGCCCCTCCGCGGCTGGGCCCAGTGAGCCATGGCCGCTGAGCCTGCGTGTCCGGAGCCTGTGCTCCGCAACGGGAGAGCCCACAACAGTGAGAGGCCCGCGTACCGCAAAAAAAAAAAAAAAAAGATTCTTCCTTGTATGTTTGTATCTACGCTAGGAATTAAGGGGGATCCTGATGTTTTTCTCATGAGATTCTGAAGTGTGATGGCTGATGAAAAGCCTTCTGTTGCAGGGTATCAGATTCAACTAAATACCAGCTTATTTGGTCTTCAAGACACTGGAGAGGGAACAGAGTTTGGAATGTTCTCTACTGTGAAGTTCCTAGAGATACAAGCTTCTGTAGAACCGCACGTGAGCAGTGACACTTAAATAGTTGCTTTGTTTTTCTCGGTTGAGATCAGAAGTTTTCTAACACAGAGCATATTCACCACTGGGAAAGCCCACCCTATTGATGGCAGAAAGAAAGATCCTACCTAATTCTAGATGCTGGAGATAATTCAGTTACATGGGTTTGGCTACTGGACTTTTCTTGTTTAACAAAGAAAAGCCACGTGAGAATTTGAGGCTGTTCAGGATGCTGGCTATACTGTCATTGGTTTAAAATCATCAAAAGGTGTCATGTTTTCCCAAAGCTCCTATACAATTGTGTTAACTCATGTAATACATAGCTATTGTTTTTCTAAAGGATTATTTTATACAAACATTTCCGTATTTTTTGTTTACCCCCAAAGTGGGAGTGCTGGTAAAACATGGCATATGCTGCGTATTATCATTCAGTTTTTGCAGAGAGTAGTAATCGTTCCCATTGCACTGGAGTCATTTCTCTGTTTTTGTGTGTGCACAGTCTTGTCTTGATAGTTATCAAGCACCTGAAAAACAGAGGCTATATTATGTTTTCTTTAATTACCTTTTCCAGAAGGGGAAACGAAGGTCAGTTGGCTCCATCCCTGGGGCATTTGCTGCTGGAGGAGTGGGGCTGAGGACAAACCCACCTCCGTTTTCAGTCCTAGTTTTGTACCCTCATCAAGAGTCTGGGCTTTGTGAGGTTGCTGGAGGTGTGATGATGACACCTTTAGGAACCTTTACACAGCTCTTGCTTTATGGCCATGCTCAGAGCACAAACCCTGGCTGTCTCTTTAGGGAGCTAACGTTGCTCCACTCTACCCATCACCTTTCTTGCTTTCTGCTTTATGTCTTGGCTCATGGTGGAACTAAATGGAGCATCTTCTTTTCACTTCCAAGAGTGGCAAAAATAACTTCAAGAAATCTCTGTTTTCCAGTCTTTGCTTAAAAATGTTGCAACACAGTAGTTGCCATCTACCATATGAGAAGACTGACTGTATGCCTAACACAGAGGAGGTGTCGTATGTATTCCCTCGTCTTGACCCTTCTGTTCTCGCTCACCATACTCAGCATGGTGACCTTCTTTCTTTTCTTTGATGGAAACAAGTGAATTTCCATCTTGTGGCCTTTGAATGTGCTGATGCTTTTGCCTAAACTACTTTGAAATTCTCCTTCATATAACTGATGCTACCCATCACTTAAGTCTCAGCTCAGTGTCACCTTCTAAAGGAGACTCCTATGACCAACATCCCCGTCACCGCATTCACAGCACTTACTCTATCTGAAGTGATCTTGTTTATTGGCTTATGTGCTTATTTTCTGCCTCCCCTCATAAGAATACACACTTCCAAAGAGAAGGAACCTTGCCTATCTTGTTTTCTGCTCTGTCCTTAGCATGCAGAGCAGCTTGTAGTATATTTATATCCTGATAAGCTCTAGTGAAATTTCAGGTGACCAGAACACACACTCTGAAGCTAGATAATGTTTGTGATCAAATAAGTGGAAGATGATGAATTGGGAGATTGGGATTGACATATATACACTTATGTGTATAAAATGGATAACTAATAAGAACACGCTGTACAAAAAAATAAAATTCAAAAAAAAAGAAAAGTGGGGAAAAAAACCCAAGAATAGATGAGATTTAAAATGTAGGATGTACGCTGGGGTTCATGTATATTTTTGAATTAGTGTTTTCATTTTTTCTGAATATATACCAAGGAGTAGAACTGCTGGATCATATGGTAGTTTTATTTTTAGTTTTTTGAGGAATCTCCGTACTGTTTTCCATAGTGGCTGTACCAATTTATACTCCCACCAACAGTGTTAAAGGGTTCCCTTTTCTCCACAGTCTCACTGCCATTTGTTATTTGTAGACTTTTTGATGATAGCCATTATGACAGGTGTGAGGTAAAATCTCATTGTTGTTTTGATTTGCATCTCTCCAGTAATTAGAAATGTTGAGTATCTTTTCAAGTGCCTGTTAGCCATCTGTATGTCTTCTTTGGAAAAATGTCTGTTCAGGTCTTCTGCCCATTTTTCAATTGGGTTATTTTTTGATATAAACTGTTTTTATATTTTGGATATTAACCCTTTGTTGGTCATATCATTTGCAAATATTTTCTCTCATTCAGCAGGTTGTCTTTTCATTTTGTTAATGGCTTCCTTTGCTGTGCAAAAGCTTTTAAGTTTAATTAGGTCCAGTTTGTTTATTTTTACTTTTATTTCTTTTGCCTTAGGAGACAGATCCAAAAAAATATTGCTACAATTTATATGAAAGAATGTCCTGCCTATGTTTTTCTCTAGGAGTTGTGTGGTTTCAAATCTTACAGTTAGGTCTTTAATCCATTTTGAGTTTATTTTTGCATATGGTGTGAGGAAATGTTGTAATCTCAATTTTTACATGTATTTGTGCAGTTTTCCCAGCACCACTTAGCAGCACTATTTACAATAGCCAAGACATGGAAGCAACCCAAGTGTCCATCGTCAGACAAATGGATAAAGATGTGGTGTATACGTACACAATGGAGTATTACTCAGCCATAAAAAGAATGAAATTCTGCCATTTGTAGCAAGGTAGATAGACCTAGAGAATATTATGCTTTATGCTTAGTGAAATAAGACAGACAATGACAAATACTCTATGATATCACTTATTTGTGGAATATAAAAAATAAAACAAATAAATGTATGTAGCAAAACAGAAACAGACTGACAGACATAGAAAACAAACTAGTGGTTACCAGTAGGGAGAGGGAAGGGGGGCAGGAGCAAGATAGGAGTATGAGATTAAGAGATACAAACTACTATGTATAAAATAGATAAGCAACAAAGATATATTGTACAGAGCAGGGAATTATAGCCATTATTTGTAATAACTTTAATGGACTATAATCTATAAAAATACTGAATCGCTATGTTGTACATTTGAAACTAAGATAATATTATAAATCAACTATAGGTCAATACAAAAATGTAGGATGAAGCCATGAATGAGATAAGTACATAAAATGCTCATCAGAACCTGGCGCATATTCTAGTGACCTGCAACTTTGGCTTTACATTGTCTAGAAGAGAAAAAACAATTACCTTCTTCACAATGTTCATAAGGCAAAATCTAACCAATGATTCAAAAGTAGAACGATTTTGAGACCCCAGAGAAGTATCTTCTCATAAAGATACTACGCAATGTGAAGAACAATTTTTTCTACTGCATCTATATGGTAAATAAGGTCAAAATTTTCATGTTTCCCTTTTATAATATGACAGCACACTAAAGTAAAAAACAGTTCTATGAGGACCCCCAAAACAATTCTATGGGGATCCCCAAATGATGCTATTTGGTTGTACAGCTTGGTGCTGGGATGGCTTCCCAAAGGATACATTTTAGACCACTTTGGTTTACATCAGGTCATAAATATTGTTTTCTATCCAGGCTGATCAGTACTAATTAGCATTTGATCCAAGGAGGCTGGGAGACACACACACACACACACACACACACACACACAAGTTCCGGCAACCACCCAGAGTGCAAAAGACTCATACTGGTTAGGTGTATAATCATAAACTTTGAGAATTAGTGAACCTCAGAATAGGCTAGTTGGCCTGGCATAGATCATTGGATCTGTAGTAGAAAATCTTAGGGAACTAGACTTGAATTTTAAGAGTTGTTAATGTGAATGTATTGGGTTGGCCAAAATGTTCATTCAGGTTTTTCCGTAACATCTTGTGGAAAAACCCAAACGAACTTTTTGGCCAACCCAATATTTTTAACTTGTGCAATGGGACATAATTTAGATAGAAAAGAGTATGACGCAGAAATTTGCTCTACCACCTAGTGGCAGATCTGAGGCACTGAGGCCATCCACTTGGTACTCTATGAATGAATGGTTGCTTATTCTTGCCATAATTTATGGAAGTGGAACATTTAACTGTGGGCCTGGACTGACACCTCATCCAATCTCATGTAAGTTGTGATGTAATTTTGTCTAAACTTATTGAATCACCTGGATGGCTCAAAATATTAAATAGCTCTAATATTTCTACACACAAGCAAGTCATTTTCAACAGTGGATTGATTATGCAAGATGGGAAACCTTTGGCATGTCAAGCGTATGTACAGTTGCTGGGAAATAAGTCAACGAAACACTAATCAGTTCATTTAGGAGCTGATAACATCAGCCCCAAGGCTACAAGAGCCATTCAGGCTGGGCTTCCTCCATGAAGGGGTGCACAGCCTCTGAACTGGTGGTAGAGTAGATTTCCTCAGATAGGCTGTCAAATGCTTCATAGAACATGCCTTGGAGGATTAAGCTTCCACTGTTCATAGAATTTTATCAGACACTAGCAAGGTAGATTTTCCAGTAAAACAGGAAATTGCCCGAAGGACACGCTTTTGAACATTTATTCAAGATGTACTTTAAATGCTGTTTCAGCTGTCATTTTTTGCTATCAGCAGAAATGTCTTTGCTTTTGTTTCAGGTGAACAGTTCTCTTTAATCACCAAAGTCAACTAAAATGCAGAGAAAACAAGAGCTATAAAACTAAAGCATGCGCAAGAAGGGGTGAGTGTAGGTGGGGTTGGCTGCAAAAGCAATTTGAGTTGGTTTGGAACCATGGTTGAGATCCTGAATTGGCAACAAAAGAAATTTATAAATTTCTTTGTTTAATAAGGTTAATAAGATGTACTATATGATAATGAATATGGGGGCACTATAGCATAGGAGTTAAATGCATAATCTCTGGAGCCAGACTGCCTAGTTTCAAATACCAGTTTCAACACTTCTAACTTTTGAACACATTACTTAACTGCTTTGTGCCTCAGTTTCCTCATCTGTGAAACAGGAATAATTACCCAACATATGGGGCTATTGAGCAGATTAAGTACAACGCTTTGTAAGCACAATTATTTGCTATTATACTATAATTCTCTATAAAATCAGTAAGGACTTACATAAAAATTAGAATACAAACTTATTATTGAATAACTCTATATAGCCATTTAAAGCATAAAAATTAATAACTTCTGGCAGGTATACCAATATAAGATTTTAGGAACCAATATAAAATTTCCAACTTTGTTTAGGAAATACAGAATGTGTGTCAGAAATATGGAATGAATATATAGCAAAGGAAACACTCAATTTTCAACAAGTAGAATACAAGACAATTAGAACCTTCACACCTTTCAGTAGGAAATAACCTCCTGGTAGATGGTAAATACATACGAAACATTTTTTTACGCAAATAAGTTTATCATAGCCCATAAATGAAAACATACAGTTATTTCCCATTTTATTATTTATTAATCTAAGCCAGCATCTCAGGAAATGACTGGCTGATCTCATTTGGTATTCATGTGGTCCTTTATTTTCTTCTAATCGGAGAATAGAACAGCCATTAATGTCTTTTGCCTCAAGTCATTTTGGGGGAGCATCAGTTCATTTCCTCAGTACAGTAAAGGAAAATGGAGTTGCCTCCTTGACATGTGTTTCAAAAGGCAAATATGATATTAAACTATAGTCCAAATCTGTAAGTGTTTTACTGCTAGAGAAACAAATTGCTTCAGGTCACTTCAGTGGTCTATATGGATAACACAGCAACACCGCCCCCTAAATGACCAGCTATTTGTCTTTAAACAACACTGGATACACTTTATATAGATGTTGACTTTTACTCAACTATTAAACTTATTCTAGAGAGTACAAACATATCTGATGACCAAGCTCAGTCTTTGATTTGCAAAGAATATAACTTTGTTATGAAGCTTATAAAAGCTCATTCCTCAGTTTGTCAGAATGACTTGCATCTTGAGTGGCCTGTGGAGTATTATCCAGTCTTCACACTGCACCTATCTGGTAAGGAGACATCATATTATCCCCGTTGCAGAGAATGTAAAAGAAGAGTGGGATGATGCTAAGTGATTTGCCTAAATTATGTTTTAAAAAGAGATCATAACCTCACACCATCCTTTATTTTTACTTTCTTCACATTTACTTTAGCTTTCTTTGTAAAAAATATACCTTCCTGTAAAGTTTTATCTTCTAATATTTCACACCATCTATATACTATGGTAAGCTTGCCATAACACTTATTTTGAAAATGTGAGTTTGCTCCAAAATGATTGATATATAGGGAATGATTTGAGCAGGACTTAAATTCAAATTTGTAGGTAGGTGCAATTCTGTTTTCAGAAACAGTAGGTAAACACAAAAAACCTCACCCAGCTGGCCCTAACAGCATAGGAATGCACAAAACTCACCTCCACATGTTACCGAGTCCAAGCTTGTACTGCTCACCACACGACAGGCCAATAAATTGAGAGATAAGTTGTTGGGTCAAGGAATAGCCACTTTATTCAGAAAGCTGGCAGACTGAGAAGATGACGGACCTGTGTGCCAAAGAACCATCTTGCCTGAGTTAGAATTCAGGCTCCTTTTATACTAAAAGGGGAGGGAGTAAAGTCAAACATTTCCTGTTTCCCAACAGCCTCAAGAGGGGATGTGTTCATTTCTTCCTCCCTGCAGTCATTCACAGGTGGACCTGGTCAGGATGTTTCCTGTGAACTATACAAAGGTACTTTAGCTTAGTGCTCATTACCTGGTGGGTTTAGGCAGGGTTCCCGGAGATAAGCCATCATGTATAATCTAAGCTTATAGGCAACATCCCTATAGTGATTAACCTGTAATGGAATACAAAGGTTCTTCCCTATTACACACATACCTAAAACATCTACCAATTATCTGTTTACTGGGTACATTATGAGTCACTCCCATCCACAGCTGTCTTTACAATTTTCCCACTGATTTCAGAAAACCCTCCTTCCATCACTCCACAATGACTCACAAGCTGCAAAACTTCCAGACACTCACTTCTGAAAGCAAAGTTCAGGTCTTTTTCAAGTAAAGTGGCATATTTATTGTATTTGTGTATTTCTTAACTATTTAACATGTGTAAAACTGTGCCACTGTTTTTGCTGAGTTTCTGTCTTGTTTTTATGTGTCACTTATGAATGTTGTACATCTAACCCTGTAGTTTATATTGCAGGATACTACAGAGCACAGTGACTTTTAGGAATGCACATTATAGAAGAACCCTACATGACATACCCATCTTCACACTCTTAATCTCTATGAGCAGTTATCTAGCACTTGCTATGTATCAGACAATATTCTAAACATGGTGGAGGATACAAAGACAACCAATTCTGGTTCCTGCCTTCGAGGATTGTGGTCTTCCAGAGACAGTCACACACACAACTACCTCTAATGTTAAGTCATACTGTGTTCATAAATGAAGAATTACAATGGTAAGGTGGAAGGAGAGAATAACTCCACCTCAGAGGACTTAGGAAGGGTTCCTTGGAAGACATGGGACTTGATCTGGGCCTCAATGGATGAAAGGTGACTTAAGCAGGCAGGTGGAAAACATATAGAAAGAAGGGGTTTCAGGTACTTCTTAATGACAATTTAAAAATGCTTCCATTAAAGGCCAATTTTGAATCCATGATGGTAGAGATGGTAGAATCTTTGATAAACAAATTGACTATCAAGGAAGGCTCTGTATCACGGTTTTGGTTTCCTTGAAGGGACTGACAATAAGTTAGGAGTCTAAATTAGGTAATCCCACCTTTTGGTATTTATCCATCATCCCTATGAACAACCCTCTTCTCATTCCTACTGTTGCTTTTTTTCTACCTCCTAAAGGATTTATGTTTCTAGTGGCTGGTTCCTGCCTGAGTATTATTTGATAATGAAGCTGTCACCTAAAAGGAATGTGGCTTCCCTCAGAGAGATAAAATTTTAGAAGGGAAACTGGAACGGAAGTAGGGATGGGAAAATATTGTTGAACATCTCCCATGTGCCAGGCACTTTGCAAGTCCATTATATGTCTGATCTTAATGGATTATCACAATAATTCCATGCATTCTTCTAATACATCACACTCACTGCCGAAGAGCTAGAGATACTGAGTCTACAGTAGTAGTTCTTTTTTTTAAAAAAAATTGAACTGTAGTTGACTTACAATATTCCAAACAAGGCATACAGAGGCCAACAGGCACATGAAAAAATGCTCAACATCACTAATCATCAGGGAGATGAAAATCAAAGCCACAGTGAGCTATCACCTCACACCTGTTAGAATGGCTATCATCAAAAATACAGCAATAGTTCTTAACCTTGGCTGCACATTAAAGTGGCCTGGGGATGAGAGGAGATTTTAAAAGTCCTTTTGCCTAGACCATACTCAGCACAATGGAATAAGAATCTGTAGGGGTAGAACCCAACCCAGAGATTGGTAATTTTTTTTTAACATCATTATTGGAGTATAATTGCTTACAATGTTGTGTTAGTTTCTGCTGTATAACAAAGTGAATCAGCTATATGTATACATATATCCCCATATCCCCTCCCGCTTGTGTCTCCCTCCCACCCTCGCTATCCCACCCCTCTAGGTGGTCACAAAGCACTGAGCTAATCTCCCTGTGCTATGTGGCTGCTTCCCACCAGCTATCTATTTTACATCTGGTAGTGTATATATGTCCATGCCACACTCTCACTTTGTCCCAGCTTACCCTTCCCCCTCCTCGTGTCCTCAAGTACATTCTCTAAGTCTGCGTCTTTATTCCTGTCCTGCCCCTAGGTTCATCAGAGCCATTTTTTTGTTTTTTTGTTTTTTTTAAGATTCCATGTATATGTGTTAGCATACGGTATTTGTTTTTCCCTTTCTGATTTACTTCACTCTGTATGACAGTCTCTAGGTCCATCCACCTCACTACAAATAACTCAATTTCCTTTCTTTTTATGGCTGAGTAATATTCCATTGTATAGATGTGCCACATCTTCTTTATCCATTCAATCAATGATGGACACTTAGGTTGCTTCCATGTCCTGGCTATTGTAAACAGTGCTGCAATGAACATTGTGGTACATGACTCTTTTTGAATTATGGTTTTCTCAGGGCATATGCCCAGTAATGGGGTTGCTGGGTCACATGGTAGTTCTATTTGTAGTTTTTTAAGGAACGTCCATACTATTCTCCATAGTGGCTGTATCAATTTACATTCCCACCAAAAGGGCAAGAGGGTTCCCTTTTCTCGACACCCTCTCCAGCATTTATTGTTTGTAGATTTTGTGATGATGGCCATTCTGACTGGTGTGAGGTGATACCTCATTGTAGTTTGGATTTGCATTTGTCTAATGATCAGTGATGTTAAGCATCCTTTCATGTGTTTGTTGGCCATCTGTATATCTTCTTTGGAGGAATGTCTGTTTATGTCTTCTGCCCATTTCTGGATTGCGTTTTTTGTTTTTTTTGATATTGACTGCATGAGCTGCTTGTAAATTTTGGAGATTACTCCTTTGTCAGTTGCTTCATTTGCAAATATTTTCTCCCATTCTGAGGGCTGTCTTTTCATCTTATTTATGGTTTCCTTTGCTGTGCAAAAGCTTTTAAGTTTCATTAGGTCCCACTTGTTTATTTTTGATTTTATTTCCATTTCTCAAGGAGGTGGGTCAAAAAGGATCTTGCTGTGATTTATGTCATACAGTGTTCTGCCTATGTTTTCCTCTAAGGGTTTGCTACTGTCTGGCCTTACATTTAAGTCTTTAATCCATTTGAGTTTATTTTTGTGTATGGTATTAGAGAGTGTTCTAATTTCATTCTTTTACATGTAGCTGTCCAATTTTCCCAGCACCACTTATTGAAGAGGCTGTTTCTTCTCCATTGTATATTCTTGCCTCCTTTATCAAAATAAGGTGACCATATGTACTTGGGTTTATCTCTGGGCTTTCTATCTTCTTCCATTGATCTATATTTCTGTTTTTGTGCCAGTACCATACTGTCTTGATTACTGTAGCTTTATAGTATAGCCTGGGGTCAGGGTGCTTGATTCCTCCAGCTCCGTGTTTCTTTCTCAAGATTGCTTTGGCTATTTGGGGTCTTTTCTGTTTTGATACAAATTGTGAAATTTTTTGTTCTAGTTCTGTGGAAAATGCCATTGGTAGTTTGATAGGGATTGCATTGAATCTGTAGATTGCTTTGGGTAGTATAGTCATTTTCACAATGTTGATTCTACCAATACAAGAACATGGTATATCTCTCCATCTGTTTGTATTGTCCTTAATTACTTTCACCACTGTCTTATAGATTTCTGCATACAGGTCTTTTGTCTCCTTAGATAGGTTTATTCCTAGGTATTTCATTCTTTTTGTTGCAGTGGTAAATGGGAGTGTTTCCTTAATTTCTCTTTCAGTTTTTTCGTCATTATTGTATAGGAATGCAAGAGATTTCTGTGCATTAATTTTGTATCCTGCTACTTTACCAAATTCATTGATTACCTCTAGTAGTTTTCTGGTAGCATCTTTAGGATTCTCTATGTACAGTATCATGTCATCTGCAAACAGTGACAGTTTTACTTCTTCTTTTCTGATTTGGATTCCTTTTATTTCTTTTTCTTCTCTGATTGCTGTGACTAAAACTCCCAAAACTATGCTGAATAAGAGTGGTGAGAGTGGGCAGCCTTGTCTTCTTTGTGATCTTAGAGGAAATGGTTTCAGTTTTTCAGCATTGAGAATGATGTTGGCTGTGGGTTTGTCATATATGGCCTTTATTACGTTGAGGTAAGTTCCCTCTATGCCTACTTTCTGGAGGGTTTTTATCATAAATGGGTATTGAATTTTGTTGAAAGCTTTTTCTGCATCTATTGAGATGATCATATGGTTTTAATCCTTTTATTTGTTAAGATGGTGTATCACATTGATCGATTTGCGTATATTGAAGAATCCTTGCATTCCTCAGATAAATCCCAGTTGATCACAGTGTATGATCCTTTAATGTGCTGTTGGATTCTGTTTGCTAGTATTTGTTGAGGATTTTTGCATCTATGTTCATCAGTGTTATTGGCCTGTAGTTTTCTTTTTTTGTGAGATATTTGTCTGGTTTTGGTATCAGGGTGATGGTGGCCTTGTAGAATGAGTTTGGGAGTGTTCCTCCCTCTGCTACATTTTGGAAGAGTTTGAGAAGGATAGGTGTTAGCTGTTCTCTAAATGTTTGATAGAATTCGCCTGTGAAGCCATCTGGTCCTGGGCTTTTGTTTGTTGGAAGATTTTTAATCACAGCTTCAATTTCATTGCTTATGACTGGTCTGTTTATATTTTCTATTTCTTCCTGGTTCAGTCTCAGAATGTTGTGTTTTCTAAGAATTTGTCCATTTCTTCCAGGTTGTCCATTTTATTGGCATATAATCTCTCATGATCCTTTGTATTTCTGCAGTGTCAGTTGTTAGTTCTCCATTTTCATTTCTAATTCTGTTGATTTTTGTCTTCTCCCTTTTATTCTTGAGGAGTCTGGCTAATGGTTTATCAATTTTGTTTATCTTCTCGAAGAACCAGCTTTCAGTTTTATTGATCTTTGCTTTTGTTTCCTTCATTTCTTTTTCATTTATTTCTGATCTGATCTTTATGATTACTTTACTTCTGCCAACTTTGGGGTTTTTTGGGTTTTTCTTTCTCTAATTGCTTCAGGTGTAAGGTTAGGTTGTTTATTTGAGATTTTTCTTGTTTCTTGAGGTAGGATTGTATTGTTATAAACTTCCCGCTTAGAACTGCTTTTCCTGCATCCCATAGGCTTTGGGTCGTCATGTTTTCCTTGTCATTTGTTACTAGGTATTTTTTAATTTCCTCTTTGATTTCTTCAGTGATCTCTTGGTTATTTAGTAGTGTGTTGTTTAGCCTCCATGTGTTTGTATTTTTTTACAGATCTTTTCCTGTAATTGATATCTAGTCTCACAGCATTGTGGTTGGAAAAGATACTTGATACAATTTCAATTTTTGTAAAATTTGGAAGGCTTGATTTGTGACCCATGATATAATCTATCCTGGAGAATGTTCTATGAGCACATAAGAAGAAAGTGTAGTCTGTTGTTTCTGGATGGAATGTCCTATAAATATCAATTAAGTCCATCTCGTTTAATGTATCATTTAAAGCTTGTTTTTCCTTATTTATTTTCATTTGGTTGATCTGTCCATTGGTGAAAGTGGGGTGTTAAAACCCTACTATGATTTTGTAACTGTCGAGTTCCCCTTTTATGGCTGTTAGCATTTTTCCTATGTATTGAGGTTCTCCTATGTTGGGTGCATAAATATTTACAATTGTTATATCTTCTTCTTGGATTGATCCCTTGATCATTATGTAGTGTCCTTCTTTGTCTCTAGTAATAGTCTTTATTTTAAAGTCTATTTTGTCTGATATGAGAATTGCTACTTCAGCTTTCTTTTGATTTCCATTTGCATGGAATATCTTTTTCCATCCCCTCACTTTCAGTCTGTATGTATCCTTAGGTCTGAAGTGGGTCTCTTGTAGACAGCATATATAGGGGTCTTATTTTTGTATCCATTCAGGCAGTCTATGTCTTTTGGTTGGAGCATTTATTCCATTCATGTTTAAGGTAATTACTGATATGTATGTTCCTGTTACAATTTTCTTAATTGTTTTGGGTTTGTTATTGTAGGTCTTTTCCTTCTCTTGTGTTTCCTGCCTAGAGAAGTTCCTTTAGCATTTGTTGTAAAGCTGGCTTGGTGGTTCTGAATTCTCTTAGCTTTTGCTTGTCTATAAAAGGTTTTAATTTCTCCATCAAATCTGAATGAGATCCTTGCTGGGTAGAGTAATCTTGGTTGTAGGTTTTTACCTTTCATCATTTTAATATGTCCTGTCACTTCCATCTGGCTTGCAGAGTTTCTGCTGAAAGATCAGCTGTTAACCTTATGGGGATTCCCTTGTATGTTATTTGATGCTTTTCCCTTGATGCTTTTAACATTTTTTCTTTGTATTTAATTTTTGATAGTTTGATTAATATGTGTCTTGGCCTGTTTCTCCTTGGATTTATCCTGTATGGGATTCTCTGTGCTTCCTGGAGTTGACTATTTCTTGCCCTGTATTAGGGAAGTTTTCAACTATAATCTCTTCAAATATTTTCTCAGACCCTTTCTTTTTCTCTTCTTCTTCTGGGACCCTTATAATTTGAATGTTGGTGCATTTGATGTTGTACCAGAGGTCTCTGAGACTGTCCTCAATTCTTCTCATTCTTTTTTCTTTATTCTGCTCTGTGGCAGTTATTTCCAGTATTTTATCTTCCAGGTCACTTATCCGTTCTTCTGCCTCAGTTATTCTTCTATTGTTTCCTTCTAGAGAAATTTTAATTTCATTTATTGTATTGTTCATTATAGTTTGTTTGCTCTTTAGTTCTTCTAGGTCCTTTTTAAATGTTTCTTGTATTTTCTCCATTCTATTTCCAAGATTTTGGATGACCTTTACTATCATTACTCTGAATTCTTTTTCATGTAGACTGCCTATTTCCTCTTCATTAGTTTTGTCTGGCAGGTTTTTACCTTGCTCCTTCATCTGCTGCATATTTCTCTGTCTTCTCATTTTGTTTAACTTACTGTGTTTGGGGTCTCCTTTTCACAGGAGGCAGTTTAGTAGTTCCCGTTGTTTTTGGTGTCTGCCCCCAGTGGGTGAGATTGGTTCAGTGACTTGTGTAGGCTTCCTGGTGCAGGGGACTGGTGCCTGTGTTCCTCTGGTTGGGACTGGATCTTGTCTTTCTGGTGGGCAGTGCCGCGTCCCGTGGTGTGTTTTGGGGTGTCTGTGAACTTAGTATGATTTTAGGCAGTCTCTCTGCTAATGGGTGGGGTTGTGTTCCTGTGTTGCTAATTGTTTGGCATGGTGTGTCCAGCACTGGAGCTCACTGGCTGTTGGATGTAGATTGCTCTTAGCGTTGAGATGGATATCTCTGGGAAAGTTCTCGTTGATTCATATTGCATGAGGCCAGGAGGTCTCTGCAGTCCAATGTCCTGAACTCGGCTGTCCCTCTTTGGAGGCTCAGGCCTGACACCTGGCTGGAGCACCAAGACCCTGTCAGTCACATGGCTCAGAAGAAAAAAAGGGAAGAAAAAAAAAAAGGAAGAAAAAAAATCAAGTCAAATAATAAAATAAAAATAATAAAACAAAAAAGAGAGAAGAGAGCAACCAAAGGAATAAACAAATCCACCGATGATAACAAGCAGTAAAAACCAAACTAAGTGGCTTCCTTGGTGGCGCAGTGGTTGAGAGTCTGCCTGCCAATGCAGGGGAGACGGGTTCGTGCCCTGGTCTGGGAAGATCCCATATGCCACAGAGCAGCTGGGCCTGTGAGCCATGGCCACTGAGCCTGTGCATCTGGAGCCTGTGCTCCGCAACGGGAGAGGCCACAACAGTGAGAGGCCCACATACCGCAAAAACAAAAAAAAACAAACTAAGATAAACATAAAAATCAGAACAAATCAGTCACAGACACCAAACCCCAAGTCTACAGTTGCTCCCAAAGTCCACCGCCTCAATTTTGGGGACATTCGTTGTCTATTCAGGTATTCCACAGATGCAGGATTCATCAAGTTGACTGTGTGGGTTTAATCCACTGCTCCTGAGGCTGCATGGAGAGATTTCCCTTTCTCTTCTTTCTTCGCACAGCTCTTGGGGTTCAGCTTTGGTTTTGGTCCCACCTCTGCATGTAGGCACCCTCAGGTGTCTGTTTCCTGCCAGACAGGGGAGGGTTAAAGCATCAGGTGATTAGGGCTCTCTTGCTCTCTCAGGCTGGGGAGAGGGAGGCGCTCTGTAGTCATAATTGGAATGTGGGGTCAGCCTGTGGCAGCAGAGGCCGGCATGATGTTGCAATAGCCTGAAGCATGCCATGTGTTCTCCTGGGGAAGTTATCTCTGGATCTCGGGATTCTGGCAGTGGCATGCTACACAGGCTCCTGGGGAGGTTGTGGGTAGTAATCTGCTTGCACACAGGACTCTTGATGGCAGCAGCAGCAGCAGTGGTAGTGTTTCACGCCTGTCTCTGAGGTCTGAGCTGGCAGCCACATCCCGTGCCCTTCTCCGGAGCTCACTTAGGTGGTATTCTGCCTTCTGTGGGCACATGGGAAAGGAATCCCCTCTCCTCGTGCACTGCAAAACTGTGGTCTCTTGACTCTTAGCCAATTCCAGACATTTTCCTGGCCTCCCTCCCAGCCAGCTGTGGTGCACTAGCCCCCTTCAGGCTGTGTTCACGCAGCCAAACCCCAGTCCTCTCCCTGGGGTCTGAACTCTGAAGCCTGAGCCTCGGCTTTCAGCCCCCACCCGCCCCACTGAGTCAGCAGACAAGCCTCTCAGGCTGTTGAGTGTTGGTCAGCAGCGATCCTCTGTACAGGAATCTCTCCACTTTGCCCTCTGCACCCCTGTTGCTGCGCTCTCCTCCATGGCTCCAAAGCTTCCCCCATGCCCACCCTCCATCTCTACCAGTGAAGGGGTTTCCTAGTGTGTGGAAGCTTTTCCTCCTTCACAGCTCCCTCCCAAAGGTGCAGGTCCCATCCCTATTCTTTTGTCTCTGTTTTTTTCTTTTTTCTTTTGCCCTACTCAGGTATGTGGGGATTTTCTTGCCTTTTGGGAAGTCTGAGGTCTTCTGCCAGCATGCAGCAGATGTTCTGTAGGAGTTGTTCCACATGTAGATGTGTTTTTGATGTATTTGTGGGGAGGAAGTTGATTTCCACATCTTACTCCTCCATCATCTTGGAGGTCTCCCTGAGATTGGTATTTTAATGTTCAGCCAGTGGGGGCAATGTGCAGCCCAGGTTGAGAAGCACTGACCCAAAGAAAGGTCTCCTTTCCCTGCTGTGCTCGCTTCACAGAGTAAAGTGTGAGAGCAAATCCAAGAGAAAACTCATTCATTTCAGTGGTTACTTTCTACAGACTCTAGTCTTCACATTTTAATTGGAGAGAAAAGGAACTCATAAAATTACTTTAAATTAGAAATTTTAGAAGGGTTGTGTTCAGGGTTATGTGTGGATGAATTGCTGGGTTCCTGTCAACATGGAATGGATTTGGATTGTTTCCAGTTTTTTGGCTATTTATGAATCAATCTGTTGGGAATATTTGTGTATAAATCTTCATGTAGACATGTGTTTTCATTTCTCTTGGGTAAGTACCTAGGAATAGAAATGCTTGGCAATATGGTAGGAGTATGTTTAACTTTATAAGAAACTGCTTTTCAAAGTGGCTGTACACTCCCATCAACAATGTGTGAGAGTTCCGATCACTCCATTTCCTTGGAAGTATTTGGTATGGTCGTGGCCTTTAATTTTACCTGTTTTAATGACTGTGCAGTGATATCTCATTGTAGTTTCAGTTTGCTTTTCTCTGATGACTAATGATGTTGAGCATTTTATCATAGTAATATTGACAATTCACATTTCTTTCATGGAATGTCTGTTTGAATTGTAACTATTTTACAATTTGGTTAATTGTCATATTATTGAGCTGACATTCTTTCTCAATGGAATTTCTGTGAAAGAATTAAACATTTATGCCCAAAGGCATTTACTATATGCAATGTATTAACTGCTGTCCAATGCTTTACAATAGCACAAATTATGTGCTCTTCTTGGGAGAATAAAGAAAATAGTCACACAAATAAATTCCCACTCCATGTTTCAGATGAGGAACCTTGTTAAAATTCATTTTCACACATATAATGCATAATATTTTCTCCCAGCTGGTGGCTTATCTTTTCATTTTCTCTTGGTATCAAACAGAAGATTTTAATTTTGATGCAGCCTAATTGTCCCTAAGCAGTTTATGTTTCAAGAAGCTATTAAAAGTAGTATTTAAATTTTTAAAATTTTCTAAATGTTTATTATTTTCCAAAGTGGCTGTATAATAT
Organism: Delphinapterus leucas; assembly: GCF_059928025.1. Taxonomy (NCBI): domain Eukaryota; kingdom Metazoa; phylum Chordata; class Mammalia; order Artiodactyla; family Monodontidae; genus Delphinapterus; species Delphinapterus leucas. The sequence goes on along the minus strand of NC_143146.1, from coordinate 28,241,248 downwards.
CATATTCTCCATATGTAGAAAAACAGCTGATTTTTGTACATTGACCTTTATCCCACACCTTTTCTAACGTCACTTATTAGTTCTTGTATGTTTTTCTCATTGGTTGTAGATTCTGTCTGTAGTTTTGTTTCATTTTGATTTTTTTGCGGTACGCGGGCCTCCCACCACTGTGGCCTCTCCCATTGCGGAGTACAGGCTCCGGACACGCAGGCTCAGTGGCCATGGCTCACGGGCCCAGCCGCTCCGCGGCATGTGGGATCCTCCCGGACCGGGACACGAACCCGTGTCCCCTGCATTGGCAGGGGGACTCCCAACCACTGCGCCACCAGGGAAGCCCCTGTCTGTAGTTTTTTCTACATAAATACAGCAGTGTTTTTTGTGGAAAAATAAACAGTTTTATTTTTCTCCTTTTCTTTTAATTTGTTTTCTTGTCTTATGTCTTTGGTTAGAACATTATTGAATAGAAACAAAGAGAGCAGAATCCTTGCTTATTTCTGATCTTAGAGGGAAATCATTGTCTTCTTTAAATATGACATTAGCTGTAGGATTTTCATAAATGACCTTTATCAGGTTGAAGAATTTTCATTTTATTCCTAGCTTGCTGAAAGTTTTTATCATTAACGAGTATTGAATTTTATCAAATTAGTTTTCTCTGAAACTTTTTAAAATGCCATTTCCCCCATCTTTGCTCCTTAAAAAACCTTGTGGAAAAACAAAACAAAACAAAAATGTGCTATCAAGTGTCAGTGTGGGTCATCTCCATGTAGATAGTTCTTATACCTCTATATTCTGTGTAAAAAACAGGCAAGTCAAATTTTCTTCAAATTCTAAACTATCTTTTGAAATAAAAAAAAAGAGAGTATCTACCTGATGATTCAACAGATATTTGTAGAGCACCAGAAATGTGTTGAACAGTATCCCTCCACCCCCCCCAAATAAAAGATATGTCCACCCAGAACCTATGAATTTGGTCTTATTTCAGAAAAAAAGTATTTTCAGATGTAACTAAGTTACAAATCTCAAAATAAGATCATCCTGGGTTAGAGTGGACCCTAACTCCAATGACAAGTTCCTTAAAAGAGTGGAAATGGGGAGAAGACATAGAGAAGAAAGTGATGTGAAGATGGAGACAGAGATTAAAGTGATGCCTCTACAAGTCAAAGGGACACCAAGGATTGCTTATAGCTACCAGAAAGCCTGGAGAGAGGCATGCAGTGAATTCTTCCTCAGAGCCCCCAGATGGAACCAACATTGCTGATGCTTTGATTTTGGACTTCAGACTTTCAAAACTGTGAGAGAATAAATGCTTCTTGTTTTGAGCCATGAAGTTTGTGATAATTTGTTACAGCAGTCCTAGAAACAAATATAGGTACCTCTTATGTTCCAAACATTTTTCAAGGCCTTAAGGTGACAGCAATGACCAACAGGTTGTGACTATCCTGTTTTTTGCTTCTCTGCAAAACTAATAACTTTATTATTTTTCTTTTGTTTTGTTTTGGAATTCTATATATGTCTTCTTTTGGAGAATTTTACTGTGGTGATATTTTAGGGAGACATTAGAAATTTGAATGATCATACAATATCCTTTTATCTTGGAAATAAGTCTGATATTTATGTAAAAGCCCCTCTTTATCAGTCTGTCTGCTTGGATCTATATCAATAGTCATTAAAAGAAAAAGAAAAAACTGACAATATATCAATATCACTTTGACAGTGAGAAGCAAGACCAGTTTTTGAGCCTATAGCTACTTTTAGTGGCAGTCCTTCCATGCTAACCTTTAAGTAAATATATCAATACTTGAACACAGCTTTCACTAACTCATTGGTGAATGTAGATTTCACAGCCAGGGAAAAAAGACACATATGTTTGCTTTATTTGTACAGTTTAAGAGAAAAGGTATTTTCAGTTTTCTCAGATGAAAATATTTAGGCTTCCCAAAAGGAATTAATTAATAATTACAGTATGAATTAAAGGTAATTAATACTGGCATAAGGATGAAAAGAAGAAAATCATTGGAACTAGATAAGAGTTCACAACAGGCCTAGCTGTATATGGTCATCTGATTTATGACAAAGTTGACACTACCATATAATGGGTAAAGAATGATCTTTCGAATAAATGTTTCAGGGTCAACATGATATCCATATGAAAAAAATCAATCTTGACTCTACCTCACACCATACACAAAAATCAACATCCACATCACGGTGTAAATATGAAAGAAAGAGTAACAAAGCTTTTAGAAGAACTACATCTTCATGATCTCAGAGCAGATGAAAATGTCTTAGGGACAAAAAACCCATCTTTCATAACTGAAATTCTGTAGCCTTTGACTAGCATCCTTCCATTTTCTCCTCCTATCAGCCACTAGCAAACACCATTCAACTCTCTGGTTCTATGCGTCTGACCATTTTATATTGCCCATTAAAGTAGGATCATACAACATTTGTCCTTCTGTGTCTGACTTAATTCACTTAGCATAATGCCCCCCACGTGCACTTATGTTGCCAAAAATGGCAGGATTCCCTTCTTTTTAAAGGTTGAAGGATACTCTACTGTAAGAATATACCACATTTTGGGGTAGTAAGGAAGATGGCAGAAGAGTAAGACGTGGAGATCACCTTCCTCCCCACAGATACACCAGAAATACATCTACACGTGGAACAACTCCTACAGTCCACCTACTGAACCCTGGCAGAAGCCCTCAGACCTACCAAAAGGCAAGAAAGTCCCCACATACCTGGGTAGGGCAAAAGAAAAAAGAATAAACAGAGACAAAAGGATAGGGACGGTACCTGCACCAGTGGGAGGGAGCTGTGAAGGAGGAAAGGTTTCCACACACTAGGAAGCCCCTTCACGAGTGGAGACTGCGGATGGCGGAGCTCACCAGCCTGAGGCTTGTCTGCTCACCCGCCGGGGCGGGCCGGGTTGGGAGCTGAGGCTCGGGCTTTGGTTGGAGCATGGAGAGAGGACTGGGGTTGGCGGCATGAACACAGCCTACAGGGGGTTAGTGCACCACAGCTAGCAGGGAGGAAGTCTGGAGCTGCCGAAGAGGCAAGAGACTTTTTCTTCCCTCTTTGTTTCCTGGTGCGCGAGGAGAGGGGATTAAGAGCGCCACTTAAAGCAGCTCCAGAGATGGGCGCGAGCCGTGGCTAAAAGCGCGGACCCCAGAGATGGGCTTGAGACACTAAGGCTGCTGCTGCGGCCACCAAGAAGCCCGTGTGCAAGCACAGGTCACTTATCCACACCCACCTTCCGGGGACCCTGTGCAGCCCGCCACTGCCAGGGTCCCGGGATCCAGGGACAACTTCCCCGGGAGAACGCTCAGCGCACTTCAGGCTGGTGCAACGTCACACTGGCCTCTGCCGCCGCGGGCCCACCCCGCACTCCATGCCACTCCTTCCCTCCCGGCCTGAGTGAGCCAGAGCCCCCAAAGCAGCTGCTCCTTTAACCCAGTCCTGTCTGAGCGAAGAACAGACACTGTCCGGCGACCTACATGCAGAGGCGGGGCCAAATCCAAAGCTGAGCCCTGGGAGCTGTGAGAACAAAAAAGAGAAAGGGAAATCTCTCCCAGCAGCCTCAGAAGCAGCAGATAAAAGCTCCACAATCAACTTGATGTACCCTGCATCTAGGGAATGCCTGAACAGACAACGAAACATCCTAAGTTGAGGAGGTGGACTTTGAGAGCAAGATTTATGATTTTTCCTCCTTTTCCTCTTTTTGTGAGTGTGTATGTGTATGCTTCTGGGTGAGACTTTGTCTGTATAGCTTTGCTTCCACCATTTGTCCTAGGGTTCTATCCGTCCGTTTTTTGTTTGTTTGGTTTTGGTTTTTATTTTAATAACTATTTTATTTTATCTTACTTTATTTTATTTTATTTTATCTTTCTTTCTTTCCTTCCTTCCCTCCTTCCTTCCTTCCTCCCTCCCTCCATTCTTCCTTCCTTCCTTCCTTTCTTTTTCCTTCCTTCCTTCTTTCTTTCTTTTTCTACTTTTTCTCCCTTTTCTTCTGAGCCGTGTGGATGAAACGCTCTTTGTGCTGCAGCCAGGAGTCAGTGCTGTGCCTCTGATGTGGGAGAGCCAACTTCAGGACACTGGTCCACAAGAGACCTCCCAGCTCCAAATAACATGAAATGGCGAAAATCTCCCAGATATCTCCATCTCAACACCAGCACCCAGCTTCACTCAACGACCAGCAAGCTACAGTGCTGGACACCCTATTCCAAACAACTAGCAAGACAGGAAAACAAGCCCACCCATTAGCAGAGAGGCTGCCTAAAATCATAATAAGTCCACAGACACCCCAAAGCACACAACTAGATGTGGACCTGCCCTGCAGAAAGACAAGATCCAGCAACATCCACCAGAACACAGGCACTAGTCCCCTCCACCAGGAAGCCTACACAACCCACTGAGCCAACTTTAGCCACTGGGGACAGACACCAAAAACAACGGGAACTACGAACCTGTAGCCTGTGAAAAGGAGACCTCAAACACATTAAGATAAGCAAGATGAGAAGACAGAAAAACACACAGCAGATGAAGGAGCAAGATAAAAACCCACCAGACCTAACAAATGAAAAGGAAATAGGCAGTCAACCTGAAAAAGAATTCAGAATAGTGATAGTAAAGATGATCCAAAATCTTGGAAATAGAATAGACAAAATGCAAGAAACATTTAACAAGGACCTAGAAGAACTAAAGATGAAACAAGCAACGATGAACAACACAATAAATGAAATTAAAACTACTCTACACAGGATCAATAGCAGAATAACTGAGGCAGAAGAACGGATAAGTGACCTGCAAGATAAAATAGTGGAAATAACTACTGCAGAGCAGAATAAAGAAAAAAGAATGAAAAGATCTGAGGACAGTCTCAGAGACTGCTGGGACAACATTAAACACACCAGCATTTGAATTATAGGGGTTCCAGAAGAAGAAGAGAAAAAGAAAGGGACTGAGAAAATATTTGAAGAGATTATAGTTGAAAACTTCCCTAATATGGGAAAGGAAATAGTCAATCAACTCCAGGAGCACAGAGAGTCCCATACAGGATAAATCGAAGGAGAAATACACCAAGACATATTAATCAAACAGTCAAAAATTAAATACAAAGAACAAATATTAAAAACAGCCAGGGAAAAACAACAAATAACACACAAGGGAATCCCCATAAGGTTATCAGCTGATCTTTCAGCAGAAACTCTGCAAGCCAGAAGGGAGTGGCAGGACATACTTAAAGTGATGAAGGAGATAAAACTGCAACCGAGATTACTCTACCCAACAAGGATCACATTCAGATTTGATGGAGAAATTAAAACCTTTACAGACAAGCAAAAGCTGAGAGAGTTCAGTACCACCAAACCAGCTTTACAACAAATGCTAAAGGAACTTCACTAGGCAAGAAACACAAGAGAAGTAAAAGACCTACAATAACGAACCCAAAACAATTAAGAAAATGGGAATAGGAACATACATATCGATAATTACCTTAAATGTAAATGGACTAAATGCTCCCACCAAAAGACACAGATTGGCTGAATGGATACAAAAACAAGACCCATATATATGCTGTCTACAAGAGACCCACTTCAGACCTAGAGACCCATACAGACTGAAAGTAGGGGATGGAAAAAGATATTCCATGCAAATGGAAATCAAAAGAAAGCTGGAGTAGCAATTCTCATATCAGTCAAAATAGACTTTAAAATAAAGACTATTAGAAGAAACAAAGAAGGACACTACATAATGATTAAGGGATCGATCCAAGAAGAAGATATAACAATTGTAAATATTTATGCACCCAACATAGGAGAACCTCAATGCATAAGGCAAATACTAACAGCCATAAGAGGGGAAATCGACAGGAACACATTCATAGTAAGGAACTTTAACACCCCACTTTCACCAATGGACAGATCATCCAAAATGAAAATAAATAAGGAAAAACAAGCTTTAACTGATACATTAAACAAGATGGACTTAATTGATATTTATAGGACATTCCATCCAGAAACAACAGAATACACATTTTTCTCAAGTGCTCATGGAACATTCTCCAGGATAGATCATATCGTGGGTCACAAGTCAAGCCTTGGTAAATTTAAGAAAATTGAAATTGTTTCAAGTATCTTTTCCTTCCAGAATGCTATGAGACTAGATATCAATTACAGGGAAAGATCTAAATGGAGGCTAAAGAATACACTACTTAATAATGGAGGCTAAAGAATACACTACTTAATAATGAAGTGATTACTGAAGAAATCAAAGAGGAAATAAAAAAATACCTAGAAACAAATGACAATGGAGACATGATGACCCAAAATCTATGGGATGCAGCAAAAGCAGTTTTAAGAGGGAAGTTTATAGCAATACAATCTTACCTTAAGAAACAGGAAACATCTCCAATAAACAAGCTAACGTTGCACCTAAAGCAATTAGAGAAAGAAGAACAAAAACACCCCAGTTAGCAAAAGTAAAGAAATAAAAATCAGATCAGACATAAATGAAAAAGAAATTAAGGACCGATAGGAAAGATCAATAAAAGTAAAAGCTGGTTCTTTGAGAAGATAAACAAAATTGATAAACCATTAGCCAGACTCATCAAGAAAAAAAGGGAGAAGACTCAAATCAATAGAATTAGAAGTGAAAAAGGAGAAGTAACAACTGACACTGCAGAAATACAAAAGATCATGAGAGATTACTACAAGCAACTCTATGCCAATAAAATGGACAACCTGGAAGAAATGGACAAATTCTTAGAAATGCACAACCTGCCAAGGCTGAATCAGGAAGAAAGAGAAAATATGAAGAGACCAATCACAAGCACTGAAATTGAAACTGTGATTAAAAATCTTCCAACAAACAAAAGCCCAGGACCAGACGGCTTCACAGGCGAATTCTATCAAACATTTAGAGGAGAGCTAACACCTATCCTTCTCAAACTCCTCCAAAATATAGTAGAGGGAGGAACACTCCCAAACTCATTCTACGAGGCCATCATCACCTTGATACCAAAACCAGACAAGGATGTCACAAAGAAAGAAAACTACAGGCCAATATCACTGATGAACATAGATGCAAAAATCCTGAACAAATACTAGCAAACAGAATCCAACAGCACATTAAAAGGATCATACACCATGATCAAGTGGGGTTTATTCCAGGAATGCAAGGATTCTTCAATATATGCAAATCAATCAATGTGATATACCATATTAACAAAATGAAGGAGAAAGACCATAGGATCATCTCAATAGATGCAGAGAAAGCTTTCGACAAAATTCAGCACCCATTCATGATAAAAACCCTGCAGAAAGTAGGCATAGAGGGAACCTTCCTCAACATAATAAAGGCCATATATGACAAACCCACATCCAACATCATCCTCAATGGTGAAAAACTGAAAGCATTTCCACTAAGATCAGGAACAAGACAAGGTTGCCCCCTCTCACCACTCTTATTCAACATAGTTTTGGAAGTTTTAGCCACATCAATCAGAGAAGAAAAGGAAATAAAAGGAATCCAAATCAGAAAAGAAGAAGTAAATCTGTCACTGTTTGCAGATGACATGATACTATACATAGAGAATCCTAAAGATGCTACCAGAAAACTACCAGAGCTAATCAATGAATTTGGTAAAGTAGCAGGATACAAAATTAATGCACAGAAATCTCTGGCATTCCTATACACTAATGATGAAAAATCTGAAAGTGAAATCAAGAAAACACTCCCATTTACCACTGCAACAAAAAGAATAAAATATCTAGGAATAAACCTACCTAAGGAGACAAAAGACCTATATGCAGAAAATTATAAGACACTGATGAAAGAAATTAAAGATGATACAAATAGATGGAGAGATATACCATGTTCTTGGATTGGAAGAATCAACATTGTGAAAATGACTATACTACCCAAAGCAATCTACAGATTCAATGCAATCCCTATCAAATTACCACTGGTATTTTTCACAGAACTAAAACAAAAAATTTCACTATTTGTATGGAAACACAAAAGACCCCGAATAGCTAAAGCAATCTTTAGAACAAAAAACAGAGCTGAAGGAATCAGGCTCCCTGACTTCAAACTATACTACATAGCTATAGTAATCAAGACAGTATGGTACTGGCACAAAAACAGAAAGATAGATCAATGGAAGAGGATAGAAAACCCAGAGATAAACCCACACACATATGGTCACCTTATCTTTGATAAAGGAGGCAGGAATATACAGTGGATAAAGGACAGCCTCTTCAATAAGTGGTGCTGGGAAAACTGGATAGGTACATGTAAAAGTATGAGATTAGATCACTCCCTAACACCATACACAAAAATAAGCTCAAAATGGATTCAAGACCTAAATGTAAGGCCAGAAACTATCAAACTCTTAGAGGAAAACATAGGCAGAACATTCTATGACATAAATCACAGCAAGATCCTTTTTGGTCCACCTCCTAGAGAAATGGAAATAAAAACAAAAATAAACAAATGGGACCTAATGAAACTTCAAAGCTTTTGCACAGCAAAGGAAACCATAAACAAGACCGAAAGACAACCCTCAGAATGGGAGAAAATATTTGCAAATGAAGCAACTGACAAAGGACTAATCTCCAAAGTTTATAAGCAGCTCATGCAGCTCAATAAGAAAAAAAAACCCAATCCAAAAATGGGCAGAAGACCTAAATAGACATTTCTCCAAAGAAGATATACAGACTTCCAACAAACACATGAAAGAATGCTCAACATCATTAATCATTAGAGAAATGCAAATCAAAACTACAATGAGATATCATCTCACGCCAGTCAGAATGGCCATCATCAAAAAATCTAGAAACAATAAATGCTGGAGAGGGTGTGGAGAAAAGGAAACACTCTTGCACTGCTTGTGGGAATGTGAATTGGTTCAGCCACTATGGAGAACAGTATGGAGGTTCCTTAAAAAACTACAAATAGAACTACCAGATGACCCAGCAATCCCACTACTGGGCATATACCCTGAGAAAACCATAATTCAAAAAGAGTCATGTACCAAAATATTCATTGCAGCTCTATTTACAATAGCCCGGAGATGGAAATAACCTAAGTGTCTGTCATCGGCTGAATGGATAAAGAAGATGTGGCACATATATACAATGGAATATTACTCAGCCATAAAGAGAAACGAAATTGAATTATTTGTAATGAGGTGGATAGACCTAGAGTCTGTCATACAGAGTGAAGTAAGTCAGAAAGAGAAAGACAGATACCGTGTGCTAACACATATATATGGAATTTAAGACAAAAAAATGTCATGAAGAACCTAGCGGTAAGACAGGAATAAAGACACAGACCTACTAGAGAATGGGCTTGAAGATATGGGGGGGGGAAGGGTAAGCTGTGACAAAGTGAGAGAGAGCCATGGAAATATATACACTACCAAACGTAAGGTAGATAGCTAGTGGGAAGCAGCCGCATAGCACAGGGAGATCAGCTCGGTGCTTTGTGACCGCCTGGAGGAGTGCGATAGGGAGGGTGAGAGGGAGGGAGATGCAAGAGGGAAGAGATATGGGAACATATGTATATGTATAGCGGATTCACTTTGTTATAAAACAAAAACTAACACACCATTGTAAAGAAATTATACTCCAATTTTAAAAAAATTCCTTTTACATTTTAACCTCTAAAACATACAAGGAGAAAATGATAAATTTGATTATATTAAAATTAATAACTTCTATTCATCAGAAGACACCTCTAATGGAGTAAAAATACAACCCATAGAGTGGGAGAAAATATTTGCAATCATGTACTAAGAACTCCTACCATTTAAAAAGAAATAAGTATAAAAAACAATAGAAAAATGGACAAAATACTGGAATAGTCACTTCACAAAAGAGAATATCCAAGTGGTCAGTATGTATGTGAAACAGTGCTTAATTTTATTAGTCATAAGAAAAATGCAAATTAAAACCACAGTGTGATCCAATATACATCTACTAGAATGGCTAAAATGGAAAAAGAAAAAAAATGCAAAATACTGGTGAGGATGTAAAGCAACCAGAATGCTTGTACACTGTTAGTTGGACTGTAAATAGGAATAATCACTGGACTATTTTGAAAAAATATTTGGCATATTAACATACATATCCATGGCCCCATAATTCTACTCCTACTTATATTCCCCAAAGAAATGCAAGTATGTATTCACAAAATGATATGCACAAAACTGTTCATGGTGGCATTATGTATATTTGTCCTTAACTGGAAATTTCCCCAATTGCTCATCAATAGTAGAATCAATAAGTTGAAGTATATTCATATAGTACATATGCTTCAATGAGAATGAATACACTACATCTATATGCAACAACATACAGGAATTTTGGAAACAGGATTGAATGAAAGAAAGCAGACACAGAAAGTGTCTCTTCTTCCATTTGTATGAAGTTTTTTTAAATCATCATCTTTATTTTATTCTATTTTTATTGGAGTACAGTTGCTTTACAATGTTGTGTTACTTTCTGCTGTACAGCAAAGTGAATCAGCTATACATATACATATATCCCCTCCTCTTTGGATTTCCTTCCCATTTAGGTCACCACAGAGCACTGAATAGAGTTCCCTGTGCTACACTAGGTTCTCATTAGTTATCTATTTTATACATAGCAGTGTATATACATCAATCCCAATCTCCCAATCCATCCCTCCCCGCCTTCCCCTTTGGTATCCATACGTTTGTTTTCTAAGTCAGTGTCTATTTCTGCTTTGCAAATAAGATCATCTATACCATTTTTCTAGATTTCACATATATACGTTAATATACAATATTTGTTTTTCTCTCTCTGACTTACTTCATTCTGTGTGACAGTCTCTAGGTCTCTCGACATCTCTGCAAATGGCACAATTTTGTTCCTTTTTATAGCTGAGCAATATTCCATTGTACATATGTACCACATCATCTTTATCCATTCCTCTGTTGATGGAATTTAGGTTGTTTCCTTGTCCTAGCTATTGCAAATAGTGCTGCAATGAACATTGCAGTGCATGTATCTTTTTGAATTATGGCTCTCTCCAGGTATAAGCCCAGGAGTGGTATTGCTGGGTCACATGGTAGTTCTATTTTTAGTTTTTTAAGGAACCCCCATACAGTTCTCCAGAGTGGCTGTATCAATTTACATTCCCACCAAAAGTGCAAGAGGGTACCCTTTTCTCCACACCCTCTCCAGCATTTATTGTTTGTAGACTTTTTGATGATGGCCATTCTGACTGGTGTGAGGTGATACCTCACTGTAGTTTTGATTTGCATTTCTCTAATAATTAGTGACATTGAGTATCTTTTCTTGTGTTTGTTGGCCATCTGTATGTCTTCATTTGTATAACGTTTGAATCGGTTAAAGCTAATGTATGGTGATAGAATTCATGAGAGTGGTTGTCCTTGAGGATGTTGGTAGTGACTGGAAGAGGTCACAAGGGTGGATTCTGAAGTGCTGGTTATGATCTTTTCCTTATTCTGGGTGTTGATAAGTAGGTGAGTCATTTTGTAAAAATTCACTGAGTTGGACACAGGATCTGTGCCTTTTCTGTATATATGTTATACATGAATAAATATGTTTTGGTTCTAAGTAAATCTCTTGACACTGCTTCTATTAGGGTTGATAAAAGTGTTAAATTCTTTGATATATATCTGAAGATGACTGGTATATTGAAATGCCCTTCAGACCAGAGGTTTTTTTTTTTTTTTTGCAGTATGCGGGCCTTTCACTGTTGTGGCTTCCCCCACTGCGGAGCACAGGCTCCGGATGCGCAGGCCCAGCGGCCATGGCTCACGGACCCAGCCGCTTTGTGGCATGTGGGATTTTCCCAGACCGGGGCACGAGCCCGTGTCCCTTGCATCGGCAGGCGGACTCTCAACCACTGCGCCACCAGGGAAGCCCGGACCAGATGTTCTTAAGTTTCCTTTGAAGTCATTACAGTATCCTGTAGCGGTATCCACATAATGCTGCAGAGATTTTTGAAGAGAACAAGAGCTTTTACAGAACCTGATGTGGACTGTAGTCCTGACTTCAGTTCATGCAAGTTAATGAATCGTTCTGAGATTCAGTTTTCTGATCTATAGAACAGGGCTATGAATATCAGTTGCTATTGTTGTGGGACCTCAATGAGACAATGTTTGCAAAGCATAAAGTGTGATTATTAAATATTTTTCTCATTTAGATGTTATGGAATATACCAAATTGAATAACATCTACTTTTTTCCTCTGATGAATATAATCTTGTGAGATGTATGAAATATTTAAGTAACTATAATACAGGCTAGAAAGTGAACCCCAGACACCAAGGTGATAAAGCAGGGGGTGGGGTGGTAGTGGGATGAATTGGGAGATTGGGATTGACATATATACAATAATATGTATATAATAGATAACTAATAAGAACCTTCTATATAAAAAAAATTAAATTTAAAAAAAAAAGAAAGTGAATCCCACAAAAGGAACATGTAATGTTCTTTGTTTAGATACATGAAACACTTATTTATATGCCAGCTACTATAGAATGTTTTGAAAAGGAAGTGCCATTTGAACAAGGCCATGAAAGATGGCCTCGAATAATGAAAAAGAGTTGTTTGGACATATAAAGATGGTAGGATGTTCATTACAGGAAAGAGGGTAAAGAAAGTGCTAAGAGCAGAAAGTACAAGTTGTATTTCAGAAATAAATGGGAAATAAGTTTGGCTGGAATATTAGGTGGGTGAAAGAAAAGGAATAAAGAATAAAGTAGAAAAGGGAAGTAGAGGCCAGGTCTTGATTACCATAAAAAGTAATTTTGTCTACAGGAGATCAGAAGACTTACAAGGTATTTGAGCAGATAAAGTCAGAGTTCATAAGGGAGCTTCATTTAAGAGGAATGACGTTAGATGATTGGATGCAGGCAGGAATGATGGTTGAGATTATTGCTTATATCTAGGAATATAGCAATGTAGACTTGAAGAAGAGTAATAAGAGAATACAGAGAGAAGATACAGGATACAGTGCTTGTAGAATCTAGGGAATTTAGGAGCTAGTGTTCATGGGAGACAATTCTTCAGTTCTGCTTATCTGGGCCTGGAGCAAAGTTGGTGGAAGCACTCAAGTGAATCAGTTTCTGGATTAGGCAGAATCAGGCAGGTTATCTATTTCCATGGAGATGATAGAAACAAAGAGTAATCAGATGGCAGGTGTAAACAATGCCCTCAGTTGAGCTAAAGTCAGTTACAGAGAAATAGGGTTTTACATTAATGGATGCAGGGCTGACCACAGGATCCAGAGGGATTGTGAGAGAAATTAAGTGGGAAGAACCAAATTTCTTCAGGACAATAGAGTGAGCAAAGCACAGTGCTTTGTGCTGACTCTTGTTGGGTGCTTACAGAAGGGCAGGGTGGCTCTTAAGGGATGCCGGACTCCAGATTCAGCAGAGAGGGAGAAATCAAAGATGATGTTATGCCAACAAGTCCCTTAGGCTACAGTATTACAAAGTCTATTATTAGAAATGAGAAAGACAGAAACAGTTTTTTAGTTTGTGGTGTGTATGTTTGGTAGTGTGTATGTGCAAGTTTAGTTGGTGGGGTGTATGCGTAAGTTTGGTAGTGGGGGATGATATGAGGTGTTTAGGCAAATGGAGAAATTATGTTTGTTTTTGGTACATGGTGAGTTTGAAATGCTGACAGTTCATCCCATGGAAGCGTTTAGAAGCAGAGAAAGACATAGATTTGTTGTTCTGTGTTTCTGTAGGTCCTGGATGCACACCAACAGGTATCATCATCCAGATCCTTGGTTGGTCAGTGTTACCAAATAGTCTGAGCCACCAATGGGTTAGATTTGTTGACTTCCTGTTTCTGTGGGTCCTGGTCAACGTCTTCGAGTACTCTGTCCACAGCTTGTAGCTGTTTTCTCCCAGCATGCACAGGGCAGAGCCATTGGGCTCAGCCATGTGTATTTTCTAGTGGAAACTGTAGGGATTTACAGTTTTCTTAGGAACTTACTCAGAAATTTCTAGGAATATGAGAAGATGGTTTAGAAGACTCTATACAGTTTCCTTGCCTTCCCGTGAGTTTTCTTGGGTCTTGGTGATTATGGTTCTTCTGTCGGCCCTCTATGCAATCTATTCTCCTCTCTGCCCTGCTTTGTGTTCCAGAAGGCTGATAATCCCTGAGGACTGCTCCCTTTCTGAATTCTGACTGGGCTCAGCCAATGGGAAACACTGGCAGGAGATGAAAGAGCTGGAAGAGAGATAATCCGAGTATTTAATTTCCACTCCCTTTCTTTGGTAGCCTGTGTTTGGGAGTAGCTGAAATACTACAGCTCTTCCGTGGCAGATCCTCCTCTGTGGCTCCAGACTCCATTGTGCTCTGATGACACTATTTCCTCTTCTTGCTTCTTTAACCAAAGGAATAGTAATGACTTCCTTTTGTTGTTAGTACCTCAGTGCCTTGACATCCTTTGTTGGTTCCCTTAACCCTACCTTCACCCCTGTAATTATTCCCCTTATTAAAGTCCCTTTATTTGAATAATTGTTACTGAGTCCAAGCTGGTACTGCTTACTGCACGACAGACCAGTAAATCGAGAAATGAGATGTTGAGGCAAGGGATAGCAACTTTATTTGGAAAGCTGGCAGACCAAGAAGATGGTGGACTTTTGTCCCAAAGAGCCATCTTGCCTGAGTTAGAATTCAGGCATTACACTAAATGGGGAGGGAGTAAAGTCAAACATCTCTTGTTTCCCGACAGCCTCCAGAGGGGATGTGTTAATTTCTTCCTCCCTGCAGTCATTCACAGGTGGGCCTGGTCAGGATGTTTCCTGTGAACTATATAAAGGTACTTTAGTTTAACGCTTATTACCTGGGTCAGGGGGGTGGTTTAGGCAGGGTTCCCAGAGATGGGCCATCATGTATAACTTAAGCTTATAGACAACATCCCTTTAGTGATTAAGGTGTAATAGAATACAAAGGTTCTTCCTTATTACAATTCCCCACTGTCAGTGTTCATTCCACAATCTTGTGGGAAAAGGGACGAAGATCACTATTTCCTGCTGAACAGAGGTGACAAATATTCTTTAGAATCTTTAGTCAGTCCTTTTTTATCTACAACTATTTGAACCTGATGAAACCCCTTAGCACTTTGTCTAATTTGTAACTGAACTTGGGGTTTTTGTTCCAGTTCCCAATACGTATACTAAATTCCTGTGCTATTTATTTGGACAAGATTAAATTTCTTGACCCTTCTCCAGCTACAGTGGAATTACCATCTATTTCAGTTGGATAGGCAGACCTGTTGCAGGCAAACTCATAAACAGAGGTTAGCATATTGCCCAAAGTTTTAACATAATTGGCAACTGCTAAGTCTTCAAGAGCATTTATAGTTTCTCCTTCCTGGGCAGACACCTGGAATGGCCTACTATACAATATTTTATAGGGGCTTAATTTAAGCCTGCTTCTGGGAGTCACTGATCCATAGCAGGGCAAGTGGCAAGGCCTTATCCCAAGATAGATTAGTCTCCTGACATACTTTAGAGATGTTTCTTTTTAATGTATAATTCATTTTCTTGGTTTTTCCTGCTGATCGTGGTCTCCAGGATGAATGTAGTTTCAATGCCTTAATCCAAATCAGGGAATAATTTCCCTAAGGAGGGCTTTAACCACTTCAGAGACTTTCTGTCCAGTGGGATATGCTTCCACCCATCTTGAAAAAGTGTCCACAAACACTAGCAAGTTATCTGAAATTTCTTGCAGCTCGAGACATTTGAGTAAAGTCTATTTTCCAGTCTTTGGTGGGGCAGGTTCCTCTGTGTTAAGCCTCCCTCTGGGGAGGTCTGACAGCAAACTTTGGGTTATTTTTGGCACAAATCATGCAATTCTGAGTGATTTTCTGGGTGGTCTTTTGTAGCTTAGGTCCCTTTATATATTTTTGAATCCACTGTAAAGTGGCATCTCTCCTGTAACGGGTATATTATAAATGTGCTGCAGCACAGTGTCCAAGAGGGCCTCAGGGATCCAAACAATTGTGCATTACATTTCCAGTGAGGTGTGATCCAAGTGAAAACCCACGCTTTCACCTCTTCTGAATACACTGGCCGATATTTTGACAGTCTGTGGGAAAAAAGATCCTCTTGCCTCAGAGGATATTGTTTTAGATTAGGTGTCCCAGCATCCCTTTTTAATGGGATTCCTATTGGCCATGTGGTTTTGGCCTTCCCAGGGGTGCCATTAATACACACTTCTGGTCTGGTGCGGGGAGGGGAGGGCAGGGAAAGAACTCTGTCTCCTTTCCGGGGGCGGGGGGGGGGGGGCGGGGGTTTCATGAGCGCCATCTGCAGGATTAAAGTGTGTTCTGGTGGAACTCCGATGTCAAGCTGTTCTGGTGAAAAATTTCAGGGTGGGGTCTATCAGAAGTTAATCAACTCATTCCCCACTGTCAAATTTACCTGGGGATCCTCTGGGGAATAAGGCGCCTCAAGTCCAAGGGAGCCCCTGGGCCTCTTCAGAGTGTTCCTCTCTTTCTACCATATGAGAAGCTCTTGTCTTATTGTTTTCCTTCTTCTGTTTTAGTCTAAGGCCATCTGTTTTCTTTCCTCCTTACAGTAAGCCCATGGTTCCCTCCCCAGTGGTGGCTTACCTCTCTCTAGGTTACTCGCCTTCTGAGAATCCAATGCTGCTGCCAGTAAAGTGGCGTTTCATTTTGCATCTTCTTTCTTCTGTTGCTGTTCCCTGTTGAACACCCTAAAAGCAACATCTACCAATTGAGAAGGGTTCATTCCAAATGCACCAGCTAATTTTTGCAAGTTTCTCCTGATATCTGAGGCACTTTGCCCCCCACCAAACGGTCAAATTTACCATTCTAGTATTCTCAGGGGCCTTAGGAGCTGCATGAAGATGACATCTGTAGGCCTGATAAATCCTTTCCAAAAATTGAGAGGTCTTCTTTTGTTTTTTTGGGTTTTTTTTGCTGAGTTTCTTGAATTTTGTTCAAACTCTTTTGCTTTGGTTCCCCTTTTCAAAGCCCTGGCAAGATGTACTAATAAGTAGAGTATTCTAATAAGGGCCTTCCTCCCTCATTGGAGTACCAGTTTGGTTCAGCTGTGAAGTGGGCTTCAGGTGTAGAGGCTCCTCCTTATAAGGATGTTGCAATCTTTCGAATTAAACAAGTCTGAGAAAGCCAACTGGCTGGTCGTTTGCATATAGGCCCCCTATGCAATAATGGCATAAGGGAAATTGCCTGTCCCAGAAGTGGCTCCTGGCCCAAACTGGGTGTCCTGTCGGGTCTTAGATGGTGATGCCAGACCAAGTCCCTGTGCCCCAGAGGCTAACACAGGATTTTCAAATTGATCCCTATGAAGAGGGGAAGTCCTGAGCCCCAGGGTCATGAATTGGGGCTGGACAGGAACGGGAAGGTAGTAGAAGAGGTGGATATATTGGCATAACAGCTGGAGCAGCTGGGACAGCTAGCTCAGTCAGAGGAGTTAAGGTTTGAAGCAACATATCCTCACTCTCATTCCCTTCCTTTCCTTATTTTCCCTGATAACAGCACAAGTGCTTGCACGTAAAAGATTTCATCATTCTTCCCTGCTTCTTCGTGAAATAATTATAGAGTCATCAAAAGCCACTGTAAGACCATAAATAGCAATTTATAATCTCTAACCATTATAAGGATGCTGGTATCCACCAACTGGGATTACAATGCAATTGAAAAGAAACGTGATGACTGCTGTGACACACAACAATTTAAGATCATTACTAGAATTATGAATGATATCATTTACCAGGATATACCAGAATTTTAGGGGTTCCATATAATTTCTAGAATGTGTATGTTAATAATGTTTACCCATGATACATTCTAAGAAGTTTTATCACCACTTATTGGACAATGCTTCCCATGTAATTTAACATAAGAAATAAGCCGAATTCGTTTAATATTCTCTCTCTAGAGAGAAAATAATTTGTGTTCCAGGGACCCTTTGGAAAACCTCAAAGTTAGCTAGAGGTCAAATGAACTTCATTTAGAATTTGATCTTTGGAAAGTTTGTCAAACATATCAGAAAGTTTTAACCAGTGATAAAGATCTCAGTGCAAATACAGATCACTTAAAGAAACTCACAATTACCAAAGGCAGTTCAATATTTCAAAAAAACTTTGTCCTCTTAGAGAACCAAATTCAGGTTTTGTATTACTTTACCTTTAAAATTCATTTTCTTAATTACATTCAGTCTTATCCTAGCCAATCCTGACCATGCATAGGACTCTTTTCAGTGTTCCTTCTCCACAAATCTTCCACAACTTTCTGTATCCCTATTAATCTGTCCCCTACTTTCTCTTCCATTCAGAAACAGCCAGCTCTAGGACAAAAATCACCTTTTTCCCTTTAACAAAATGCATTTTCATTCCTCATACCTTCTTTGCTGAAAACACACATCCTACATCTTTGCATACTAAAATGTTTCCCTCATAATTCTTAACCTCAAAACCTTAGTCTCTAGTGAAAACCAAGAAGTAACTGTAAACTGTCATACCAGTATTTCCTGATTGACAAACTTATGCTTTAGTCTTCCTCTCCTAAGGAGGCAAGGGTAGGTAAACTTAGACCTGCTCAGCAATTAATGTTCTAAATTTATCGTATTTGAAATGACCCAGATAGTCAACGAATTCTCTTCTTAACTTAGTTTAGTTTCAAGTTACAAAAATCTGGAGAGACTATTTTAGATAGACACTCCCAAAACATAATTATTCCTATAGAGTTTACCAAAACATAATTATTCCTACAGAATTTACCTAAAACTCTTACCTCATTTACTTCTATTTTATTACTTAAAAGCTTTGTCATAGTTATTTTTTTGTTGACGAACTTTATAACAGGAATAATAAAGGTCTTATTTGATTTCTAGTAAACTTAGGTACAATAAAAGTATTATACTTAATGTTGATTACTCTAATGACATATCCGTATTAATCAAAAAAAAAGCTTAAGCTAACTTTAATACCAAATATTAGTTCAATACTGAATATTTCCTCGATCACATGACCCCCAAATTCATTCTGGACCGTTTTTTATATTTGAGTATTTATATAAGCACTTAATTTCTTTTAAGCCAATTAAATAGAGCTCTTTTTACAAATTAATTTTGGTAATGTCACACATCTATAACACGCGCACAAACACAAACAAACACAGGGACTTCATAGTTCCCATTCCAAAATTTTAGCCATGAATCAGGCACAACAAAGTAAAAACCCATCAGTTACAAGAGAGGTTGGACTCTGATTGGGTTTCTGGCAGATGGGACAAATCAAGTTCACCTGTCTAGATGGCTAAACCCTTTTTACTAATATTTATGGAAAAGACACTTCTATTTGTAGTTTTGGGAGATTTTAGGAACAAAGTGGAACCTTTCTCTTTTTCCTGGGAATGTACCACTCTTGGACAAGAACAGACAGGCTTTTTCCCCCCCTGTTGCTTTCCTCCATTTAATATCAGTAAAAGTTTTAAATATCACAAAACTGGGCTTCCCTGGTGGCGCAGTGGTTGAGAGTCCGCCTGCCGATGCAGGGGACGTGGGTTCGTGCCCCAGTCCGGAAAGATCCCACATGCTGCAGAGCGGCAGTGCCCATGAGCCATGGCCGCTGGGCCTGCACATCCGGAGCCTGTGCTCCGCAACGGGAGAGGCCACAAAACTGAGAGGCCCGCTTACCACAAAAAAAAAAAAAAAAAAAAAATCACAAAACTGATTTGGCTGTAAATGGAGAAATAGTACCAAACAAAATGAAACGAAAAACCCAAAGGACAAACAGAAAATCCTAAATAAAACCTCAAGTTTGGTCTTGGGGCTCTACATATACCAATGACACAGGAGACCGTAAATGACATAATTAACACAGCAAGGGTAGCAGTACATGGTCCCAAGATACCCTGGCCTAAACCCCTTGTGGAGATCCTAAGAGGTCCTGTGGCCACAGGCTGTTACAATAAAATATATTCCCCTCACTCATGGGCTCATAGCTGTAATCAGGTCACTTATCCAAAATGTGCCTCAGATGACTTTCTTTAGGGATAGTTGAAACATTCCCCATTTTTAAAGACAGAAATTCAAGATAAAACACAAACTGCACACACAAATGCTAGCATCCAAAGAAACAAACAAACCGGTTCACAAATTGGGTGAAGGTCCAACAACTGTTTCCTCTCTCCCAACAGGGAACCCCACCCAAATACAAAACAAATTGGCTTATTCTGGAGGAAAAAGCCACAAGTGGAGAAGAAATGCAACTATTTCCTCTCTCCAACAGGGTCCCCACACAAATTGGCATATTCTGGAGAAAAAGCCCCAAACAGAGAGGAAATAAAGTTCCTGGCTGTACACACCGGAGTGACTTACCCTACTGTACAGAGCCCGTCAGCTCCCAAATGTCAATGATTCCTTTCTCCAGCTTCCAAGCACTGGGACAGCTGGTGCCACTTTGGAGAATTTTGAAGGGAAGATCCTCAGGACAAGTAGTTTGGGCAGCTGCTAGGGCCTTACTTGAAAATTCCCCAACTGAGGCCAGCTAGCTACGAGTAGCAAGGCTTCTTTGTTTGAATAATTGTTATCAAGTCCAAGCACAACAGGCCAATAAATCAAGAGACTAGTTGTTGGGCAAGGAATAGAGACTATACTTGGAAAGCAGGCAGACCTAGCAGGTACTGGACGCATGCCCCCAGAGAACCATCTTGTCTGAGTTAGAATTCAGGCTTCTTTTATACAGAAAGGGGGAGGAGTAAAGTCAAACATTTCCGGGTTCCGGTCAGCCTCCAGAAGAGATGTGTTAATTTCTTCCTCCCTGTAGTTATTCACAGGTGGGCCTGGTCAGTGTGTTTTCTATGAGCTAAACAAAGGTATTTTAGCTTAATGCTCATTACCTGGGAAGCAAGTTTCCAGAGATGGGCCATTATGTATAATTTAAGCTTATAGACAACATCCCTTTATTGATTAACTTGTAATAGAATACAAGGGTTCTTCCCTATTGCATAATCTTGGGAGTGAGTTCTGTTTCTTTCTGGGACCCTGACTAATACGGTCATCCTGAGGAAAGATGGATAATGGTCCCAATTCTCCCTTATCTTCAAGTGAGCTATCACAGCCCATAGGAGTCCACAATTTGAACAGAAGACCACTCCCTGTCACCAGAGCTTCTAAAATTTGATAATATAGGTTATTTAGCTTAATACCCAGACCTACTGGGTGAAGTATCCCTGAAAATTACATTACACCCAAGATAAATGTTATTATAGGATGAGGTTTAATAGATGATATAACCACTCTACAGATATCAAGTAGGTTGGTTAAGAATGTGAAAGATGGGCTTCCCTGGTGGCGCAGTGGTTGAGCGTCCGCCTGCTGATGCAGGGGACACGGGTTCGTGCCCCGGTCTGGGAAGATCTCACATGCCGCGGAGCAGCTGGGCCCGTGAGCCATAGCCGCTGAGCCTGCGCATCCGTGAGCCTGCGCTCCGCAACGGGAGAGGCCACAACAGTGAGAGGCCCGCGTTCCGCAAAAAAAAAAAAAAAAAAAAAAGAATCTGAAAGATCTTTCCAGTAACGTATATTATAGTGACCTGGACAAGGCAAAATTATTAATATATGTACTGTTAATGATGTGCTAACACTTTGAACTGAAGTCTTAGACTTACAACAAGGTATAGGCTTACTCAATATTGTTCCATAATGGTTATTGTAAATAAATTATTCATCTTATTTGATCTAATAAAATGTTTCCTCCGTAGAATTATAGACAGGAGCCTTACTGAATGAATTTCCAGATTGGCACTTATTTGGGCTTTACTAAAACGTGATATAACTCAATGCATTAATCAGTCAAGAATTATAAGTGTGGCACACAAGAGCAGGAACTTTATTTTTCTGCTATAAAAAATATGTTGTTATACATTTAGAGGTGTTTGGAAGACTTAAAAAGTTTTTTTTAACAGCATGAAAAGGCATGTACTTAATTTTATGTACAGACTATGTACTACTTAGCTCAGTTTTACAAACATTCAGTAAACATCTGAAAATGATTAAGAATCTACCTCTTTTAAAAAGTTTAAAAGAAGTATCCCAAAATGACTAAAACACTGGAAATAGGGGACCTCCCTGGGGTCCTTAAAAGAATTAGGAGAGTGTAAAATGAAAATAAAAGATTGAGGTGTCAATTAATAAATACTTTATGGGGTGACAGGTACCGGTTATTCATTTCCACTGGAGAAATAACACAAGGTAAAAACTTCTGTTGTCTCAGCTCCTCTCTGATCCCTGGCTGGAATTTCTCATAACCAGGGTGTCTTTTTTCTCTGCTTCAACAACTCTTCTGGGCCCTGTACAGCTGCAGAGTAGAGCAGGGCTCATCCTAAGAGACAATCATGACAGATTATCCAACTGAGACATGAATCAATAGGGATGGGGCACAGAAGCCGAACCTATGTCACCTGACCCCAGTATAGACCCCGGGGTACCCCACTAGGGGAAGAGTTCAGCACTGAAGGGAGCAGGTTCTTTTCCCAGCTCTCAATGTGTCTAACTTCCTACATTTCTTCTGCCTCTATCATTCCCCAGGAAATTTCATGAGGTCAGGAATCATATCTTCATTTTAATTCCCCACAGCATCTTGTAAGGAGCTTGATGCTTATATTATTCATAATTGACTTAAAATCAAGTCAAGGTTGAACCACAGACACGCATGCTGATAGAAATGTGGAATCTTTTTTTTTTGAGCATAAATCATTTTCCATTTTACTTGATTGAGGACGATAGTACTTGCTTTGGAATGAGGTTTAAATTAGATTATCCAATAAGATCCCTTTTGGCACTAGAATTACAGAATTATATAGCAATTAGTGAGGCCCCATAATGCTGATTTCCTAAAAACACCCTGACAACTTTAAGGTACATATTATGGAGTAGAGTGGATGTTGGATACTGAATCCAGGTCCAGCCAGGTGTTCTTTTCCTAGAAGTCGCTTGAGTAGTTTACACATGTTGTATTGGGTGAGATTGGGCTCTCAAGTGGGCACCAGAGACAAAAAGTAAAGTCTTCCTTCCAGTATTCATGTAATTGTACTGATCGTCAGGTCTCACAGCAATAAGCAGGCTGTAGCGTTGATGAGAAGGCTGGTTGAAAAGCCCCATCTGCACTGCTGGTAGAGTTAATGTTTTGAGTCTGAAGGACACTACGTTATCAGTTTTATTAGACAAGTGAATATAAAGGTAATTAAAGAGACCATACCTAATAACCCAACTCTTACAATTTAAAAGTGAGAAAGAGGCCTGATAGGGTACCAGGGATATACATATCATCCTAATTAAGTGCTAACAAGACAGTTGTCCTCACTTTGGTAACTTCAGTGTATTACCCCCGTTAACGGTCTCCATCCAATGGACTCATCTACAATTCTTAATTCTTATCCACAGTTACCCTTCCTCATTCTCCACATGAGCAATGTTTCTAAAGGTTTCAGTGTTTAGCATGTGGTGTCCCCAAAGCACTCACCCCAAATTGCCCATCCACTTTATTCATTCATCCACCTTTTTACACCTTCCCCCTGCAGTTCAGGTTGGGCCAAATTGCCACAGAGTTTGAACTTGTCATCTCTCTAGCATTTCTACTTTATTAAGCAAGCACATCTTGTAAATGAAAACAAGAGAAGATGTACGGCAAACCCACTCTCTTTTTTATTTAAATTAAAAAAATCATCTAGCCACTTGCATTGCTTCAGGGAAGTGCGTAGGGATAGATCAAATATGTAAATGAATCAGGTGAAGATGAACAAATGAATATTCAAATCCAAGTGGCAGTTTTCTAAATCAGAAGAGCCTTTTACTCTGGCTATGTTCAAACCCCTCGATATTGTGATTTAAGGTGCCTAAAAGACAGGAAATGCTGTTTTTAGAAATATAGAATAATAGTTACTGGTGTTCGTCTTGTAAAAGTCAAAGAAAAACTCGTTGCAAAATTATCTGCAAACATCTTGGTTTTATTTGAGAGTTTGTTTAGCATCTTTTTTTGTTATTTTCTTTTTTAAAAAATTATTTTATATTGGAGCATAGTTGATTAACAATGTTGTGTTAGTCACAGGTGTACAGCAAAGTAATTCAGTTATACATATACGTGTATCTATTCTTTTTCAAATTCTTTTCCCATTTAGGTTATTACAGAATACTGAGCAGAGTTCCCTGTGCTATATAGTAGGTCCTTCTTGGTTATCTATTTTAAATATAGTAGTGTATATATGTCAATCCCAAACTCCCAATCTATTCCTCCCCCCGACCTTTCCCCCTGGTAGCCATAAGTTTGTTCTCTAAGTCTGTGAGTCTGTTTCTGTTTTGTAAATAAGTTTATTTGTATCATTTTTTTAGGTTCCACATATAAGCAATATCATATGATATTTGTCTTTCTCTGTCTGACTTTTAATTATAAGAAGTTTGAATTCTGGGAAGGGATCTGCATTGACATTTTCTGTAAGGGAGATTAAGAAAGTTAAACCCAGATAGCCTGATCAATCCATCAATATTTGCTGAATGTTAACTCTAAGAAGAAATGGGCTAGCTATTTCTGTATAGCCACAGGCCTGGGTATAGTTCCGTGGACAAGACATTAGCTTAAATTGAGGGGTCAGTGGTGAAATGATGACACCTTCATCCTGATAATAATTTACAAAGAATAATTTCCTTCAGGCATAATAAACTACTACTGTGTGCTACAACGTGTGATCCACTTCCAAGCCATGTCCTCCGAATTCCTAGAAACTTCTGAGTAAGTTCCTAAGAATATTATAAATCCCTACAGCTTTCACTAGAAAATTCATAGGGCCATTCCAAATGGCTCTGGCCTGTGCATGCTGAGAGATAATAGCCACAAGCTGTGGACAGAGAGTAATTGAAGATGTCGACCAGTACCCACAGAAATAGGAAAAGTCAACAAGTCTAGTCTAATGGCGGCTCAGACTCTTTGGGAACACTGACCAACCAAGGATCTGGATGAAGATACCTGTCAGTGTACGTCCGGGACCTACAGAAACCCAGAACAACAAATCTATATGTTTCTCTGCTTCTGAACACTTCCATGGGATGAACCGTCTGCAATTCAAACTCAACATGTACCATTTTTCCATTATTAGAAATGAGGAAGACAGAAAGAATAACAGGTTTTTGGTTGAGGCTGTGTGTGTAAGTTTGGTGGTGCATGATATGGGAGAGTTTAGGTAGAGGCATGTGTTACTGTTCTCCTTATGGAGAGAAAGCATTTGAAGAAAAATGTTAGTTTAATAAATTTTCAACTATTAAAGTATTGGATTCATGATAAAAAGTTCTTTTCATTTTGGAATTAAGCTCTCCTTTGTGTAATAATTTTGATTCCTATTGATTATTGTTTCTTTTTTTAAAAAGTGTATCTTATTTAGGGATTATTTGGGGCCCAGTAATTCCATATCCCTAATAACTTACGACTGTACTGCTTTATCTCCTGGTTGATAGTTGTTTGCAGGAGTGATCCAGTCTCAATGAAAACTTTTCCCTCATCTTATTCCCAATGATGGGCAGTCTGTATCTGCCTTCTGCCAGCCAGACTGCAAACAAAATATGCTCCTGCAACTTCAGTCAAAATGTACGTTCTTTTAACCTGGAAATGATGTTTGGTAACGTTCTTTAGCTTAAGGAAAAATATTTTGTACTCTGTCATATATAATAATAATTCCCATATGCTTGAGTCCTGTTGATCACATTCAGGGATTTTCAGGTGAGTTTGTTTTTCTGTTACTATAGTCAGTAACAAGATGCCATAAGACAACTAAACTCTTAATCGGCATTCTGCCACTGGAAGACAAAATAAAATTCCAGTGGGGGAGGAAGAAGATTCTGTTTGAATTTATATCATGTTATAGCCGCTAGCATCTTGGTGCTGTCTCCATGCCTCAGTATGGGTATGTCTGTGTTTACTATCTCAGAGGATAACAGCTAGAAGGCAGGGACCTGGTTGGTGTCATTCTTAGTACAGAATCAAGAACAATGAAGCACTTTTTAAAGCTATTGGATATGATGTCCAGAATTTTCAATCTAGAGCTATCATCTGAGATGCTTATGGCTATTTGAGCAGAGATTCTTGGGATAGTTTATTGATGGGGGTTCCAGAGCTTAAGACTAGCCCTTAGATCCTAAACAAAAATTTTCCTGATTTCAGAGGTAAATTTTTGACTGACTTACTCTAACTTATCTCATATGACACTCATATATGTCAGCATATCAACTAAATGATGGAACTATAACTTCTTTCCTTCTTTCTTTCCTCCCTCCCTCCCTCCTTCCTTCCTTCCTTCTTCCCTCTCTCCCTCTCTTTTTTCTTTCCTTCCTTCTTTCATTCCTTTCCTCCTTCCTTTTTTCTTCTTCCTGAAACCAATTAGTAAATTCCTCCTATTTATTTGAACTTTTATATAGTCTCTTATTTATGAATGTTCCCATTTTATTGATGAAGAAATTAAAGTTCAAAAATATTGAATAACCCATCCATGTTCACACAACTCGTATATAGCAGAGTCCAGATATGAACTGAGGTTTGTATAACTTCAAAGTTTCTGCCATTTATTTATTTATTTTTACCACATTGGAACATATATAGTCTTCCAGTTCACTAACTGCCTTCTTTCCCTACAGGAAAATCTTCATGGAAAGCTCTATTCTAACCAGAATTATTTATAATCAGAATAAGAGATAAGCAGGATGATTCAATACAGGGCTACTATAATCAAGCAAATTAGCTGGATTATATTTTATTTCTTCTGAAGGGATATCCTACCAGGGGAATCCAATATTTAATTTCATAAGTCAGAGAACCTTTTTACCTTTAGAGTGATATACTCTAAAAAATGTTTCTTCTTTGGGCTCCCCCTTTTTTTAAGCCAGTTGTCCTTCAAACAGAACACAGTGTCACTAATGAGATGAAAAGAGACACTGCTGAGACCCCGAAAATGGCAGAGCAAAGGATCCTGGGTATTTAATAATTTCAGTGAACCACTGAATCCATCTTGGTACTGCTTATCTCCAAACCACTTAATTAGAAAATGAAAAATTATAGTTATGGTTTATGCCACTGTTTGTCAAGTTTTCTGTGATGTGCAGATCAAAGTTTCTCTAACCAATACACTGAAATTTATGAGAGTGCAGAAGAAATACATTCTGCCTAAGTGTGTTAAACACAAACATTAAAATCACATTTGTGGTGGTTTTGCATTGCTTATCCTTTTGCTTGGGTCATAAATTAGGTTTAAGGCTAAAGGAGTAAAGTTCCAAGTAGTAAAGTTTTTTTCCCAGCATTTGAAAACACTTTTAGTTTAGAGGTGTTCCTACTCTACAATGTACTGTTACATGAGGAAGTGATCTTCCTGTCTCTGGAGATACCCACGTGGAGGCTGAATAACCATCTGTCATGGGTACTATGGAAAGGATGTTTGTGCTGGCTGGGAGATTGGATAAGATAGTCTCTTCTAATTCTGAATGGCTACGATTTTCTAAGTCTTAAAGCCTGTAAATGGAAATGGCTTCTTCATCACATACCTTATTCACCAGGAGAGCCTGGACAGAGGAATCATATCCAAACTTTGGTTCTGCCTCTACCAAGCTTTGTGACTTTGAGAAAGTATTTTCTCCAGGTTTCTGTTTTAGTCTCTATAAAATGGGGAAAGTTTTTATTTAAAAAATTAGAGACCTTCAAGATGGCAGAGAAGTAAGACGGGGAGATCACCTTCCTCCCCACAAATACATCAGAAATACATCTACATGTGGAACAACTCCTACGGAACACCTACTGAACGCTGGCAGAAGACCTCAGACCTCCCAAAAGGCAAGACAGTCCCCACGTACCTGGGTAGGGCAAAAAAAAAAACAGAGACAAGAGATTAGGGATGGGACCTCCCTCAGGGAGGGAGCTGTGAAGGAGGAAAGGTTTCCACACACTAGGAAGCCCCTTCACTGGTAGAGATGGAGGGTGGGCATGGGGGAAGCTTCAGAGCCATGGAGGAGAGCGCAGCAACAGGGGTGCAGGGGACAAAGCAGAGAGATTCCCGCACAGAGGATCAGTGCTGACCAGCACTCACCAGCCTGAGGGTCTTGTTTACTCACCTGCCAGGGCTGGTGGGGGCTGGGAGCTGAGGCTCGGGCTTTGGAGGTCAAATCCCAGGGAGAGGACTGGGGTTGGCTGCGTGAACACAGCCTGAAGGGGGCTAGTGCACCACAGCTTGCTGGGAGGGAGTCCGGGAAAAACTCTGGAACTGCCAAAGAGGCAAGGGACCATTGCTTCAGGGTACACGAGGAGAGGGGATTCAGAGCACCACCTAAACGAGCTCCAGGGAGAGGTGCAAGCCATGGCTATCAGCGTGGACACCAGAGACGGGCATGAGATGCTAAGGCTGCTGCTTCAGCCACCAAGAAACCTGTGCACAAGCACAGGTCACTATCCACACCTCCCCTCCCGGGAGCCTTTGCAGCCCGCCACTGCCAGGGTCCCGTGATCCAGGGACAACTTCCCCGGCAGAACACACGGCGAGCCTCAGACCGTTGCAACATCATGCCGGCCTCTGCCCCGCAGGCTCGTCCTGCATTCTGTATCCCTCCCTCCCCCTGGCCTGAGTGAGCCAGAGCCCCCTAATCAGCTGCTCCTTTAACCCCGTCCTGTTTGAGTGAAGAACAGATGCCCTCAGGCGACCTACAGGCAGAGGCGGGGCCAAATCCAAAGCTGAGCCCCGGGAGCTGTGCAAACAGAGACGAGAAAGGGAAACCTCTCCCAGCAGCCTCAGGAGCAATGGATTAAATCTCCACAATCAAATTGTGCCTGCATCTGTGGAATACATGAATAGACAATGAATCATCCCAAAACTGAGGTAGTAGAATATGGGAGCAACTGTAGAGCTGGGGTTTGCTTTCTGCATCTAATTTGTTCTGGTTTTATGTTTATCTTAGTTTAGTATTTAGACTTTATTATCATTCACAGATTTGAGATTTGTTTATTGATTTGATTGCTCTCTTCCTTTATATATATATATAGATATATATATATATATATTTCCTTTTTCTGTTTTTGTGAGTGTGTATGTATATGCTTCTTTCAGGGATTTTGTCTCTATAGCTTTGCTTTTACCATTTGTCCAAGGATTCAGTCTGTCCATTTTTTTTTTTTAGTATAGTTTTTAGTGCTTATTATCATTGGTGGATTTGTTTTTTGGTCTGGTTGCTCTCTTCTTTCTTTCTTTTTTTTTCTTTTTTTATTACTTTTAAATTTTTTTAGTTTGAATAATTTTTTATTTTAATAACTTTATTTTATTTATTCCTCTTTCCTTCCTTCCCTCCTTCCTTCCTTCCTTCCTTCCTTCCTTCCACCCTCCCTCCCTCCCTTCTTTGTTTGTTTGTTTGTTTCTTTCTTTTTTCTTCTTTCTTTCCTCCCTTTTCTTCTGAGCCATGTGGCTGACAGGGTCTTGGTGCTCTGGCCCGGTGTTAGGCCAGTGCCTCTGAGGTAGGAGAGCCGAGATCAGGACATTTGTCCACCAGAGACTTCCCAACTCCACGTAATATCAAATGGCTAAAGTTCTCCCAGAGATCTCCATCTCAACGATAAGACCCAGCTCCACTCAACGACCACAAGCTACAGTGCTGGACACCCTATGTCAAACAACTAGCAAGACAGGAACACAACCCCACCCATTAGTAGAGAGGCTGCCTAAAATCATAATAAGGTCACAGACACCCCAAAACAAACCAGCAGAAGCGGTCCTACCCACCAGAAAGAAAATATCCAGCCTCATCCACCAGAACACAGGCACCAGTCCCCTCCACCAGGAAGCCTACACAACCCACTGAACCAACCTCACCCACTGGGGGAAGACACCAAAAACAATGGGAACTATGAACCTGCAGCCTGTGGAAAGGAGACTCCAAACACAGTAAGGTAAGCAAAATGAGAAGACAGAGAAATACACAGCAGACAAAGGAGCAAGGTAAAAACCCATGAGACCAAACAAATGAAGAGGAAATAGGCAGTCTACCTGAAAAATTATTCAGAGTAATGATAGTAAAGATGATCCAAAATCTTGGAAATAGAATGGAGAAAATACAAGAAATGTTTAACAAGGACCTAGAAGAACTAAAGAGCAAACAAACAATGATGAACAACACAATAAATGAAATTAAAAATTCTCCAGAGATACCCTGAGAAAACAATAATTCAAAAAGACACATGCACCCCAATGTTCATTGCAGCACTATTTACAATAGTCAGGTCATGGAAGCAACCTAAATGCCCATCAACAGATGAATGGATAAAGAAGATGTGGTACATGTATACAATGGAATATTACTTAGCCATAAAAAGGAACAAAATTGAGTCATTTGCTGAGATGTGGATGGACCTAGAGACTGTCATGCAGAGTGAAGTAAGTTAGAAAGAGAAAAACAAATATCATATATTAGAGCATGTATGTGGAACCTAGAAAAATGGTACAGATGAACCGGTTTGCAGGGTAGAAGTTGAGACACAGATGTAGAGAACAAACGTATGGACACCAAGGGGGGAATATTGCAGTGGGGTGGGGATAGTGGTGTGCTGAATTGGGTGATTGGGATTGACACATATACACTGATGTATATAAAATTGATGACTAATAAGAGCCTGCAGTATAAAAAAACAAACAAACAAAAAAAACAACTAATACTAAACTTTCTTTGGGTTATTTGTATGGAAATATGTTCATATAAATGTTTCAGACATTACATGAAAGTTCTAAAAATCTTATATGTTCTGGTATAATGTTATAAGTCAAAATTCTAGTTATTACTTTAAAATGTATATCTCAGAAATAACTAAACTTCCTTCTCAATTGCATTATTATGAACTTTCATCAAATCTTTAACCATGGTCATTTTTAAGTCTTTTGTCATTTACAGACAGTTCTGGGTGTACTCTGATGCTTTCGCAAAACTGTTCCTATAAAAGGGTTTCATCTTCAAGGGATTCATGGAAAAGACTCTGGCAAGTACAGGTTTCTGGTAACTGACTATACTGCTGAACTGAATGAATAAGCATTTTCAGAACTCTAATGGAAAACTGATGAATTCATAAAAGTGCTAACAAAACATCAAGATAAAAAAAATTATTACATGGGACTGAGTGAACTGATGAGGATGATCATAATTTTTGAGACTTTCTGTTAGAATAAAAAAAAAAATCCCAGTAGGACTCAGAGGCAAAAAATATACAAATCAATTTTCACTGCAAAGTAAAGGAGCTGTTACAGTGGAGGATTCCTGGACTGAATGTCAATATTATGACATAGTATGAGTGTGTTTCATGTTTGCTAATTGCAATCATTGTTGCTTTTGTTGTGGTCATTCATTTACAATGCTTGGTGTCAGTTTATTTATCTCTTGTAAAAAATAAAATACAATGTGTGTGTGTGCAAAAAAAACCCCAAAAAACTGTAGTCTAAAAAAAAAAATCAGAATAAAAAAAAATTCTCCAGAGGAATCAATAACAGAATAATTGAGGCAGAAGAATGGATAAGTGACCTGGAAGACAAAATTGTGGAAATAACTACAGCAGAGCAGAATAAATAAAAAAGAATGAAAAGAATTGAGGACAGTCTCAGAGACTTCTGGGACAACCTTAAATGCACCAATATTCAAATTATAGGGGTCCCAGAAGAAGAAGAGAAAAAAAAAAAGAGGGACTGAGAGGGTATTTACAGAGATTATAGTTGAAAACTTCCCTAATATGGGAAAGGAAAGAATCAAATCCAGGAATCACATAAAGTCCCGTTAAGGATAAATCCAAGGAAAAACATGCCAAGACACATGTTAATCAAACTATCAAAAATTAAATACAAAAAAAAAGTACATACAAAAAAATATATATTAAAATCACAAGGGAAAAGCAACAAATAATATACAAGGAAATCCCCATAAGGGTAACAGCTGATCTTTCAGCAGAAACTCTGTAAGCCAGAAGGGAATGGCAGGACATATTTAAAGTGATGAAAGGGAAGAACCTACAACCAAGATTACTGTAGCCAGCAAGGATCTCATTCAGATTCAACAGAGTAATTAAAACGTTTACATACAAGCAAAAGTTAAGAGAATTCAGCACCACAAAGCCAGGTTTACAACAAGTGCTAAAGGAACTTCTGTAGGCAGGAAACACAAGAGTGGAATAGGCCTACAATACCAAATCCAAAACAATTAAGAAAATGGTAATAGAAACATACATATCAAAAAGTACCTTAAATGTAAATGGATTAGATGCTCCAACCAAAAGACATAGACTGGCTGAATGGATACAAAACAAGACCCCTATATATGCTGCCTACAAGAGACCCACTTCAGACCTAGGGACACATACAGACTGAAAGTGAGGGGATGGAAAAAGATATTCCACACAAATGGAAATCAAAAGAAAGCTGGAGTAGCAATTCTGATACCAGACAAAATAGACTTTAAAATAAAGACTCTTACAAGAGACAAAGAAGGACACTACATAATGATCAAGGGATCAATCCAAGAAGATATAACAGTTATAAATATTTATGCACCCAAAGTAGGAACACCGCAATACCTAAGGGGAATGCTAACAGCCATAAAAGGGGAACTCGACAGTAACACAATCATAGTATGGGATGTTAATACCCCACTTTCACCGATTGACAGATCATCCAAATGAAAATAAATAAGGAAACACAAGCTTTAAATGATACATTAAACAGATGGACTTAATTGATATATATAGGGTATTCCATACAAAAACAACAGAATACACTTTCTTCTCAAGAGCTCATGGAACATTCTCCAGGTTACATCATATCTTGGGTCACAAATCAAGCCTTGGTATATTTAAGAAAATTGAAATCATATCAAGTATCTTTTCTGACCACAATGTTACGAGACTAGATATCAGTTACAGGAAAAATATCTGTAAAAAATACAAACACATGGACGCTAAACATTACACTACTAAATAACCAAGAGATTGCTAAAGAAATCAAAGAGAAAATTAAAAAAAAATTAGAAACAAATGACAATGAAAACACGACAACACAAAACCTATGGGAGACAGCAAAAGTAGTTCCAAGAGGGAAGTTTTCAGCAATGCAGTCCTACCTGAAGAAACAAGAAACATCTGAAATAAACAACCTAAACTTACACCTAAAGCAATTAGAGAAAAAAGAACAAAAAACCCCCAAAGTTAGCAGAAGGAAAGAAATCATAAAGATCAGATCAGAAATAAATGAAAAAGAAATGAAGGAAACAATAGCAAAGATCAGTAAAACTAAAAGCTGGTTCTTTGAGAAGATAAACAAATTGATAAACCATTAGCCAGACTCATTACAAAAAAAAGGGAGAAGGCTCAAATCAATAGAATTAGAAATGAAAAAGGAGAAGTAACAACTGACACTGCAGAAATACAAAGGATCATAAGAGACTCTATGCCAATAAAATGGGCAACCTGGAAGAAATGGACAAATTCTTCGAAAACCACAACATTCTGAGACTGAACCAGGAAGAAATAGAAAATATGAACAGACAAATCACAAGCACTGAAATTGAAACTGTGATTAAAAATCTTCCAGCAAACAAAAGCTCAGGACCAGATGGCTTCACAGGTGAATTCTATCAAACATTTAGAGAGGATCTAACACCTATCCCTCTGAAACTCTTCCAAAATACAGCAGAGGGAGGAACACTCTCAAACCCATTCTAGGAGGCCACCATCACCCTGATACCAAACCAGACAAAGATGTCACAAAGAAAGAAAAGTACAGGCCAATATCACTGATGAACATAGATGCAAAAGTCCTCAACAAAATACTAGCAAACAGAATCCAACAGCACATTAAAAGGATCACACACCATGATTAAGTGGGGTGTATCCCAGGAATGCAAGGATTCTTCAATATATGCAAATCAATCAATGTGATACATCAAGTTAACCAATTGAAGAATAAAAACCATATGATCATCTCAATAGATGCATAAAAAGCTTTTGACAAAATTCAACACCCATTTATGATAAAAACCCTCCAGAAAGTAGGCACAGAGGGAAATTACCTCAACATAATAAAGGCCATATATGACAACCCCACAGCCAACATTTTTCTCAATGGTGAAAACATGAAACCATTTCCTCTAAGATCAGGAACAAGACAAGGTTGTCCACGCTCACCATTATTATTCATCAGAGTTTTGGAAGTTTTAGCCACAGCAATCAGAGAAGAAAAAGAAATAAAAGGAATCCAAATTGGAAAAGAAGAAGTAAAGCTGTCACTGTTTGCAGATGACATGATACTATACATAGAGAATCTTAAAGATGCTACCCGAAAACTACTAGAGCTAATCAATGAATTTGGTAAAGTAGCAGGATACAATATTAATGCACACAAATCTCTTTCATTCCTATACACTAATGATGAAAAATCTGAAAGTGAAATTAAGAAAACACTCCCAGGGCTTCCATGGTGGCGCAGTGGTTGAGAGTCTGTCTGCCGATGCAGGGGACTTGGGTTCGTGCCCCGGTCTGGGAGGATCCCACATGCCGCGGAGTGTCTGGGCCCATAAGCCATGGCCGCTGAGCCTGTGCGTCCAGAGCCTGTGCTCCGCAACGGGAGAGGCCTCAACAGTGAGAGGCCCGTGTACCGCAAAAAAAAAAAAAAAAGTAAACACTCCCATTTACTATTGCAACAAAAAGAATAAAATATCTAGGAATAAACTTACTTAAGGAGACAAAAGACCTGTATGCCGAAAACTATAAGACACTGATGAAAGAAATTAAAGATGATACAAACAGATGGAGAGATATACTATGGTCTTGGATTGGAAAAATCAACATTGTGAAAATGACTATACTACCTAAAGCAATCTACAGATTCAATGCAATCCCTACCAAACTACCAATGGCATTTTTCACATAACTAGAACAAAAAATTTCAGTTTGTATGGAAACAGAAAAGACCCCAAATAGCCAAAGCATCCTTGAGAAAGAAAAATGGAGCTGGAGGACTCAGGCTCCCTGACCTCATAAAAAGAAACGAAACTGATTTATTTGTAGTGAGGTGGATGGACCTAGATTCTGTCATACAGAGTGAAGTAAGTCGGAAAGAGAAAAAGAAGTACCATATGCTAACACATATATATGGAATCTAAAAAAAAAAAAAAAAAAGGTTCTGAAAACCTAGTGGCAGGATAGGATTAAAGACTCAGACATAGAGAATGGACTTGAGGACACAGGTAGGGGATGGGTAAGCTGGGACGAAGTGAGAGAGTGGCATGGACGTATATACACTACCAAATGTAAAACAGATAGCTAATGGGAAGCAGCCACATAACACAGGGAGATCAGCTCGGTGCTTTGTTGCCATCTAGAGGGGTGGGAGGGAGACGCAAGAGGGAGGAGATATGGGGATGTGTTTATATGTATAGCTGATTCACTTTGTTATAAAGCAGAAACTAACACACCATTGTGAAGCAATTATACTCCAATAAAGATGTTAAAGAAAAAGTTAGCAGAACACTCCCTTGTTTTTTTTAATGGCTTATTAAACGGAGCTCCCTTATTTCGACCCATAAAAGAAGAGCTACTCTGCAAACACTGGCAGATCTGAAGGAAAAAATACACAATACAGTAATAGTAGGAGACTTCAATACCTCACTATCAATAATAAATATATCATCCAGACATGAAATCAATAAGGAAACAACAGAACTGAACAACTCTATAGACCAAATGTACCTGATAGACGTGTATAGGACATTTCACCAAATAGCAGCAGAATACTCATTCTTCTCAAACGTGCATGGAGCATCCTCTAAAATAGATCACATGCTAGGTTGAAAAAACAAGTCTTAACAAATTTAAGAAGACTGTAATCAACTAAAGTATCTTTTCTGATCACAATAGAATGGACCTAGAAATCAATAATAGAAGGAAAATGGGAGAATTCGTAAATACATGGAAATTAAATAACACACTTTAACATCCATTGGGTCAAAGATGGAATAAAAAAGGAAATAAGAAAATATCTTGAGACAAAGAAAAACACAACATACCGGCTTATGGGATGAAGTAAAATCAGTACTAAGAGAGATATTTGTAGCAATAAACATCTACATTAAAAAAGAAGAAAGATTTCAAATAAGCAGTCTAACTTTACACCCCAAGGCATTAGAAAGGGAAGAACAAACTAAGCCCAAAGTTAGAAGAAGGAAGTAAATAATAAAGATTAGGGCAGCAATAAATGAAATAGAGGATAGAAAAATAGTAGAAAAAATAGAAATAAGAGTTGGCTTTTTCAAAAGATAAATAAAATTGACAAATTATTAGCTAGACTGAGAAAAGAGAGAAGACTCAAATAAATAAGATCAGAAGTGAAAGATGAGATATTACAACTGATGGTACAGAAATTTTAAAAACTTAAATGACTATTATGAATAATTATATAACAAAAATTGGACAACCTAGAAAAAATGGTTAAATTCCTAGAAACATACAACTTACCAAGACTGAATCAAGAATAAATAGAAAGCATGAACAGACTAATAACAAATAAGGTAATTGAATTAGTAATCAAAGAACTCCCAACAAAGAAAAGAGCAGGACCAGATGGCTTCACAGGTGAATTCTCCCATCCTTTAAAAAATTAATACCAATCCTTCTCAAACTCTTCCAAGATATAAAAAAGGAGGAAATACTTCCAAACTCATTTTATGAGGCCAGCATTGCTCTGATACTAAAATCAGACAAGGACTCTACAAGAAAAGGATATTATACGTCAACATTCCTGATGAACATAGATGCAAAAATTCTTAATAAAATATTAGTAAATCGAATTCAATAATACATAAAAAGGATTACACACAATTGTCATGTCAGATTTATTTCAGAGATGCAAGGATGGTTCAACACCCACAAAACAATAAATCTGATACCCCACATTAACAAAATGAAGGGAAAAAGTCATATCATTATCTCAATAAATGCAGAAAAAGCATTTGACAAAGTTCAACATCCATTCATGAAAAAAACCAAACTGGGCATTGAGGAACATACATCAACATAATAAAGGCCATATATGACAAGCCCACAACTTACATATTCAATGGTGAAAAGCTGATAGCTTGTCCTTTAAGATCAGGAACAAGACAGAGATGCGCACTCTTACCACTTTTATTCAACGTGGTACTGGAAGTCCTAGCCAGAGCAATTAGTCAAGAAAAAGAAATAAAAGACATCCAAATTGGAAAAGAAGAGGTAAAACTGACAGTATTTGCAGATGACATGATATTATAGATAGAAAACCCTTGAAACTCCATCTAAAACTGTCAGAATAAATGAATTTGTTGCAAAGTCAATACACAAAAATCTGTTGCATTTCTATACACAAATTATGAACTATTAGAAAGAAAAATTAAGAAAAATGTTCACTTATAATAACATCAAAATGAATAAAGTACCTAGGGATAAATTTCATCAAGGAGGCAAAGGATTTGTACTCTGAAAACTATGACACTAATAAAAGAAATTGAAGAAGATGCAAATAAATGGAAAGACATTTTCTGCTTATGGACTGGAAGAATTAATATTGTTAAAAAGTTTATACTACCTAGGGGGCTTCCCTGGTGGCACAGTGGTTGAGAGTCTGCCTGCTGATGCAGGGGACACGGGTTCATGCCCCGGTCCGGGAAGATCCCACATGCCGCGGAGCAGCTGGGCCCGTGAGCCATGGCCGCTGAGCCTGCGTGTCCAGAGCCTGTGCTCCACAATGGGAGAAGCCACAACAGTGAGAGACCTGCGTACTGCAAAAAAAAAAAAAAAGTTTATACTACTCAAAGTGATCTATAGATTCAATGTAATCCCAGTCGAAATTCAAACGGTGTTTTCCACAGAAGTAGGAAAAATCATCTTAAAATTTGTATGAAACCACAAAATATCCCAAATGACAAAAGCAATATTGAGAAAGAAGAACAAAGCTGGAGACAACGTTCTTCCTCATTTCAAAATATATTACAAAGCAAAGGTAATGGTATTAGCATAAAAACAGAGTCATAGATCTATGGAACAGAATGGAGAGCCCAGAAACAGATTCATGCCTATATGGTGAATTACTTCATGAAAAAAGGGCCAAAAATATGCAATGGAGAAAGGATAGTTTCTTTAATACATGGTGTTGGAGAAATTGGACAGCCTTGTGCAAAAAAATGAACCTGGGCCCCTATCTTACACCATATACAGAAATCAACTTAAATATATTAAACACTTGAAAGTAAGACAAGAAATTATAAATCATCTAGAAGAAAACTTGGGGGGAAGTTCCTTGACATTGGTCTCAGCAATGACTTCTTAGATTTGACACCAAAAGCAAAGGCTACAAAAGCAAAACTAAATAAACGGGACTACATCAAACTAAAAAGCTTCTGCACAGCAACAAAAACCATCAACAAAACAAAGGGCAACCTAAGAAATGGGAGAAAATACTTGCAAATCATATCTCTGATAAGAGATTAATATCCAAAATATCTGAAAAACTCATACAACTCAATAGCAAAAAAAAAAAAAAAATCTGGGCTTCCCTGGGCCCGTGAGCCATGGCCGCAGGGCCTGCGCATCCGGAGCCTGTGCTCCGCAACAGGAGAGGCCACAACAGTGAGAGGCCCGCATACCACAAAAAAAAAAAAAAAAGAAAAGAAAAAATTCTGATTTAAAAATGGGCAGAAGATTTGAATAGATGTTTTTCCATAGAAGTCATACAGTTGGCTAACAGGTGCATGAAAACATGCTCACTATCATTAATCTTCAGGGAAATACAAATCAAAGCCACAGTGAGATATCACCTCACACCAGTTAGAATGGCTATTATCAAAAAAACAAAAGATAAGTATTGGAAAGCATGTCGTGAAAAAGGAACCCCTGCACACTCTTGGAAGGAATGTAAATTGGTGCAGCCACTATGGAAAACAGTATGGAGTTTCCTCAAAAGAATTAAAAATAGAATTACCATTTGCTCCAGCAATCTGATTTCTGGGTACGTATTCAAAGGAATTGAAATCAGGATCTCAAAGAGATATTACACACTTAGGTTTATTGTAACATTATTTCTAATAGCCAAGGTATGGAAATAATCTAAAAGTCCATCGGACGTATGGATAACAAAATGTGGTATATTCTTTTTTTTTTTAACATCTTTATTGGAGTATAATTGCTTTACAATGGTGTGTTAGTTTCTGCTTTATAACAAAGTGAATCAGTTATACATATACATATGTTCCCATACCTCTTCCCTCTTGCGTCTCCCTCCCTCCCACCCTCCCTATCCCACTCCTCTAGGTGGTCACAAAGCACGGAGCTGATCTCCCTGTGCTACGCGGCTGCTTCCCACTAGCTATCTACCTTACGTTTGGTAGTGTATATATGCCCATGACACTCTCTCGCTTTGTCATAGCTTACCCTTCCCCTCCCAATATGCTCAAGTCCATTCTCTAGTAGGTCTGTGTCTTTATTCCTGTCTTACCCCTAGGTTCTTCATGACATTTTTTTTTCTTAAATTCCATATATATGTGTTAGCATACGGTATTTGTCTTTCTCTTTCTGACTAACTTCACTCTGTATGACAGACTCTAGGTTCATCCGCTTCATTACAAATAGCTCAATTTCGTTTCTCTTTATTGCTGAGTAATATTCCATTGTATATATGTGCCACATCTTCTTTATCCATTCAGCCGATGATGGACACTTAGGTTGCTTCCATCTCCTGGCTATTGTAAATAGAGCTGCAATGAACATTTTGGTACATGAGTCTTTTTGAATTATGGTTTTCTCAGGGTATATGCCCAGTAGTGGGATTGCTGGGTCA
The DNA here is from genome assembly GCF_059928025.1 of Delphinapterus leucas. Taxonomy (NCBI): domain Eukaryota; kingdom Metazoa; phylum Chordata; class Mammalia; order Artiodactyla; family Monodontidae; genus Delphinapterus; species Delphinapterus leucas. Next base: position 28,201,338 of record NC_143146.1, on the reverse strand, counting down.
TATGGTAGTTCTATTTGTAGTTTTTTAAGGAATCTCCATACTGTTCTCCATAGTGACTGTACCAATTCACATTCCCACAAGCAGTGCAAGAGTGTTCCCTTTTCTGTACACCCTCTCCAGCATTTATTGTTTCTAGATTTTTTGATGATGGCCATTCTGACTGGCGTGAGATGATATCTCATTGTAGTTTTGAGTTGCATTTCTCTAATGATTAATGATGTTGAGCATTCTTTCATGTGTTTGTTGGAAGTCTGTATATCTTCTTTGGAGAAATGTCTATTTAGGTCTTCTGCCCATTTTTGGATTGGGTTGATTGGTTTTTTTCTTATTGAGCTGCATGAGCTGCTTAAAAACTTTGAAGATTAATCCTTTGTCAGTTGCTTCATTTGCAAATATTTTCTCCCATTCTGAGGGTTGTCTTTTGTTCTTGTTTATGGTTTCCTTTGCTGTGCAAAAGCTTTGAAGTTTCATTAGGTCCCATTTGTTTATTTTTGTTTTTATTTCCATTTCTCTAGGAGGTGGACCAAAAAGGATCTTGCTGTGATTTATGTCATAGAGTGTTCTGCCTATGTTTTCCTCTAAGAGTTTGATAGTTTCTGACCTTACATTTAGGTCTTGAATCCATTTTGAGTTTATTTTTGTGTATGGTGTTAGAGAGTGATCTAATCTCATACTTTTACATGTACCTATCCAGTTTTCCCAGCACCACTTATTGAAGAGGTCTGTCCTTTCTCCACTGTACATTCCTGCCTCCTTTATCAAAGATAAGGTGACCGTATGTGTGTGGACTTATCTCTGGGCTTTCTATCCTGTTCCATAGATCTATATTTCTGTTTTTGTGCCAGAACCATACTGTCTTGATTACTGTAGCTTTGTAGTATAGTCTGAAGTCAGGGAGCCTGATTCCTCCAGTTCCGTTTTTTGTTCACAAGACTTCTTTGGCTATTCGGGGTCTTTTGTTTTTCCATACAAATTGTGAAATTTTTTGTTCTAGTTCTGTGAAAATTGCCACTGGTAGTTTGATAGGGATTGCATTGAATCTGTAGATTGCTTTGGGTAGTAGAGTCATTTTCACAATGTTGATTCTTCCAATCCAAGAACATGGTATATCTCTCCATCTATTTGTATCATCTTTAATTTCTTTCATCAGTGTCTTACATTTTCTGCAAACAGGTCTTTTGTCTCCTTAGGTAGGTTTATTCCTAGATATTTTATTCTTTTTTTTGCAATGGTAAATGGGAGTGTTTTCTTAATTTAACTTTCAGATTTTTCATCATTATTGTATAGGAATGCGAGAGATTTCTGTGTAGTAATTTTGTATCCTGCTACTTTACCAAATTTATTGATTAGCTCTGGTAGTTTTCTGGTAGCATCTTTAGGATTCTCTATGTATAGTATCATGTCATCTGCAAACAGTGACAGCTTACTTCTTTTCTGATTTGGATTCCTTTTATTTCCTTTTCTTCTCTGATTTCTGCAGCTAAAACTTCCAAAACTATGTTGAATAAGAGTGGTGAGAGTGGGCAACCTTGTCTTTTTCCTGATCTTAGTGGAAATGCTTTCAGTTTTTCACCATTAAGCACGATGCTGGCTGTGGGTTTGTCATATATGGACTTTATTATGTTGAAGAAAGTTCTCTCTATGGCTTCTTTCTGCAGGGTTTTTATCATAAATGGATGCTGAATTTTGTTGAAAGCTTTCTCTGCATCTATTGAGATGATCATATGGTTTTTCTCCTTCAATTTGTTAATATGGTGTATCACGCTGATTGATTTGCGTATATTGAAGAATCCTTGCATTCCTGGAATAAACCCCACTTGATCATGGTGCATGATCCTTTTAATGCACTGTTGGATTCTGTTTGCTAGTATTTTGTTGAGGATTTCTGCATCTATGTTCATCAGTGATATTGGCCTGTAGATTTCTTTCTTTGTGACATCCTTGTCTGGTTTTGGTATCAAGGTGATGGTGGCCTCGTAGAATGAGTTTGGGAGTGTTCCTCCCTCTGCTATATTTTGGAAGAGTTTGAGAAGGATAGGTGTTAGCTCTTCTCTAAATGTTTGATAGAATTCGCCTGTGAAGCCATCTGGTCCTGGGCTTTGGTTTGTTGGAAGATTTTTAATCACAGTTTCAATTTCAGTGCTTGTGATTGGTCTATTCATATTTTTTCTTTCTTCCTGATTCAGTCTTGGCAGGTTGTGCATTTCTAAGAATTTGTCCATTTCTTCCAGGTTGTCCATTTTATTGGCATAGAGTTGCTTGTAGTAATCTCTCATGATCTTTTGTATTTCTGCAGTGTCAGTTGTTACTTCTCCTTTTTCATTTCTAATTCTATTGATTTGAGGCTTCTCCCTTTTTTCTTGATGAGTCTGGCTAATGATTTATCAATTTTGTTTATCTTCTCAAAGAACCAGCTTTTAGTTTTATTGATCTTTGCTATCATTTCCTTCATTTCTTTTTCATTTATTTCTGATCTGAATTTTTTTGATTTCTTTACTTCTGCTAACTTTGGGGTTTTTTTGTTCTTCTTTCTCTAATTTCTTTAGGTGCAAGGTTAGGTTGTTTATTCGAGATGTTTCCTGTTTCTTAAGGTAGAATTGTATTGCTATAAACTTCCCTCTTAGAACTGCTTTTGCTGCATCCCATAGGTTTTGGGTCATTTTTTTCTCATTGTCATTTGTTTCTAGGTATTTTTTAATTTCCTCTTTGATTGCTTCAGTGACCACTTCGTTATTAAGTAGTGTATTGTTTAGCCTCCATGTGTTTGTATTTTTTTACAGATCTTTTCCTGTAATTGATATCTAGTCTCATAGCATTGTGTTCAGAAAAGGTACTTTATACAATTTCAATTTTCTTAATATACCAAGGCTTGATTGTGACCCATGATATGATCTATCCTGGAGAATGTTCCATGAGCACTTGAGAAAAATGTGTATTCTGTTGTTTTTGGATGGAAAATCCTATAAATATCAATTAAGTCCATCTTGTTTAATGTATCATTTAAAGCTTGTGTTTCCTTATTTATTTTCGTTTTGGATGATCTGTCCATTGGTGAAAGTGGGGTGTTTAAGTCCCCTACTATGAATGTGTTACTGTTGATTTCCCCTCTTATGGCTGTTAGTATTTGCCTTATGTATTGAGGTGCTCCTATGTTGGGTGCATAAATATTTATAATTGTTATATCTTCTTCTTGGATCGATCCCTTGATCATTATATAGTGTCCTTCTTTGTCTCTTCCAATAGTCTTTATTTTAAAGTCTATTTTGTCTGATATGAGAATTGCTACTCCAGCTTTCTTTTGGTTTCCATTTGCATGGAGTATTTTTTTCCATCCCCTTCCTTTCAGTCTCTATGTGTTTCTAGGTCTGAAGTGGGTCTCTTGTAGACAGCATATATATGGATCTTGTTTTTGTATCCATTCAGCCAATCTGTGTCTTTTGGTGGGAGCATTTAGTCCATTTACATTTAAGGTAATTATCGATATGTATGTTCCTATTCCCATTTTCTTAATTGTTTTGGGTTCGTTATTGTAGGTCTTTTACTTCTCTTGTGTTTCTTGCCTAGAGAAGTTCCTTTAGCATTTGTTGTAAAGCTGGTTTGGTGGTGCTGAACTCTCTCAGCATTTGCTTGTCTGTAAAGCTTTTAATTTCTCCATCAAATCTGAATGCGATCCTTGCTGGGTAGCGTAATCTTGGTTGTAGGTTTTTCTCCTTCATCAATTTAAATATGTCCTGCCAGCCCCTTCTGGATTGCAGGGATTCTGCTGAAAGATCAGCTGATAACCTTATGGGGATTCCCTTGTGTGTTATTTGTTGTTTTTCCCTTGCTGTTTTTAATATTTGTTCTTTGTATTTAATTTTTGACAGTTTGATTAATATGTGTCTTGGTGTATTTCTCCTTCGATTTATCCTGTATGGGACTCTCTGTGCTTCCTGGACTTGATTAACTATTTCCTTTCCCATATTAGGGAAGTTTTCAACTATAATCTCTTCAAATATTTTCTCAGTCCCTTTCTTTTTCTCTTCTTCTTCTGGAACCCCTATAATTCGAATGTTGGTGTATTTAATGTTGTCCCAGAGGTCTCTGGGACTGTCCTCAGATCTTTTCATTCTTTTTTCTTTATTCTGCTCTGCAGTAGTTATTTCTACTATTTTATCTTGCAGGTCACTTATCCGTTCTTCTGCTTCAGTTATTCTGCTATTGATTCCATGTAGAGTATTTTTAATTTCATTTATTGTGTTGTTCATCGTTGCTTGTTTCATCTTTAGTTCTTCTAGGTCCTTGTTAAATGTTTCTTGCATTTTGTCTATTCTATTTCCAAGATTTTGGATCATCTTTACTATCACTATTCTGAATTCATTTTCAGGTTGACTGCCTATTTCCTTTTCATTTGTTAGGTCTGGTGGGTTTTTATCTTGCTCCTTCATCCGCTGTGTGTTTTTCTGTCTTCTCATTTTGCTTATCTTAATGTGTTTGAGGTCTCCTTTTCACAGGCTGCAGGTTCGTAGTTCCCTTTGTTTTTGGTGTCTGTCACCAGTGGCTAAATTTGGTTCAGTGGGTTGTGTAGGCTTCCTAGTGGAGGGGACTAGTGCCTGTGTTCTGGTGGATGAGGCTGGATCTTGTCTTTCTGGTGGGCAGGTCCACGTCTGGTGGTGTGTTTTGGGGTGATATGTTTTGGTCTGTGACTTATTATGATTTTAGGCAGCCTCTCTGCTAATGGGTGGGGTTGTGCTCCTGTCTTGCTAGTTGTTTGGAATAGGGTGTCCAGCACTGTAGCTTGCTGGTCATTGAGTGAAGCTGGGTGCTGTTTTTGAGATGGAGATCTCTGGGAGATTTTTGCCGTTTGATATTACGTGGAGCTGGGAGGTCTCTTGTGGGCCAGTGTCCTGAAGTTGGCTCTCCCACCTCAGAGGCACAGCACTGACTCCTGGCTGCAGCAGAAAGAGCCTTTCATCCACACGGCTCAGAAGAAAAGGGAGAAAAAGTAGAAAGAAAGAAAGAAAGAAAGAAAGAAAGAAAGAAAGAAAGAAAGAAAGAAAGGAAGGAAGGAAGGAAGGAAGAAAGAAAGGAAGGATGGAGGGAGGGAGGGAGGGAGGAAGGAAGGAAGGAAGGAGGGAAGGAAGGAAAGAAAGAAAGAAGATAAAATAAAATAAAATAAAGTAAGATAAAATAAAGTCATTAAAATAAAAAATATTCAGAAAAAATTTTTTTTTAAAAAAGAAAAAAAAAGAAAAACAAACAAACAAATGGACAGGTAGAACCTTAGGACAAATGGTGGAAGCAAAGCTATACAGACAATATCTCACCCAGAAGCATACACATACACACTCACAAAAAGAGGGAAAGGGGAAAAAATCATAAATCTTGCTCTCAAGGCCCACCTCCTCAATTTGGGATGATTCGTTGTCTATTCATGTATTCCACCGATGCAGGGTACATCAACTTGATTTTGGAGCTTTAATCCGCTGCTTCTGAGGCTGCTGGGAGAGATTTCCCTTTCTCTTCTTTGTTCTCACAGCTCTCGAGGCTCAGCTTTGGATTTGGCCCCGCCTCTGCGTGTAGGTCGCCTGAGGGCATCTGTTCTTCACTCAGACAGGACCGGGTTAAAGGAGCAGCTGATTCGGGGCCTCTGGCTCACTCAGGCCGGGGGGAGGGAGGGGCACGGAGTGCGGGGCGGGCCTGCAGCGGCAGAGGCCAGCATGACGTTGCACCCGCCTGAAGCGCGCCGTACGTTCTCCCGGGGAAGTTGTCCGTGGATCCCGGGACCCTGGCAGTGGCAGGCTGCACAGGCTCCCCGGAAGGGGGTGTGGATAGTGACCTGTGGTCGCACTCAGGCTTCTTGGTGGCGGCAGCAGCAGCCTTAGCATCCCATGCCTGTCTCTGGTTTCCGCGCTTTTAGCCACGGCTCGCGCCCGTCTCTGGAGCTCCTTTAAGCAGCGCTCTTAATCCCCTCTCCTCGCGCACCAGGAAACAAAGAGGGAAGAAAAAGTCTCTTGCCTCTTCGGCAGCTCCAGACTTTTTCCCGGACTCCCTCCCGGCTAGCTGTGGCGCACTAGCCCCCTTCAGGCTGTGTTCACGCTGCCAACCCCAGTCCTCTCTCCATGCTCCAACCAAAGCCTGAGCCTCAGCTCCCAACCCGGCCCGCCCCGGCCGGTGAGCAGACAAGCCTCAGGCTGGTGAGCTCCGCCATCCGCAGTCTCCACTCGTGAAGGGGCTTCCTAGTGTGTAGAAACCTTTCCTCCTTCACAGCTCCCTCCCACTGGTGCAGGTACCGTCCCTATCCTTTTGTCTCTGTTTATTCTTTTTTCTTTTGCCCTACCCAGGTATGTGGGGACTTTCTTGCCTTTTGGGAGGTCTGAGGGCTTCTGCCAGGGTTCAGTAGGTGGACTGTAGGAGTTGTTCCACGTGTAGACGTATTTCTGGTGTATCTGTGGGGAGGAAGGTGATCTCCACGTCTTACTCTTCTGCTCCAACCGAAGCCCAAGCCACAGCTCCCAGCCCCACTGGCCCCGGCGGGTGAGCAGACAAGCCTCTCAGGCAGGTGAGTGCCGGTCGGTCCCGATCCTCTGTGCGGGAATCTCCCCGCTTTGCCCTCCGCACCCCTGTTGCTGTGCTCTCCTCCGTGGCTCCGAAGCTTCCCCCCTCCGCCACCCGCAGTCTCCGCCTGTGAAGGGGCTTCCTAGTGTGTGGAAACATTTCCTCCTTCACAGCTCCCTCCCAGATGTGTAGGTCCCGTCCCTATTCTTTTGTCTCTGTTTATTCTTTTTTCTTTTGCCCTACCCAGGTACGTGGGGACTTTCTTGCCTTTTGGGAGGCCTGAGGTCTTCTGCCAGCATTCAGTAGGTGTTCTGTAGGAGTTGTTCCACGTGTAGAGGTATTTCTGGTGTATCTGTGGGGAGGAAGGTGATCTCCACGTCTTACTTTTCCGCCATCTTCCTCACTACCCCAAAATGTGGTATATTCTTACAGTAGAGTATCATTCAGCCTTTAAAAAGAAGGGAATCCTGCCATTTGTGGCAACATAAATGCACGTGGGGGTCATTATGCTAAGTGAATTAAGTCAGACACAGAAGGACAAATGTTGTATGATCCTACTTTAATGGGCAATATAAAATGGTCAGACGCATAGAACCGGAGAGTAGAATGGTGTTTGCCAGTGGCTGATAGGAAGAGAAAATGGAAGGATGCTAGTCATAGGCTACAAAATTTCAGTTATGAAAGATGGGTAAATTCTAGAGATCTACTGTACAACATAGAGACTACAGTTTACAATGTTATACTGTATACGTGAAAATTTGCTAAGAGAGTAGATCCTATAAGTGCTCTTTTCCCAGAATTAAAAAAAATAACAAATATATAAATACATAAAAGGGATCATAGGAAACTTTTGGAGGGGATAGATAAGTTTATGGCTTTGATTGTGGTGATGGTTTCATAATGAATATTCGTCTCCAAACTCATCAAACTGTATACATTAACTATGTACAGCTTTTTGTATGTCAGTCATATCTCAATAAAGTGACTTTAAAAAGAAAAGCACAGCATCTCTATTCTTCCAGAGGCCAGCCCGGTTCCATTCCTCTTGTTCCCCTATCACTTCACTGCTCTCCTGTCGGCCCCTGTGGGACTAAGGAGTCTCTACAACACAGTTTGAGCAATTCTCTCTGAAATGTTTCTGAGGTCTCTCTAATCAGAACCTTATATGATTTGACTATAGGATGAGCACAGAATCTTAGCAGGACGAAGAGCACAGAATTCACCCCCACCTCATAAAGGCAATCTGACCTGTTGCTTTTTTTCCTCTACTGTTGAGTTAGTACTGATTGAAACTATTATACCTGTTGACTCATGAAAGTAAAGAAGTTTTATCAAGGAGCTATTAAAATATATGGAGTCATTTTGTTCAGTTCTTAGGCTTTATTCAAATTTGAATACATGGCTGCTTTGAATGTTAAGTCTTCAGACTATTCTGCTAAATCGGTGATCTCTCTTTACAAACATTCTAAGACAAAAGTGTCCCACTTTTCACATAATGAGGTTTTTGAGGCCAGATACAAATGATGCTATTCTTACATTAGGGTGAAATAACCTGCTCACATCCCTGCTTTGTGTCTGCCCTAGCACTTGCCCTCTTCTTGAATATGTGCCTTGAAGTAAATATGCAAAGTACAAATAGGAATTCCTTTCCTAAAGAGATTTCTTTATGCTTGTTTTATACTGGTTTCTTACTTCACTTGCAAGTTCAAGTCATAAAATGAATAGATGTGGCTTTTATTAAGCTTTGAAGATCTGGTGTGTTTCTCTGTGAATATCATTTCATCTGTAGCATTTGAATTGGAAAAATCCTTTGTGTGATTTCAACAACCTTTTGTCCACATAGTTAAATGCACTGACAGAGCCTTTTGACAGAACCACAGAAAATTCTCTGCTGAATACTTAATCAGTTCCTAAGTTGGCTTGCTTCCACTTTTCCTTTCTTCAAAACTATGTCGCTAGACTGCTAGAGTTTTTTGCATTTGTGACTCTGAGAGCTTAAGACTAAATAACGTTAGGTATAGTCTATATCATACTTTCATCAGACACATTCTCTATTTTATACACACACATACATTGGGATATATTAAAATGTATGCCTATATTTTTGAAAAACGTATGTTTTTACTAGTACATTCCTTTAGATTTGATAATTCTTAATTACTTCACATAATATTATTATGATATCTTTGAATATTAACACAGAAATCTAAATCAGATTGAATCCTATTTCTAGGAATCAAATAGAATAATTATTGGGCAATGAAGAATTTATTGAAAATTGCTGGCAGACATACTGAATAAAGAATGAGGGAGGAAAGCCAATGACATTCAGAATTCTCTATCTCTCTTTCTAGTGCTTCACAGCAGAAACTCCTTCTGGCAGATTCTGTGGCCAAAAAAGGTAATAATCTTTCGCTGTGAGTCCTCATCCATTAGATGTCTGGAGTGAGTGGAGTAAAACTCAACTGGTTGATTCCTACTTTTCCATCTACTAAGGTAATCAAATCAACCACATGTATTATCATTGTGATCTCTATATAAATAGACTGCCCTTGAGGATTGTGGGTCTTTTGAAGATGGATCAAATCTTGCTAAAGTTCCTGTCTTACAGACATGGGAAATGCTAGGGCCATTATAATACGGGAAAATATTTTTTTGGATCTTAATGTGGAAAGAGAAAGTCACTTTTGTTTAAACAGGGATTGAATTTTGGAGAAACATTGCTTTGAGAGACACAACATGCATTACAACATTATGACGTACTCAGCCAGATGTCTGCAAGACAGAAAATCACATGACTAAGCAAGCCACATAAATGTTCTCTAAGAAGGAAAAAAAAAATAGAAAAGAAAAAACAAATGTGTGTCAGACATTTCCTTTTTTTGGAGGATATTATTCCAAATCATATGGCTGCCTTATGTGTGTAATTTGTCAATTACAGCTTTTCCTCTCATGTGTATTAAACTCGGGGATCATTCAGAGTTTGGTCTTGTATCAAAATCTTGCTGTATGTGTTTGTTTTTATCTATCTAATTATGTGGTTACATGTGAATGCAGCATGCAAGGCTCCCCAGGTATCTGTTAGGGCAGTTGTTAGGACGTAGTGAGAAATAATCCTTTGTCACTCATGGCAACTGTATATGGATTCCATTTACTCTCTTGGGATCCTGGCCCCTATAATTGAAAAGTATATGCATTTGACAATCCTAAGCAATACTGGAATCACTGAATTAATTTATCTTTTTCTTTTGTGTTGGCAATCCCACCGTCAGTGTGTCAATAAGTATTCACTAAGTGACCACAGTGTAGATCATAGTTTCTCAGCCACACAGGAAGGGTGGCGTTCCTCCAGGGATGTCCTTACCTGAAGATAAGGGATCAGAGCCCTTTTCAGAAAAGGGAAGGGCAATCCCAGTTGGGAAAAATGGTCATGGATTTACTGTCACTTCACTCTATTTTTAACAACACAATCACTTCTCTGGTGACTGCTGCCCCACACAGCCTCTGGCATATGGTAGATACCCAATGCATAACTGCTGAATGAAAGAATGAATTCAATCTCAAGGGCATCCGTTTCATTTTCTCTGCAGCTACACCTTCGGCATGGCAACAGCCCAGTTAGCGCATTATTTTAATATGTTTTTTCTTATGCTAGTTTCCATAAGGCACTGGTCTATGAATTTTTAGTCCTAAGAAGTTTTATGTGTGTATTCCCAAAATAAGTATTTTATGAGTAAAATATTATGTTATATTATAAAACATTTAAAAAGTAGAATGAGATTAAGTTAATAGGAGTTCCAGTGTTTTAATTTCTGCATTACAGTAGGTTGCCTTCCTTGTCTCCATCCTGGATACTTGGCTAAAGGGGCAAAAGAAGAAAAAAAAAATGCAGTTTCTGCTTTGTGGAGCTTATATCTATCTATCTATCTAGATAGATAGATAGATATCTATATATAGATATATAGAGATAATCTTCTCTGGTAGACCAGATGAACACAATGAAGGGCAATGATAGAGAAGGTTTTTTTATGGAAGGGTGTACTAGAACAGAGTCCCTGTACAGAATTTTCCTGAAAACACAGATTTTAAAGCATGTTTCACAGTTTATGACCTTTGATTTGTAATAAGATATTTCTGATGTTGCAGTGGGTTCAAGCACACTTTGAACTTTTCAATAGATATGCTCTATTCTGTTGGCATGGCCCACATTAAATATTAAAAACAATTTCTTTTTCATGTTAAGGTTTCCTTTTTTCTTTTCCTGCAAAATCTGACCTCTTACAGTTGACCTTCTAATTGCCTGACCCAGCAAATTTTACTTTTTGATGGGACGTTTTTGGCTTGAATTTTGATTCTGAAGAAGGGAGAGCATATGGGGCAGATGTTCTATAAATACATTGTAAAGTTTCATTTACTTCAGGCATGCAGAGTGATGTAGTGATGTATTTACAGAACACAAACATAAGCACAGTGATTCTATAAATAATCCAATCACCTCAGTTTTCTTTGGGCCACCAATCTAGGTACTGATGTCATGGGAAACATCCTTTTACTTTGATGTCTATATCTCTCTTCAGGGCTTTTTGTTTCTCATTATCTAATTGTTCAGTCCTCTTTTTTTAGTCCCACTTCTTGTCTTTTATGACGTTAGGTCATATATATCTCTTTTCAGCATAATATGGCCCCCAAATGGAGGAAACGTTCAATCATTTAGAGTAAAACTAATAACTACCCACAAAGCAGATTTATATAGTCATTTGTAGAGCAATCGATTACCTTAAAAAATGGTTTCAAAATAAATCCCTTCCAAGTCTCTATCTACTGGGTCAGATATATCTGCAGGGAGATAATGATGTAATATTTATCTGCTCATTTGTACTATAAGTTGACTATTTAAAATAATTATGTCAACAGAATTGTGGTCTTCATAGAGTCTGGGGGAAAAAAGGTAGGATTGGTAAATATGTTTCTTGGACTTACCATGGGTATTCAGAATAGTATAACAGGTGTCAGAGTAAATGAATATATTGGCAACAGGCTTTACAAATCATCTCTTATGAATTTGGCTAATGTGAGTTAGGTCACCAGGGCAAAGTTAACTTTGGACCCACCATACAGAGGGCCAGAACCTGTATCACGATGAATCTACGAAGACATTAAACAATATGAAGCTCTGCCTGAGGTCCCAGCTGGCCTCTTTGACATTGTTCTCTAACTTTGGTAGTAATCCCAATTCTCCATCTGCACTGACTTCTATAGTAAGCATATTGTGTAAGTAATTTGTTTTATAGATCAGTTTCTCTCTTTGAATAATTATAACATACCTACCATGTATTAGTTACGGTAATGCTAACTGCTATAAGACATAAATCCCCAGATTTTAGTCATGTAATAGGACAAACTGCATTTTTTGTGTAGTTTATAACACTGTATCATATAACACTCCAGTGCAGATGTTCCTGGTGGGGAGGTGAAGTGCTTTGCCCCATTCAGTTAAAAATGGTCCAAGTGGATGGGGGATCTGCCATCTTCAACATGTGGCTTCCCATCACAGCATGGAAGTGACATACATCACAGCTGCTCCCATTCTATGGGGGCAAGTCAATCACATGCCCATATGTAGATGAAAGGGTGAGAGGGTTAGGAAATGTAGTCTCTGCTGGGGTGGCCACTTCCCAGCAACAACTCTCCATTAAGGAAGGAGAGCATGAAACCTTGAAGAATAGCTAGCCCTCTCTGCCACAGTCCATAGCAAGATGGAATGTTCCCAAGGACAAGAGAAATGTTACTGTAATCATTAAAAATCCTTTGCTTTGCCAAGAAAACCTATTTTATGCTAAGAACAAGGCATGCATCTTATAGTAACGGTGAAAGTTTAAATTATGAAACACAATGTTTAGATTGCTTTCAGTATACAAAGAGATGGCCAGATCTGACAGTTAACTGCCTAATTTCATTGGTGTAGACAACTGCCTTATATAGACCTAACATGGATTTTTAATCTGAATTATCTAACTTGGTATACCACAATCTAAAATATATAAACAAACTCTTCCCTTGTTTTACATTACATAAATATTTATGATACAAATATAATATGAATATGTTTTTTCTTCTTCCCCAAATTATTTCTAATTGATTGGAAGAAAAAGTGTTTGAATTTTTCTGGATATATAATAGAGCAGAAAAATAACCTCAACCATTTATTTTACAGTTTTAGGATCTATTTATAGAAATATTCAATGGTGTAGAAAGAAATTCCATGTGATGTATTAAGTTAAAGAAAATATCACCCAAAGATAAATATATATATTCCTTAGCAGATGGTACGTTAGGAACATGGAAATATTTAATGGGCAAAAGATGGACTGAAGTAAATATTGAAGCTACTTTTCCATAAAAGGACCTGAATTCTGTTTTAATATGTAATCCAAAGTGTGCCCAGACTTCTTGTTAATGCAATTTTTCCTTGAAGGTGCTTTGACTCATAATTCTGTATTCAATGAAACAAAAAACAACCAGAGAACCAAATGAAGTATTTAAAAATCAACTTTTGAATGCAGTTGCCTTTGTCTATTTTGTTTAATTATTATTATTATTTTAGATTTTTTGTTCTAATACACTGAATTTCTGTCAGCCTTATATGTAGATTGGATGGCTAAAGCTTTGAGCAGTAACGTGATCATTTTGGTTAGGGAGAAGAGTCTTTCCAAAGAATAGACCAATGTCACATCTAATTAAACAAGCGGGGTAAGTGTCAGGGTTTAAGGGCTGAGGATGGATTATGCATGAGTGTGAGAGAATATCCTATAAGATCTAGCTCAGTGTTTTATTAATTTACAATTAACAAAGGGACATGGGTCTGGCCTAGGACAGTGAACCTGAGTATGTAAAGGTGATCAGTGAAGATTCTGGGGCTGCCACCTTCCTCTCTAAAGCTACTGTATTGAACAACTAGAGTTAGGATGGTGATTCAATGATGGGAATGGTTACTGATTATTAAATACATCCTGTGTGCTAGGCACAGTGTTGGAGGATCAAAATATACTTTATTAAATTTCAGAACAACCTTGCAACCTTCTTATTCCCATTTTGTAGATACAGACTCTGAAGTTGAAGGTGGTTGGGTGTTCGAGGCCACATAATTATTTGCAGAAGAGGCAGGATTCAACCCACTTGTGTCTGACCCCAAAGCCCTTGCCCTTTTCCCTAGGCTAATCCTCTTCTCTCAGTGCGGTACCCACAACAAACTTTTTGCAGCCTTAGACAAGTTTATCATCACACTTTTGCAGAAGTCGGTCTCCCCCTTGCTCTGACATTAGTGACTGCCCCAGGCACTAGCATTTCACTGCACACCGCAGCAATTATTTATGACTTGGAGATTTGCAGCCTGGGGCTGGTTTACCGGAACAAAAACAAAAGGAACTCTTTTCTCAGTTGCTCCAGGATTCCTTGACTCTTTGATCCAAAGGAACACTGTCTTCTATAGACAACGTGGAGGAAGAGTACACAGAGAAGAAAGCCCTGTTCCAGGCCAGTGGCCTTGCTTGTTTTGTGTGAGTCTAACTTTCATGCTAAATCTCATCAACTTCAGCAATTTCTTTATGGTTACTTATAACTCCCTATGACTGTCGTGGTGGGGTAAGAGTGAGTGGGGAGAACTGAGGGGTGAATGGGATGGATGCCAGGCATTGGCAGGTGAAATGTGCACCATCTTCCAAGTGAATTCATATTAAATCTTTGTCTCTAGAATGTTGAGAGAAATTAATACCTGTCATGGACATACCCCTGCAATGCTGCCTTCATCTACCTTATTGCTTTTCCACCTCTGAACCTTTCTTTAAGACTCAGCTAATGCTTCAACTATTCCAGGAATCTTTTCTGATCTTTTTATTTTCTTTTATTTATTTTTTACTTTTTCTTTTCACTGTACTGCGTGGCTTGTGGGGTCTTAGTTCTCCCACCAGGGATTGAACCACACTTTTGGCACTGAAGGTGCAGAGTCCCAACCACTGGACCACCAGGGAATTCCATTTTCTGATCTTTTTATACCAAGCCCAAGGGGGGCCAAACTATGCTGCCATGACATTCTGGTATTGCATTTACCAAATAAATATTGCCATCAATATTTGTGCCTAATAATAATTTAAAACAAAGCACAGGTACGATGTTTTATCCATCTTTATACTGCCAGTACAGTACAAAAAAGTTCTGAAAATTCTCAGTGTTTGAGAAGACCTGAATTAAGTTTCACGTATTTGTATAATAAATATTTGAAGAACACGTACTTTGTGGAGATACAAAAAAGAGGAAAATCACACACTGTCTGCCTTGCTTTTCTGCTCCGAAGGCCCATCAGTTAATGAAGGGATGGTGACTTAAATAAAGTGAGAACCACAAAGCTGATTCTTAGCCAAGGAAAAACCAAATCATTACAATAATAACAATCCTGTAGGAACCATCCTAGGAAGTTATTCTTCTCTTTCGGTTTGTACATACTAGATTAATAGTTTGCATTGGGATTTGACACCTGAAGCCATTCAGACTTGTCTATAGAAATGGTTTCTTTCCTTCAATTAAGCACAAGCTTGTATAACTATCCCAATTGAGGACAACTGAGAAAGGGGATATCCAATAAAATGTCATCTTAATAAATAATCAGAGGACAAAAATGAACTAATCAGTTGTTAATTACATCTGGGCACTAGTTTACATATGGAAGAATTATAGTATGCAAATATACTTAGACATGGAGATAGATGTGCCCTCTTATGAAGTTCAGTTATTATCAATTTCTTCCCCTTCATCCTTTAATTTTTGTTGTATTTATATTAGAGTGTTTGAAGTACAAGCTCTGGGATTAAGCTTCCTAAGTACTCCTCTCCTTTGGAATACCTACTACTATCTAAATAATTTAATAAACTGAAACTCGATTTGCTCATCTGTAAACTAGAAATAATAATACTATTACCTGTTGTTGTGAAGACTGAAAAAATAATATCTACTTTAAGGATTTGTCATTTTGTTATGATTTTTCACCCCTGGACTTGAATTTTAAAACAGAGCTTATGCGGTATGTCTCCATTTTTACATATGTTGTTGTTTTTATTTTATTGAAGACTATCAAAAAGGCTGATATCTGAAATTTTCCTGTTTAAAGAGGTTTCCATTTGCTACTAATATATTTTGTCTGCCCAGGGCCCCTATTATTTTTGTGGACCTTGCTTTGTCAAGTATGTATTTCAAGTTGTGTTTGTCAATCACGAAACCAGACTTTTGACCATAGAGATTGGTCCAGGGGGTGACACAGATGACATGAAGTAGACCAGTGTTTTTCCTTAGAATCTTATAACTGAGCCAGTGCTTCCCTGCAGGCAAAGCTGTGAGATCTGAGACCCCAGAACACTGTTTTCCCTGCTGTGTAGAAAGAGCCAATCTGAGTAAATGAAGGTGACCTCAGAACCACAGAGATGGTGGGGCAGGGCATTCTGACACCCTTTGGTCTCTGGTTCCAGCCACTGCTTTGACCCAGCTGTGCCCTGCCCTTCATCTGGTTACTCGACACTTCCATGAAATTCTCCTGGTAGCATGTTTGATTTCAACCTGGGCTTCTATCGTTTGCGACTAGTGTCCACTAATACAGAAGCAAATTGGTATGGATACTGATTGTTACACAAGACTAGTGAGAGTCTGCTCTCCTGTTCTTAATATTATTATAACATTGTAAACATGGCTACATTTTTAAAGACTCTTCATACGTTAATTTAACAGCTGTGTAATATTCCATCATACAGCTATATCAAACTTTATTTAATCTTTCCCATATGAGGGAAGTTTAGATAATTTCCTTATATAATGATCCCAAAATTGAAGGATATAGAGCTCTTGATACATGTTGCCAAATTATTTTCAAAACAAGTTGTAGCCCTTGGAATCTCATTGGCACAGTACAGAAATGCTATTTCATTGCACTATCGCTAGCATTGAGCACTAACACTTCAAAATATTTTGATTATTTGTGTTGGTAGAGTTCAAAATTTTCCCACATGTTTATACTTTTCCACTTTTCTATTTAGTTCTCAGTACATTTCCTATTTACGTATATTGGTGCCTTCTTAAAAATAAAGTTATTAACCTTTTGTAACATTCACATTGATTTTTTTCCTACAATTTATTGTTTGCTTTAGCATTTGTTACTTTTTTATATAAAAAGCTTTACATTCTGATGCTATCAAATGTATATTTTCCTCTACCTTTTTCATCACTGTTAAGCTTAGAATGTCTTCCTATGCTAGAGATCAGATAAATATTCACCTGTTTTTTTCCTCTCTTAAAATAAATATGTTAAAAACGTTCACCAATTCATCAATCTGGAATTCGTTTTCTCCAAAATAACTTGTTAGTTGTCTGAAGACAATTTATTGAATAATTCATTTTTTCACTCAATGATCTATAATAAGATATAATCACACAGTGTATTAAATATTCTATGTATGATAAAGTTGTTGTTTATAGACCTATATCAATCATCCTTCTTTTCAAGTTCTATAAAATTTAATTGTTATAGTTTTATATGTTTTGGTAAGAACAAACAATAATACTCATAGGTATTATATACTGAGTGCTTGCTAATTGTGCAACAGACGTAACAGTAAATATTTTTCCTCTATTATAATTTTTAAGGCTCTCAAAAACTTCTGAGTTTCTGGGAAGGTCCTCTTCATTGCTCTTGTTTTTTGCTTTTTAAAAATTATCTTAGCTATTCTTTCTTTTCAGATGAATTCCAGAATAATCTTGTGAAGTAATATAATATTTCCTTGAAATTGTCAATTGATATTTTTACAAATACTGTCAAGATTCCCTTCTGGATGAGTGCAACAGGGTTGGCTGGGGCTGCCATGCTGGGGGCAGGGGCTTGATGGGGGCATATGAGAAGCTCGTCACAACTGGAGCGCAAGGGAAGGACACTTGGGTACCAAGAAATAACAAAGAGCAGTGCTGTCCATTAGGAATATAATACAGAATATATAATATAAAAGTACATATGTAAATTTGAATTTTCAGTGGCCATATTCAAACTGTGAAAAGAAACAGGTAAAATTAATTTTAAGAATATGTTTTACTTAACCCAAGCTACCCCATCACCATTTCAACAAGTTACCAACATATAAGCTATGAATGAGACATTTTACATTCTTTTTTCATACTAAATATTTGAAACTGTGTGAATATTTTATACTCACAGCCCATTAGTCTGGACCAGCCACATTACAAGTGCTCAATAGGACCTGTGGATGGTGGCCACGGTCTTGGACAACACATGCCTAGAGAAAATCTCCAATCTTAGGAGGATAACATGGAGGGGAAAGATAGACTAGAAACAAATCTTCAAGGTGAAGTTGACTGTTCCACAGGACACAAAGGGGGCGAACTTAGATTCTCCAAAGAAGGGAAACCTAAACATAGACCCTTTTAAAAAGATTCTACATCTTGAGCTAGGAGTGAGTGGTGGTACATGTAGGGTGCCCATCCTGATTGGACAACGATATTGAGTCTTCTTATTTATTCTATAATTTGGCGTGAACAAATAATAGATAATATGCAAGTAGAGAAAAAATTGACATTTTTTTTTCACACACACACACTGTATTTTATTTTTACAAGAGATAAATAAACTGACACCAAGCATTGTAAGTGGATGACCACAACAAAAGCAACAATGATTGCAATTACCAAACAAAAAACACACTCATACTATGTCATAATATTGACATTCAGTCCAGGAATCCTCCACTGTAACAGCTCCTTTACTTTGCAGTGAAAAATGATTTGTATATTTTTTGCCTCTGAGTCCTTGTAGGATATTTTTTTTTATTCAAACAGAAAGTCACAAAAATTATCATCCTCATCAGTTCACTCAGTCCCATGTAATTAATTTTTTTATCTTGATCTTTTGTTAGCACTTTTATGAATTCATCAGTTTTCCATTAGAGTTCTGAAAATGCTTATTCATTCAGTTCAGCAGTATAGTCAGTTACCAGAAACCTGTACTTGCCAGAGTCTTTTCCATGAATCCCTTGAAGATGAAACCCTTTTATAGGAACATTTTTGCAAAATCATCAGGGTACACCCAGAACTGTCAGTAAATGACAAAAGACTTAAAAATGACCATGGTTAAAGATTTGATGAAAGTTCATAATAATGCAATTGACAAGGAAATTTAGTTATTTCTGAGATATACATTTTAAAGTAATAACTAGAATTTTGACTTATAACATTATACCAGAACATATAAGATTTTTAGAACTTTCATGTAATGTCTGAAACATTTATATGAACATATTTCCATACAAATAACCCAAAGAAAGTTTAGTATTAGTTGTTTTCTTTGTTTGTTTTTTTGTACTGCAGGTTCTTATCAGTCATCAATTTTATACAAATTGACATATTTTTAAAATGAGTTTTTAGTTTTGTATATACTTAGGTATTTTTGGAAGTATCATGGGAATGAGAAATAAGAAGTTTGAAAAGCTTGTTCTGAAAATATGAAGGTATTTGAGAGAAAAACTTACCGTCTTTTCAATTGTTTCAGAAGGGATTGTGAACTGTTTATCAATAACAGAACACTGGGAACTATTTCTCTGTGTATCTGTGGAGAGTGTAACAAAATAGAGGTTTGTTTACTTAACATGCATCTAGAAGTTCAGAAAAAAAGATCCAGAACTAAGGAAATAAGCTTTATGCTTATAAAGTCAAGGCCAATGTTTTCAAGAAACAATGGTGATCAAATCACATGTCATTGAAAATGAAGATTCTTAATGCTGTAGTCTTTACTGCCTCTGGCTAGCAATCTCCCATCTGCTTCTGTTGAAAAGGATGGAAAGAGGCAAAGCAGATGTCTTCAGAAATACTAATGAAGATATCTGAAAAGAGAAAATAGCCAAGACGTGAAAAATAGCAGGTTATATCAGCAGCAATAGTGGGGGTAATAGGTTTGAACAGATTGAACCATTTGCATTCGTCGTATAAAAAGCTGGTTCAATCTAATATAACTTTATGGGTTTTTTTAAAGTTTCTGAAGATCCCATAAAAATAACGTAAGGGGTTTGGGGGGGAAAAATTTATTTATTGATTTATTGATTTATTCATTTATTTAATCTCCAGACTGAACCATATGAAACAGCCATTTTTGAGGTCATGAATGGTCCACCATCAGCAATTTCAAATAGTTAAATATATAAGGTGTTGGGAACCTTATATTATCAGGAATATAGGAAAATTTAGAGACTACTCCAAATTCATTAATCTAAACAACTCAAATGAAGTAATCAGGCTGGCTATTTTATTAGGAGACAGTATATGTGCAAGCAATGTTTTAGAAATGCGACTCTAAAGTTAGGCTGCCTGGGCCCTGGCTCCACTAGTTACTTGCCATATGCTATTGGGCAAGTAATTTAACCCCTATCTTACTCAGTTTCTTTATCCATAAAATGGGACTATTAATTAATTACCTTATTTACTCTTTCCCCAAACATTATTAATGTATAGTGTTTGTGCATTATGAATGTTTAATTTGCATTACTTTTATAATTTACAAATTTATATTTATAAATATCAATTTTATAATATATATTTGTATAATTTATAAACGTATATATTAATTAATTGCACAAATATTATACATTCATAATGTTTGGGAGAAGATTTAAAAAGATAATTGATGCAAAGTAATCAACACAGTGCTTGGCACTTAGTAAGTGCTCCGTAAATGTTTTGTGTTTTTTTTTGCGGTACGCAGGCCTCTCACCGCTGTGGCCTCTCCCGCTGCGGAGCACAGGCTCCGGACGCACAGGCTCAGCGGCCATGGCTCACGGGCCTAGCCACTCCGCGGCATGTAGGATCCTCCCGGACCGGGGCACGAACCCGTGTCCCCTGCATCGATAGGCGGACCCTCAACCACTGCGCCACCAGGGAAGCCCGATGTTAGTTATTTTTAAAGTTTCATAAAATTCATCCATTGTAAGTGGATTCAGTAGTTTTTCATAAATTTAGAGGGTTGTGCAGCAACCACTAAAATGTAGTATTATGACATTTCTCTTTTGTCCATTTGCAGTCAATTTCCGCTTCCATTCCCAGCTCAGATAAACACTGACCTGCTTTTTGTGTCTCTAGATATGCATTTTGCTAAGTAAGCTATATAAGTTGAATCATGCAATATAGAGTTGTTTGTGTTCAGCTTATTTTATCTAGCTTAATATTTTTGAAGTTCAACTCTGTTATAACATGTAGCAGTAGGTTATTCGTTTTTATTCCCTTGTATCATAGACTGCATTTTTATCTATTCATCACTTGATGGTAGTTTCCAGTTTGGGTATATTATGAATAAGGCTGCTACGAACATACAAGTTTTATGTGGACATATGTATCCATTTCTCTTGAGAATTGCTAGGTTGAATGGTAAGTTTGTGTTTAATTTTTAAAGAAACTGCCAAATAGTTTTCCAAGGTCCTGCACCATTTTATGTTCCCACCAGCAATGCATGAGGGTTACAATTTTTCCACATCCTTACTACCACTTGCTATTGTCTTTTATCTTATAGCCATTTTGTGTGAAATTGTGTCTCATTGTGGTTTTAACTTACATTTCCCTAAAGGCTAATTACGTTAACAGTTTTTTTTAAATGTGTTTATTAGCCTTTGCTATATCCTTTTTTTTTTGGTGAAATATCCATTCAAAAATGTCCATTTTTTAATTGGGCTGTTTGTCTTTTAATTATTGAGTTATGTGTTCTTTTTGTATTCTGGACATAAGTCCTTCATATGATATATGATTTGTAAATATTTTTCCCAGTCTGGCTCCCCTTTTCATTTTCTTAATAGTGTCTTTTGAAGAGGAAAAATTTTCACTTACAGTTGAATTTATCAATTTTTAATGGGTCTTGCTTTTTGTGTCATATCTAATACATTTTTGTCTAACCCAAAAGCACAGAGATTTTTATTTATTCTTTTAGTGAGATATAATTGACACATAACATATTAGTTTTATGGGTAAAACATAATGATTCAATATTTGTATATATTGCAAAATGATCACCACAATGAGTCTAGATTTTTCTCTTCTAGAAAGTTTCTATTTTTCTAGGAGTTATACAGTTTCAGTTCTTACAGTTAGATATATGTTCTATTTTGAGTTAATTTTTGTGTATGGTGTGAGGTAAGGATTTAAATGCTTTTTCCTTTTTCTTGTTTCTACACGTGTGTCTTGTTGTCTCAGCAGCATTTGTTGAAGACGCTATCCTTTCCGTCATTGAATTGTGTTGGCATCTTTACTGACAGTAAATTGATCATAACTATAAGGATTTATTTCTGGACTTTCAGTTCTGTTCCATTGATCTACATGTCTATCCTTATGCCAATACAACACAGCCTATTACTTTAACCTTATAGCAAGATTTGAAATTGGATAATTCCAATTTTCTCCAACTTCTTTTTTCAAAATTGTTTGGACTATTCTGGGTTCTTTTAATTGTCATATATATTTTAGGATCAGCTTATCAATTTATACAAAAATTCCTGCTAAGATTTTGATCAGGATTTCATTGATCTACAGATTAACTTGGTGAAGAATTGTAAATTTTAACAATATTAAATCTTTCAGTCCACAAACATAAAATATCTTTTAATTTAGATCTCTTAACATTTCTGTCAGTAATATTTTGTAGTTTTGTGTACAATTCCTACACTTCTTAATTAGATTTATTCCTAAGTATTTTGTTCTTTTTGAATCTCATGCCAATGAAGTTGTTTTCCTAATTTTTTTTTGATTATTTGTTTCTAGTGTATAAAAATACAATTGATTTGTGTAAGTTGATATTTTAACTTGTGACTTTCTTAAATTTTTTTGTAAGTTCTAGTAGTTTAGGATATATATATCTTACGTATATTGTATACATATTTCATATATATCACACACAGGAAGGTGTCATCCTCAAATAAAGACAGTTCTACTTATTTCTTTTTAATATGTATACCTTTATATTTTTTCTCATTTGACTGTTGTGACTAGAATCCAGTACAGTGTTGAATAGACATGAGTTATATTACACATTTTTGTCTTGTTCGCAATTTTAGGCAGAGCATTTATCTTCTACAAGTTAAGTTTGATGATAGTTGTAGGTTTTTTGCAGATGCCTTTTATCAGGTTGAGGAAGATTGTTTCTGCTTCCTTCTCATTTGTTAAGAGTTTCTATCATGAATAGGAATTGGACTTTGTCAAATGCTGCTGGTGTCTGTTGAGAAGAGCATGTGGTTTTGTTCTTTACTATATTAATACAATATATTACGTGAAATGACTTTCAGATTTTAAGCCAACATTGCACACGTGGGATAAATCCCACTGGGTCATGTTGTATGGTTCTTTTTCTTTTCTTATTTTTCTTTAAGATTTTTAAAATTTTTATTTATTTATTTTTGGCTGAGCTGGGTCTTTTTTGCTGTGCATAGGCTTTCTCTAGTTGCAGTGAGCGGGGGCTACTCTTCATTGTGGTGCACAGGCTTCTCATTGCAGTAGCTTCTCCTGTTGCAGAGCACGGGGTCTAGGGGCACAGGCTTCAGTAGTTGTGGCACGCAGGCTCAGTAGTTGTGGTACACGGGCTTAGTTGCTCCGCAGCATGTGGAATCTTCCCCTACCAGGGCTTGAACCCGTGTCCCCTGCATCGGCAGGCAGATTCTTAACCACTACGCCACCAGGGAAGCCCCTGTACAGTTCTTTTTATATGTTGCTGCTTATTTCCTTTCTTGGGTATCACAATTGTGCAAAACCCTCTTAAAGTAAGCAGAGTATTTGATAGTTGATGCCTATGGATGATTGATTTCTTGTCTCCAACATATTCTAAATCAATCTCGTTGGCAGATATATGGGTACCAAGAGTGCCTACTCACTGCTGTGACTCCCTGTCTCTCACACAAACCTGAATGTCTTTGTCCTGTGGCTTTGCCCTTTCTTACTCATCTTAGTGAAGATTCTTCTGCATGCTGTGGGAGCAGAAGGGCTTTTTAAGCATTCTTCTCTATAAATGACTTTATATTAGCAGTCTCAACTGAAAATAGTCATTTTTGGACAGTGCCCTGATGTCTTGTGTCATACATTCAAAATGTCTTAACCACTTAACTGACTTCCACTTACATGATTTTGTGGTTTAGCTGCCACTCTATTACCTCTGTAAACAGGCTGACCATTGCTCATGGCCTGCTAAGCATTCATGGGGAACAGGCTACTCTCTGGTAAACCCAACACTTCTGTTCCCACCAGTTGAATTGTATACTAGCAAGAGTCAGTTGTGCAAGTTTCTTAAACTGTTTATTCCAGACATGTTTGTTACTGGAGTTGGAAAACTTAATTAAATATTTAAACCAATGAAATGCAAAAAGGAAGATTTTCCATGGAAAGCAGTTTCAGAATACTGAAAAACCACCGCAAAGAAGAGGGATTTTAAAAATTATATTGAATTAAAGTTTGGTGAGATAGTTGCAAAATATTGGGAGAAAAATAAAATTTGTGATTCTGCATTAAGTTTGCCCTTTGCAAGTACTGTTAAGTTCTAGTTTCACTTAGAAGAATTTCCAAAGTAACCCTGAAATTCACAGATAAGCCTTTATGGGAATTGTGCAGAGAATGGGTCCAATCAGCACACCCAAATTCAAGAATTCCAGAGATGTTGGTTCTAGATCAGAAGACTGGAAAACTGGTGTATAAGAATATTAAGTTAAATACGATGTGTTTGTGTGTACACATATATTTCCTACATTACATGACTTTTCAGTAAACTATGGTCTCTAAATCCTAATGGTGTCATTTAGTCAGAAAAGAGGTCTTGCACTAAACCTCCCAACATCCCCGCGGTTCGGAGGTTGGGGCCATTATTTAATTATTTTATGTCTGGTCTACATAATATGCCTTCAGATTGGAATGAGGCACAATAACAGAGCATGTGGTTTAGAGAAAGCAAACTATGCTATTTTACTTTGCTTCTATAATTTGAATGTAAGGAAAAATTTGTAGGATAAGCAGCTAACTTCTAACTTAGATGCAACCGTATCCCTCTCAAGGGGTAAGAGTTTTTGAGGACCATGATGAGCTACTGAAGTTTCTTTGCCAATGTCAAAGGTTTTTGGAAATCGAGGTGGAGAATGAAATAAGAAAATAAAGAGATCTGAAAGCATAACAAATGATGAGAGATAGGGTTAATTTTTAATTAGAAACAAGACTCCAAGAAAGCAAATTGCAAACCAAGTGAAAGAGTCAGGCTACTCCATGGTAATAAACTCTGAATGAAAAGGAGAGTTGGCCTGAGAATCCATTCTTGTGTCATTGCCCTATTATGTAGAGAAATATTCATCCGGAGCCAAAGTCCTTTTTTGTGTGTGTGGCTTTGATTATTCTTTTTCTGGCAGTAATTTTGCCAAAGGCTTTTTGGTAGGTGTACATACTTGAGAAAAAGACCGTTTTGTTAGATGACTTCTTGCCATTTAATTAAGAATCAAGTTTTTAGTCTCATTACAATCTGATTAGACTATTGTCTTAATATGATAAAGATAGGAAATAAATGTTTTTAAAAAGACAACTTTCTGAGGACAAGAACGACCCGCCTTTCCCTCCGTTAAATCTCCATTAATAACGTGTGAAGAAGCAATAACAAAGCACTCAGTGTTCCCTTTAGAGTCTCCTTAAGAGCCCAGTCTGTCAGTAAGAAGCTTTCTGTTGCTAATGTGGGCTGAATTACTGACAAAGGCCAATGTTAACGGTCTGCTTCAAGACTTGAATCCCTGGAAGGGAAGCATTTCCTTGGATGGCTTTGTAATGTGCTTGTCAAATATTTTAAACCATTTAACTGAAAGAAGCGTTGTGATGACAAGACACAACATGGCCAGTTCTTTGGATGCATCTGCCAACAGAGTAATGCGATGATCCTTCTGGGCTCCAGTAGCTCAGGCACAAATGCAAACTCACGTGTGGAGTACATCTTGCAACTCGGTTTTAATGTTATGCCTATTGAATACTTAGTCTTGACTGGGCTTATTGGCTTCCTTTGTATGTGTTTCCTTGCAGAATATATTATTAATGTTTTATCCTAAATAATATACTTTTTGGTTAATCTTAAATTTCTTTTGGAAGGCTAATAAAGTGATATTATTATAAAAGTATGTGTTTTTACAATCTCGAAAAAACACTGGAACATTGAGAAAGAAAACCAGGTGGAATCTCCCTTTTTCTCGCTGATCTAGGGTGGCCTCGGCCTGCAGTGGCTTGAAGCAGGGTTTCAGTTCCCAGCCAGTGATTGAGGTTGGGTCGTGGCAGTGAGAGCAGCAAACCCTAGCCACTAGACCAGTGGTCAGTGACAAGGCCCTGGCCTTACCGCTTTGCAGAAAAAGAATTCCCACAAAGACGGAAAGTAGTGAAACAAGTAAAGTATTTATTAAGAGCAAAAAAGTGTTCAGTATGTGTGGACAGACACATGGGCGGGCTCAGAGAGAGAGTCGTGCCCTCATGGCAGTTTGAATCACTTTTATGGGGCATTTCTTCCATGTCTCCTTTGACCGTTCATTTTGATTTGCCTGGTTCAGAGTCCATATTTGGTGTATCTCAGGATTTTCCCACGTGTGTGCACGCATCTCTTAGCCAAGATGGATTCTACCGAAAAGGCCTTTCGGTAGTTGGCATCACTCCCCTTTGGACCTCCAAGGAGCCTTTCTTCGCATGTGTAGTCAGGGAGGTCTCCTGACTTCAAGAATGAGGAATATGTGGTCTCTTGTCTTCTATCTGGGCAGGGCCCAGCCTCCTCTCTCAATTGTCCTGTTATTCTCGTCTCAGAGTATCTGTCCACAAGGAACGATCTTAAACTGTTTGCGCTGGGGGTCCATCTGTCTCCTGCCTCATTGCCAGTTGAAGATTCATTTTCAGTTTCTTCTTTCCAAGCCAAATACAGTAAATATCCTGTTAGTTTGTTTCTATCTGGGATATTGAATCTAATGCTAATTTATTCAGGGGATTAATGAACCTATTGTTCTGACTCAGCAATACATTTGCTTTATGACTGCCAAGCATTGCTCTAAAAAGACACATTAACCACACTATCCATGATGATTGCTGGGCTCAAAGATATGACTTGCTATATAAAATGGCACTCACTTTTAAGAACCAAAGATGATCAATATTTTTATCCATCTTTTAAATCAATTGAAATAGAAGGATGAGAGAAAAAGGCTTTAGGCTTAACTTAGACTGGGAACTTTAGGCTTAACTTATATATCGAATACCTTGTTTATTCTCACACCATCTGCAAGAACTTGGAGGAAGAAGGCAACATTTATTACTTCTTGCTATTGGTTAAAAAATACAGGGAAGCGGGCTTCCATGGTGGCGCAGTGGTTGAGAGTCTGCCTGCTGATGCAGGGGACACGGGTTCATGCCCCACTCCGGGAAGATCCCACATGCCGTGGAGCGGCTGGGCCCGTGAGCCATGGCCGCTGAGCCTGCATGTCCGGAGCCTGTGCTCCGCAACGGGAGAGGCCACAACAGTGAGAGGCCCGCGTACCGAAAAAAAAAAAAAAAAATACAGGGACGAGGTGGGGGTGAGGGTTAGGGTAGTAAACTCCAGAGCGACCGAGTTCTCAGAAATGCTCTGATATCTTCATCCCTTTCTTTTTCCTCTCTTCTCTTTTTTTGTCTCCTCCCTCCTTTTCCTTATTTTTCCTTCTCCTCTCTTCCCCACTCCCCCATGGTGCTCA
Organism: Delphinapterus leucas; assembly: GCF_059928025.1. Taxonomy (NCBI): domain Eukaryota; kingdom Metazoa; phylum Chordata; class Mammalia; order Artiodactyla; family Monodontidae; genus Delphinapterus; species Delphinapterus leucas. The sequence goes on along the minus strand of NC_143146.1, from coordinate 28,174,015 downwards.
TGAGTAGTGATTACTGCTTAGTCCTTAGGAACACATAAGACTCAACTGGCTACTGACCCTAGGGACTGGACAGATCCTCTCCCTCCTTCCTCTTATTCTAATCATCAGTCAAAATTCCCTTCTGACTTAACAGTTTTCATTCTTGGAATTAAGAGCAGTAGAGAAAAGTGTTCTGGAATCTAGTGTTGCAGATGAGAGCTTTGGGATATTATTAAATGGTCTATTAATAAAATGATTCCTGGCAGAGTTCCAAATTTGTTGGCATTTAGTTCAGTTACTGTGTTTCAATGAACAAAACAGAAATGCTTTTCTTAAAAACATAATTTAAAATTCAGATTGATTTTACAAATTATTCTGTAATAATCATTTTCCAGACAGAATTTTCAGTGAGAAGGTATATCTCTTATTCACATTACTATTCAGAAATTCTGATAAAATAGTTTATAGATCTGTTCCCTAAGAAATGTTAAACTCTATCTATCCTTTGATTATCCTCATTAACTCCCTCCCAATTCTCCTACCACAAAAAAACAAGTAAAAGCCTCAAAAAGTATGCTTTAATTTAATGGATGTGTACAAATTTTTAAAATTCACTAATTGTTTTTATTCAGGGTTATTTTTATTTACTTGTTTCTCATTTTCACTTCTTTTGACACTGTCTTCTACTCATTCTCCATTATCACAATATGGGTGAAAAGCCACATGGATCCCCTTTAGCCAATGGATAGGCATTAACCCAAACTAGGTCAGTCAGACTCTTTAGCCCTAATATTTCTACCCAGGACACAGTGATGGAAGAATAAGAAGTCTTTGGAACTGACTTATCATGGAAGAATGTAACCATTAATTTCTGCCCTCATTCCTGTCCTTTCTAAGTCTTGAATACTAAGTTTTACTCACGATTCTACTTGTATGCTTCCACTAAATTCCCTTTGTGTTTCATTAGCTGGAGTCAGCTGCTTATGACCAATGACCCTAACTGACCCACTACTCATCTACTTCCTTTCTGTTTGGTTTCCCTTCCTTTTTCTTCCTCTTTCAGCCTTCCTCCCCCTCCTTTCTTTCTAGTCTCACATTATTCTTTCTCTTGCTTGGAGGCTTTCAAGGATGAATGAAGAATGAAAAAAGCTAAGACAAAAATAGAAGAACAAAAATGTTTTGAAGGTGTTTAATCATGACTGCTTTATTTTTCTTTCCAATTTAAAACTGAGAGTTCCTTGAACATATATTGTGTATAATTCCAAGTCTTATCTGAGTACATATGAATACTATTATTAATAGTGAAAAAATAATAAGTGAAGCAGTTTAATCTTCCCTTCAAAACTATGCAGTACCTCCAACTATTCTACAAGTTTGGCCCATTAAAACATATTTATAGCTTGTCTAAAATAATTAGATGATTTGATTTATTCAGTACTTATTTTAAGGGATCTGCTGCCAGATCTATGTCTTACTAAAGCAATTAACGATGTTATTTTTTGAAGTAAGCATTTAATGTCTTCCCTGCAGCAGGCGGAAAGAATTCAAGTTTTGACGTTCAGTCTTTGCCTATAATCAAAGGTAAATTTAAATATTATCACAGTAGTAGAGGAGCCACAGTTTACAATGTTTACCTGAAAATGAAGTGAGTCATTTCACTGGGTCAATTGCTCTCTCTTATGCTTGCATGCATGATCAACAGAAGTTTGTGTTTTTTGCTCATTTCCTTTCCTCAGATATCCAACAGCTGTTCTTTCGTTCAGAATGTAAACTACATCTTCCTGTTTTACCTTAACTGTTTTGCCCAAACTGCCTTAGTTATAATGGCAATTCAAAATCTAAAGATTTTTGGTGTGGCCAAGAGAGCTGAGTAGGAAGACCCTGAGCTCACTCCTGCCACAGGCACATCAAAATCACAAGTATTTACAGAGCAACTGTCTATAAGAATGACCTGAAGACCAGCAGAAAAGGTTTTCCACAACTAAAGATATGAAGAAGGAACCACAATGAAAGAGGTAGGAGGAATGAAGGCTTGGTATAATCAAGACCCACACTCCTGGGTAGGCTACCCACAAATGGGGGGATAATCACAATTGCAGTGGTTCTTCCCAAGGAACAAGGGATCAAAGCCCCACATCAGGCTCCCCAGCTTGGAGGTTCTGCACCAGGAAGATGACTTCCCCGAATGCTGGGCTTTGAAAACCAGCAGGGCTTATATTTGGGAGAGCTGGAGGGCCATAGGAAATAGAGACTGCTCCTCAAAGGGCGTGTGCAAAATCTCACACTCTCTGTAGTCCTAGTTCAGAGGCAAAGGAGATTTGAAATTTGAAAGGAGACTGGCTCAGACCCACTTGCTGATCTTGGAGAGCCTCCTGAAGAGGCAGGAGGCAACTGGGATTCCCCCTGTGAACACAGAGATGGCAGCAGCATTCTTTTTTTTTTTTTTCAGTATGCAGACCTCTCACTGTTGTGGCCTCTCCCGTTGCGGAGCACAGGCTCCGGATGTGCAGGCTCAGCGGCCATGGCTCACGGGCCCAGCCGCTCCGTGGCATGTGGGATCCTCCTGGACCGGGGCACGAAACCGTGCCCCTTGCATTGGCACGAACCCGTGCCCCTTGCATTGGCAGGCGGACTTTCAACCACTGAGCCGCCAGGGAAGCCCGGCATCAGCAATTCTGAGGGCTCGCTCTACCATGAGGACACAAGTGCCATTCTGGAGTCCTTTCTCTAACCTATTGATGCCAGAGGCTTATGGGCTTGCACCAACCCTGGGTCCCCCCACTACCACCACCGCTAGCTGCCCCAGGTCCTGGTCCCATCCATCAGCAGGCCAGCACCAGTCTGGGGACTCATTGAGCCAGCCAGCCAGCCTATCCGTGGACTGGCAGCTACCATACAAGCCAGGACCTGATAGCCAACCTGTCTGGGGGCCAGTCCTGCCTACCAGTGTGCCCACAATAGAAGGCCCCACTACAGTAGAAAGGCCCATACAGCCCACATAGGGGCCACCCCTAGAGCATACAGCTCTGGTGGCCAGAGGGGAGTGCACTGCTGGGTCCCATAGTACATCTACATAAGGCTACTTCTCCAAGATTGAGAAATATAACTGACCTACCAAATATATAAAAATAAACAGAGAATTAGGCAAGATGAGGTGACAGAGGAAGATGTTCCAAACGAAGGAACAAGACAAAACCCCAGAAGAACTAAGCAAAGTGGCAATAAGCAAACTTACCTGATAAAGAGTCCAAAGTAGTCATAATAAAGATGCTTAACAAACTTGGGTGAAGAATGGGTGAACACAGTGAGAAGTTTTAACAAAGAATTAGAAAATATAAAGAAGAACAAAACACAGCTGAAGAATACAATAACTGAAATAAAAAATATACCAGAAGGGATCAATAGCAGACTGGGGACTTCCCTGGTGGCACAGTGGTTAAGAATCTGCCTGCCAATACAGGGGACACGGGTTCGAGCCCTGGTCCAGGAAGATCCCACATGCTACGGAGCAACAAAACCTGTGTGCCACAACTACTGAGCCTGCGCTCTAGAGCCCATGAGCCACAACTACTGAGCCTGTGTGCCACAAGTATGGAAGCCCATGCACCTGGACCCCATGCTCCACAACAAGAGAAGCCACCGCAATGAGAAGCCAGCGCACTTCAACGAAGAGTAGTCCCCGCTCACCGCAACTAAAGCCCGCATGCAGCAATGAATACCCAACACAGCCAAAAAGAAAGAAGGAAAGAAAGAAATTTATATATTAAAAAAATAGCAGATTAGATGATTTAAAGGAACAGATCAAAGAGTTTTACAGACAAGCAAAAGCTAAAACACTTTAGCACCACTAAACCAGCTTTACAAGAAGTGTTAAAGGGACTTCTCTAAGCAGAAAAGAAAAGACCACAACTAGAAATACAAAAATTACAGAAGGAAAACCTTATTGGTAAAGGCAAACATACAGTAAGGGTAGGGGATATAAATGATTACTTATAAACTTGGTAGGAAGGTTAAAAGACAAAAGTAGTAAAATCATCTATATCCACAATAAGTAGTTAAAGGACACATAAAACAAAAAAAGTGTCAAATATGATACAAAATTAAATGTGGTGAGAGGGAGTAAAAATGAAGTAATAAATATATTACTATGAACCTGCTGCTAACCAGAGACCAATACATACACACACAAAAAAGAGAAAGGAATCACATTTCCAGTTGCATCAAAAAGAAAAAAATACCTAGCAATACATTTAACCAAGGAGGTAAAAGACCTGTACTTAGAAAACTATAAGACATTGATGAAAGAAATTGAAGATACAAACAAATGGAAAGATATGTCATTTTTAGGGATTGGAAGAATTAATTTTGTTAAAATGACTATACTCACCAAGACAATCTACAGATTCAGTGCAATCCCTATCAAAATATCAATGGCATTTTTCACAGAGCTAGAACAAATAGATCTAAAATTTGTATGGAAACACAAAACACCCCAAATAGCCAAAACAATTTTGAGAAAAAATCTGGAAGTAGCCAAAACAATTTTGAGAAAAAAGAAGAAATCTGGAGGTATAATACTATCTGATTTCAAACAATACTACAAAGCTTCAGTAATCAAAACAGTATGGTACTGGCACAAAAACAGACACATAGATCAATGGGACAGAATAGGGAGCCCAGAAATGAACACACATTTGTATAGGCAACTAATCTAGGACAAAGGAGGCAAGAATATACAGTGGGGAAAAGACAGCCTCTTCAATAAATGGTGTTGGGAAAACCAGACAGCTACATGCAAAAGAATATGACTGGACGTTCTCACACCATACACAAAAATAAACTCAAAACGGATTAAAGACTTAAATGTAAGACCTGGAATTATAAAACTCCTAGAAGAAAAGATAGGCAGTATGCTCTTTGACATTAGTCTTAGGTGTGTCTTTTTTTTTTTGGATGTGATCCCTCAGACAAGGGAAATAAAGCAAAAATAAACAAATGGGACTACATCAAACTACATTGTTTTTGCACAGTGAAGGAAACAATCAACAAAATGAAAAGACAGCCTAGTGAAAGGGAGAAGATATTTGCAAACAATATATCTGATGAAGGCTTAACATCCAAAATATATAAAGAGCTCATACAACCTGACACCAGAAAAACAACCTGTATTTGTCCTCAAGTCCATTTTCTATGTCTGCATCTTTATTCCTGTCCAGTCCCTAGGTTCTTCAGAATGATTCTTCTTTTTTTTTGATTCCATATATACGTGTTAGCATATGGTATCTGTATTTCTCTTTTGACTTACTTCACTCTGTATGACAGTCTCTAGGCCCATCCACCTCACTACAATAATTCAATTTCATTTCTTTTTATGGCTGAGTAATATTCCATTGTATATCTGTGCCACATCTTCTTTATCCATTCATCTGTTGATGGACACTTAGGGTGCTTCCATGTCCTGGCTATTGTAAATAAAGCTGCAGTGAACATTGTGGTACATGACTCTTTTTGAATTATGGTCTTCTCAGTGTATATGTCCAGTAGTGGGATTGCTGGGTAGTATGGTAGTTCTATTTTTAGTTTGTTTCTTTTTTTGCAGTACACGGGCCTCTCACTTTTGCGGCCTCTCCTGTTGCGGAGCACAGGCTCCAGACGTGCAGGCTCAGCAGCCATGGCTCATGGGCCCAGCCGCTCCACAACATGTGGGATCTTCCTGGACTGGGGCACAAACCCGTGTTGCCTGCATCGGCAGGTGGACTCTCAACAACTCTGCCACCAGGGAAGCCCCTATTTTTAGTTTTTTGAGGAACCCCCATACTGTTTTCCATAGTGGCTGTATCAATTTACATTCCCACCAACAGTGCAAGAGGGTTCCCTTTTCTCCACACCCTCTCCAGCATTTACTGCTTGTAGGTTTTTTCTTGGTGGCCATTCTGACTGGTGTGAGGTGATACCGCATTGTAGTTTTGATTTGCATTTCTCTAATGATTAGTGATGTTGAGCATCCTTTCATGTGTTTGTTGGCAATCTGTATATCTTCTTTGGAGAAATGTCTATCTAGGTCTTCTGCCCATTTTTGGATTGGGTTATTTGTTTTTTCGATAGTGAGCTGCATGAGCTGCTTGTATATTTTGGAGATTAATCCTTTGCAGGTGTTTTGTTTGCAACTATTTTCACCCATTCTAACGGTGGTCTTTTCGCCTTGTTTATGGTTTCCTTTGTTGTGCAGAAGCTTTTAAGTTTCATTAGCTCCCATTTTTTTATTTTTGTTTTTATTTCCATTTCTCTAGGAGGTGGGTCAAAAAGGATATTGCTATGATTCATGTCATGGAGTGTTCTGCCTATGTTTTCCTCTAAGAGTTTTATAGTATCTGGCCTTACATTTAGGTCTTTAATCCATTTTGAGTTTATTTTTGTGTATGGTGTTAGAGAGTGTTCTAATTTCATTCTTTTACAAGCAGATGTCCAGTTTTCCCAGCATCACTTATTGCAGAGGCTGTCTTTTCTCCATTGTATATTCTTGCCTCCTTTATCAAAAATAAGGTGACCATATGTGCATGTGTTTATTTCTGGGCTTTCTATTCTGTTCCATTGATCTGTTTCTGTTTTTGTGCCAATACCATACAGTCTTGATTACTGTAGCTTTGTAGTATAGTCTGAAGTTAGCGAGCCTGATTCCTCCAGCTCCGTTTTTCTTTTCTCAAGGTTGGTTTCACTATTCGGGGTCTTTTGCATTTCCATACAAATTGTGAAATGTTTTGTTTTAGTTCTGTGAAAAATGCCATTGGTAGTTTCATAGGGATTGCACTGAATGAGTAGATTGCTTTGGGTAGTATACTCATTTTCACATTGTTGATTCTTCCAATCCAAGAACATGGTATATCTCTCCATCTGTTTGTATCATCTTTAATTTCCTTCATCAGTGTCTTATAGTTTTCTGCATACAGGTCTTTTGTCTCCTTAGGTAGGTTTATACCTACGTATTTTATTCCTTTTGTTGCAATGGTAAATGGGAGTGTTTCTTTCAATTCTCTTTCAGATTTTTCATCATTGGTGTATAGGAATGCAAGAGATTTCTGCACATTAATTTTGTATCCTGCTACTTTACTAAATTCATTGATTAGCTCTAGTAGTTTTCTGGTAGCATCTTTAGGATTCTGTATGTATAGTATCATGTCATCTGCAAACAGTGATGGTTTTACTTCCTCTTTTCCAATTTAGATTCCTTTTATTTCTTTTTCTTCTCTAATTGCTGTGGCTAAAACTTCCAAAACTATGTTAAATAATAGTGGTAAGAGTGGGGAACCTTGTCTTGCTCCTGATCTTAGTGGAAATGATTTCAGTTTTTCAGCATTGAGAATGATGTTGGCTGTGGGTTTGTCATATATGGCCTTTATTATGTTGAGGTAAGTTCCCTCTATGCCTACTTTCTGCAGGGTTTTTATCATAAATGGGTGTTGATTTTGTCAAAAGCTTTTTCTGTATCTATTGAGATGATCATATGGGTTTTCTCCTTCATTTTGTTAATATAGTTTATCACATTGATTGATTTCCATATATTGAAGAATCCTTGCATACTTGGGATAAGCCCCACTCGATCATGGTGTATTATCCTTTTAATGTGTTGTTGAATTCTGTTTGCTAGTAATTTGTTGAGGATTTTTGCATCTACATTCATCAGTGATATTGGCCTGTAGTCTTCTTTTTTGTGAAATCTTTGTCTGGTTTTGGTATCAAGGTGATGGTGGCCTCCTAGAATGAGTTTGGGAGTGTTCCTCCCTCTGCTAATTTTGGAAGAGTTTGAGAAGGATAGGTGTTAGCTCTTCTCTAAATGTTTGATAGAATTCGCCTGTGAAGCCATCTGGTCCTGGGCTTTTGTTTGTTGGAAGATTTTTAATCACAGTTTCAATTTCATTGCTTGTGACTGATCTGTTTATGTTTTCTATTTCTTCCTGGTTCAGTCTCGGAAGGTTGTGCTTCTCCAAGAATTTGTCCATTTCTTCCAGGTTGTCCATTTTATTGGCATATAGTTGCTCATAGTAGTCTCTCATGATCCTTTTTATTTCTGCAGTGTCAGTTGTTACTTCTCCTTTTTCATTTCTCATTCTATTGGTTTGAGTCTTCTCCCTTTTTTTCTTGATGAGTCTGGCTAATGATTTATCAATTTTGTTCATCTTCTCAAAGAACCGCCTTCAATTTTATTGATCTTTGCTATTGTTGCCTTCATTTCTTTTTCATTTATTTCTGATCTGATCTTTACGATTTCTTTCCTTCTGCTAACTTTGAGTTTTTTTTGTTTGTTTGTTCTGCTTTGTGTAATTGCTTTAGATTTAAGATTAGGTTGTTTATTTGAGAGGTTTCTTGTTTTTTGAGGTGGGATGGTATTTCTATAAACTTTCCTCTTTGAACTGCTTTTGCTGCATCCCATAGGTTTTGGGTCATTGTGGTTTCACTATTGTTTGTTTCTAGGTATTTTTTTGATTTCCTCTTTGATTTCTTCAGTGATCTCTTCTTTATTTAGTAGTTATTGTTTAGCCTCCATGTGTTTGTACTTTTTACAGATTTTTTTTCACGTAATTGATATCTAGTTTCATAGCATTGTGGGTGGAAAAGATACTTGATACAATTTCAATTTTCTTAAATATACCAAAGCTTGATTTGTGACCCAAGATATAATCTATCCTGGAGAATGTTCCATGAGCACTTGAGAAGAAAGTATAATCTGCTGTTTTTGGATGGAATGTCCTATAACTATCAATTAACTCTGTCTTGTTTAATGTATCATTTAAAGCTTGTGTTTCGTTATTTATTTTCATTTTGGATGATCTGTCCATTGGTGAAAGTGGGGTGTTAAAGTCCCCTACTGTGATTGTGTTACTGTCAATTTCCCCTTTTATGGCCGTTAGCATTTGCCTTGTATATTGAGGTGATCCTATGTTGGGTGCATAAATATTTACAATTGTTATATCTTCTTCTTGGATTGATCCCTTGATCATTATGTAGTGTCCTTCTTTGTCTCTTGTAATAGTCTTTATTTTAAAGTCTATTTTGTTTGATATGAGAATTGCTACTCCAGCTTTCTTTTGATTTCCATTTGCATGGAATATCTTTTTCCATCCCCTCAATTTCGGTCTGTATGTGTGCCTAGGTCTGAAGTGGGTCTCTTGTAGGAAGCATATATACAGGTCTTGTTTTTGTATCCATTCAGCCAGTCTATGTCTTTTGGTTTGAGCATTTAATCCATTTACATTTAAGGTAGTTATCGATATGTATGTTCCTATTACCATTTTCTTGTTTGTTATTGTAAGTCATTTCCTCCTCTTGTGTTTCCTGCATAGAGAAGTTCTTTTAGCATTTGTTGTAGAGGTGTTTTGGTGGTGCTGAATTCTCTTAGCTTTTGCCTGTCTGTAAAGCTTTTGATTTCTTTGTCGAATCTGAATGAGATCCTTGCTGGGTAGAGTAATCTTGGTTGTAGGTTTTTTCCTTTCATCACTTAAATATGTCCTGCCACTCCCTTCTGGCTTGCAGAGCTTCTGCTGAAAGATCAGGTGTTAACCTTAAGGGCATTCCCTTTTATGTTAATTGTTGCTTTTCCCTTGCTGCTTTTAATATTTTTTCTTTGTATTTAATTTTTGATAACTTGATTAATATGTGTCTTGGTGTGTTTCTCCTGGATTTATCCTGTATGGGACTCTCTGCACTTCCTGGACTTGATTGACTATTTCCTTACCTATATTAGGGAAGTTTTCAACTATAATCTCTTCCAATATTTTCTCAATCCCTTTTTTTTTTTCTCTTCTTCTGGGACCCCTATAATTTGAATTTTGCTGCATTTAATGTTGTCCCAGAGGTCTCTGAGACAGTCCTCAATTCTTTTCATTCTTTTTTCTTTATTCTGCTCTGTGGTAGTTATTTCCACTATTTTATCTTCCAGGTCACTTATCTGTTCTTCTGCCTCAATTATTCTGCTGTTGATTCCTCTCGAGCATTTTAAATTTCATTTATTGTATTGTTCATCATTGTTTGTTCACTCTTTAGTTCTTCTAGGTCCTTATTATATGTTTCTTGTATTTTCTCCTTTCTATTTCCAAAAGTTTGGGTCATCTTTACTATCATTACTCTGAATTCTTTTTCAGGTAGACTGCCTATTTCCTCTTCATTTGTTTGTTCTGGTGGGTTTTTACCTTGCTCCTTCATCTGCTGTGTGTTTATGTGTCTTTTTTTTTTTTTTTTTTTTGCTGTACGTGGGCCTCTCACTGTTGTGGCCTTTCCCGTTGAGGAGTACAGGCTCCGGACGCGCAGGCTCAGCAGCCATGGCTCACGGGCACAGCTGCTCTGCGGCATGTGGGATCTTCCCGGACCGGAGCACGAACCTGTGTCCCCTGCATCAGCAGGTGGACTCTCAACCACTGCGCCACCAGGGAAGCCCTATGTGTCTTATTTTGCTTAACTTACTGTGTTTGGGGTCTCCATTTTGTAGGCCGCAGGTTCATATTTCCTGTTGTTTTTGGTGTCTGTTCCCAGTGTGTAAGATTGGTTCAGTGGGTTTTGTAGTCTTCCTGGTGGAGGGGACTGGAGCCTGTGTTCTGGTGGATGAGGCTTGGTCTTGTCTTTCTGGTGGGTGGGACCACGTCCAGTGGTGTGTTTTGGGGTGTCTGTGAACTTATTATGATTTTAGGCAGCCTTTCTGCTAATGGGTGTGATTGTGTTCCTGTCTTGCTAGTTGTTTGGCATAGTGTGTCCAGCACTGTAGCTTACTGGTCGTTGAGTGGAGCTGGGTCTTAGTGTTGAGATGGAGATCTCTGGGAGAGCATTCGCTGTTTGATATTATGTGGGGCTAGGAGGTCTCTGGTGGACCAATGTCCTGAGCTTGGCTCTCCCACCATAGAGGCTCAGGCCTGACACCTGGCCAGAGCACCAAAACCGTGTCAGCCACACAGCTTACTGGATGTGTTTTCTTGTTGTGAAGTGCTCCAGAGCTTGGTTTTCAGGATTTTCCTCATTATCTTCATTCACTCTCCATAGAAGTGCTCTCATCCATTTGTACAACTAAAGTTACAAAGGAAGCAGTGATCCAAGTCAGAGAGTTGTGACTCCTCCAAAAGCCTCTAAATTGCTCCCCTCCCTATAACAACTGGAGTCTTAAGTGTTTGTTTTCAATAAATCCTGAAATGACTTTCATCCGAAATAGTCTGAAGACAAGAGGCTTCATTTAACAGCCTTGAGGAATTGATGCACAGCCTGATACTAATCCTGGTGGCAAGGAGAAGTCCACAGTTCAGCAGTGAGAGAACTTTGTTCCTGATAGTCTTGGATGGTCTCCTGCAGAGGCACCATGTGGCTGTGGCTCACCACAGGGTTAAGGACACTGGCAGCAGAAGTTCTGGGCTATTTTATTTTATTTTTTGACCAAAATCAAGTTTTTATAACTATATAAATGTGATCCAAATGTGTCTACCACTAATTTTTCAAAAAGAACCATGCAATAAATAAGCAAAATACATCTGCTCACTGATGTGTGTATGGACTCCCTAGATGTCTTTTTGGGTTTAATTACAGACCATTCACAGCAATACATTTTAGTAGAAAGTGTAGCATGATGTTAAGCCATTTTAGATTTTGCACATACACGGTGCACTTCTGGCTGATGATGAGAAAAGGTTCTCAGCATTAAACTGTGAAGATGGGCATGATTTTACCTTTTAAAAATTATCTTTTAACTTATATTTTCTAGTGAACAGGAAATTTCTGGAGCTATATTAACTTACTTCAAATCTATGTGTGATAATGGAGGTCTTAGGCATCTCCCACAAACACCAGGAGAAATAGTTTGTGGAACAATAGGTAGTAATTACCCATTATCACTTCTCCAATCATACTATCTAGGTATTAAGTGCTTAGGGACAAACTCCTTTCCCTTGACTTCATGTTTGCATAGGAGGGTTTTCGCTGGGAATAAATTCTTCTGTCTTTTCCACCCATTTACTCAGGCAGGTCTCACTAAGGGAAGTGGCATGACTTATCTGATTGGGGAGACTGGAAGGAAAAATGGACAAAGTTTAGAAGGAACATAACTCAATTCCTTTTTCCTGGTGCTCTTTAGGATCAGCTACTTTCATCTTAGAGACTTTACAGGAGTAAGCGCTAAAAAACAAGAGGGCTCCCATTTATTTGCATTGCCAATGAAGTCCACTGAACTAACAGATCTAGCGCTCCATTTCCCAAGAGCTTTGTCAGTAATAAAGCTGATATTTTGAGTTCCATTGCTTACATCTGTCTCTCAAATGGTTTAGAACATGGATGAGGAAAAGGAGAGTTCTTTATTAGTCTCTCAAACTCTAGACCCAAGAAAAGGAACTGCTCTATCAGTCTTCCATATATAAATACATACATTGGTTTTGGTTTGCTTTACGACACATTACTAGATATGTTCCTGGAATGCCTTAATAGAAATTGAAGTGATTTCAGAATAAATTTATATGACAGAGCTACCTGGTGGAATAGAAATATCTTTTTTAATATCTAGTTGTCTTAACTATTCAATTTTAGAAGACAAAGCTCTGTTCTATTTATATTACATCAGAAAATTTCTAAGAGTTTTTTCTGGGCTGTGATTTATGTTATGGGGTGTGCCCAATGCCCTGTATTCCTTCTGTAAGGGACTTTTTTGCTCACTGTGGTAAGTAAGTTAGGGAAGTTTCAGATTTCTTAATATAGTTACAGATGTTCGAAGAATCCTAGACAAAACAAGGCTGACACCATCAAGAGCCTCCAATGGTTTTATGGCATACTTTATATCCTATAAAAAATAATTATATGATATTTTTCATGTAGTATTTTTTTAAGCTTCTATGTTAGATTTGTCTACTTAGTCCAATAAAACGTTTACTAGGGAGTTGTTACAGTTTTACATGGAGTACATAAATGAGAATAATGGACATTAATATCACAGATTTTGTAATATAAAGCATGGTTATTTAAAATGTGCAGTGCCAGTTACTGATTCCATGAATCCCTGAAGAGACTACCAAAATAACCTGTTGATAAAGCAAAGCCAAGTTATGTATTACCTCAGTAAGGGAGACTTCTACCTTGGCATTCTTTGTAGCTTTTCAAAAGAGGAGAGGTTGATGGGACGTTTATAAGAGCTTGAGGGTTCTGGTTTAAGGAACATCTTTCAGTGTAGGGTAAGGGGCTGACTGGGATGGAGGCAAGTTTGTAACAAAATAGTTTAGGATTGGTAGGTGCAGCTAGGTGAGAGTTTTAAAGTGAATCTTGAAGAGTAAATGGTCGACTGGGGAGCGTAATGGAGCAATCCAGTGTCCTGAGAAGGGGTATTTACTCTTCTCAGGACTAGTTGAGTAGTCTGTTATTGGAACAAATGGAATTTTGGAAAGTTTCTCCAAAAAGCAATTAAGTTATTTGCAACTTCATCTTCCTGGGCAAGAGTTTATTGGAATAGTAAAGTCTTGTTAGAGCAAGCATTTGAATTGTAAAGGCATTTTGATGTAAACAGTATGCTGTGTGGTGACTAATAATTTAGGTTCTCCACAGCAAGTTTTTGTAATGTAATTTTCAGTGACATTTACTTTTTTTGTCATTTGTTGATTGCCTCAGGATATAAATAAAATTTATCAGAAAGGGCAATTTAGAAACTATTGTTTAGTATTTTAGGGCTAAAAGAAATGGAAGCAATAAAAAATTTGGACTTGTTAAATGGCAGAATAGAAAAATGAAGACAGTTTTTTTTTAGATAGAATTGTTTTGTTGGTTATTTTCCTTGGAAGTAGTCTGTCTGTGATTTGTAGTGCTTCCAAAATAGATGTCACTTTTATTGTACCTTCCTCATAGCAGAAATCTTTATAGACAGTAAGCTTATTTATTACTTTTAAATTCATGTTTCCTGGTTAGGCGTTAACATTAACAGGTGACATTATTAATGCCTCTTTAAATTTAGAATTGGTATTTTGGCAAGTCATTTGTTTTTGAAAATGCCTCATCTAGTTCTATCAAACCCATCAATGAATTTGACTGAAATTATTAACTGACTATTTGAGCATACATGATTTTTGTATGAGTAGAAGTCAAAGCAAAATTAAATATCTCAGAGAAGTGAAACAGGATTCATGATCCTTAGAGAAAGAGGTGCCATTGGAATAATTTTATCCATTATTTTGAACATCATAGGAATTCCACAGCAGGTGTGTCTGGCTTGTGGTTTTTGTCTCTTCTTTCCCTTTTAAAAATTTAACTCGATAGTTTTCATTCCTTTCCTCTCATTTATTAAGTAGGTAGCACAAGAACCCAGATCTTCACTTTCTTTCTTTAAGTGGGGAAAATAAACATTTTTAAAGGTGAACAAATTTAATAATAAAAATATATACCACATTTTATGTTGATTGTTTAATATTTTAATATTCATTATTTTCATTTGTAGTTTCCAATTCCTACCTTTCAGATGCTAAGAAATATAACTACATAAAAATAACCCTGGGGATGATGTATATTGCTCCTGGTGTATATATATCATGAGCTTTCTGGGGACTTCAGCTAAGTCTCAATATAGAGAAAGTAGTGGAAAAAGTCCTAAACAAAAGTTCATATTACATTCTCAGAAGACCAAGTATAATTGTGAAACATAAGCTCAGTGTTCATACCTTTGTGTGTCAACTCCCCTCAGAATAAAACTATTTGTTCCCAAATCAATCAGGTTGAATAAAAACTGAGTAAGTGGCTCTGAAGAGGAACCACATGTAGCTTTCAGGTGCAGCAAATCTTGCAATAATGATCTTGGTCTTGGAACTACAGAGTAATTCAAAGCTCAGGGTCCTAAGATGTGGATCAGGAAGGGAACTCATGGTGGAAAGAAATTGATTCACCTAGAAGATGGTTTAAAAATAGCTGAGTCTGTCTAATGCATGGTCAATCTATAAGGCCCATACGGTCACCAAGGCAAATGGATGAGTTTTTCCTTTTCTTTCCAGACTTCTGTTACAGAACATTGTTTTCCTTTTCAGGACTCATTTTGATTTTTTTTTTTTGCGGGGGGGGGACCATGTTGTGTTGGAATTCATCACATGAAAACATTAACCTTAGACGAACATTCTCTCAAAATAATCCATATGAGTTTATCCTTAGTAATTTTTTTTTTGAAGACATAGTTTTCTATTTAATTGAGCTATATGTGTACATCTGTTTATTGTATGGTTCACATGTGACTATATGGCCATCATCAAAAAATCTACAAACAATAAATGCTGGAGAGGGTGTGGAGAAAAGGGAGCCCTCATGCATTATTGGTGGGAATGTAAATTGATACAACCACTATGGAGAACAGTATGGAGATTCCTCAAAAAACTAAAAATAGAACTACCATATGCTCCAGCAATCCCACTACTGGACATATACCCAGAGAAAACCATAATTCAAAAAGACACATGCACCCCAATGTCCATTGCAGCACTATTTACAATAGCCAGGACATGGAAGCAACCTAAATGTCCAGCAACAGATGAATGGATAAAGAAGGTATGGTACATATATACAATGGAATATTACTCGGCCATAAAAAGGAGTGAAACTGGGTCATTTGTAAAGGTATAGATGGACCTAGAGACTGTCATACAGAGTGAAGTAAGTCAGAAAGAGAAAAACAAATATCGTATATTAACTCATATATGTGGAATCTGAAAAAATTGATATAGATGATCTTATTTACAAAGCAGAAATAGAGACACAGATGTAGAGAACAAACATATGGATACCAAGGGGGAAGGGGCGTTGGGATGAATTGGGAGATTGGGATTGACATATATACACTATTTATACTATGTATAAAATAGATAACTAATGAGAACCTACTGTAAAGCATGGGGAATTCTACTCAGTGCTCTTTGGTGACCTAAATGAGAAGGAAATCCAAAAAAGAGGGGATATATGTATACGTATAGCTGATTCACTTTGCTGTGCAGTATAAACTAACACAGTATTGTAAAGCAACTATAGTCCAATAAAATGAATTAAAAAAAAGAAAAAAAAACATTTAACTTACCAAACTCTAAATAAATTAGGCCAGATATGCATGTTATCTTGTCCCACAACACTATAGAAGATAATTACTTAATTTTCCAATTTTATTTTAAATTAAGAGAAACAAATGAAAGATAAATACACAGCTTGTGAATAATGTGGAACCTCCAATTTAATCAGCCATGCAAGGAATTTTTGGGCTTCATGTGTAAGTTCCAACAGGTATAATGACATATCCACTCAGAATCAGATTTAACTAAACAATTAGTATTTTTTAATCTCACTTTCCATTTTGATTACCTTTCCTATTTTATTCTGAATTTCAACAAATCCCATGTATACTGTGCAAACCTTGAGTTAAAATCCTTTCCCTACGCCACAAACTAAACTTACTTGTAGGGAGTTTAAACTAAATACCTGATTCTGCTAAAACAAGCTTATACTTTATTGCATTTTTCTAATATCTTTAAATTTGTTTTCCACATGTGACAAAATATAGTCAGGATAATTTGACAATAAAAGCTGAAGGTATAGGAAGTATTTGAGTATGTAACAGAGAGGGAAATATAGAAAACACTTATAAATATGAGATCAAATTCTTTTAAAATAATTTCAAATAAATAAAGAAAAAATACTTTAAATCAAGAGTCTGGTTTTTATTTTTTTCCAGTTTTATGGATATATAATTGACATAGTGTATAAATTTAGGATGTACAACATAATGATATGAAATATGTCTGTATTACAAAATGCTTACCACAATAAATTTAGTTAACATCTATTACCTCGTAGAGCTACAAAATAACTTTGATATCAGTTGTAGTCTGATTTCACTTGGAGGGGAGAGGGGATGGAGGGGTAAGTCATAGGCCTAGACTGACATTCTGAACCCCAAACCAGGCCTATGTTGTCTTGGGAAGGCTAGCTCTGGGCCCAGCGTAGTTGATGCTGGCAATCCTTCTGAATTAGCTACGCTTGGTATGGGGAAATGGCTCACTTCCTTGAGTAAATGAAAATGAAAGGGAGAGCTGAATGATACATCAGAGGGGGGAAGGGCAGTGCTTTTGTGCCCCCATTTAGGACAGAGAAAATATGTGCCATCTCCTTGACACAGAATGGAGCATTTCATGTGTAGAGTGTAAAGGAGAAGAGAGACCCAAGAGAGGCTGGGGGTAAGCTGGTATTAGTCTATGCAGAGATTTTTAAACCATGGGACTGATTTTTTTAAACTTTTCATTTTGAGATAATTATAGACCTGCATGCATTTGTGAAAAATAATACAGGGAGAATCAGTGTACCCTTTACCCCATTTCCCTCAATGGTAACATCTTGCAAAACTACAATACATCCAGATATTGACATTGATACAGTCAAGATCCAGAACATTTCCATCACCAAAAAGATCCCTCATGTTGCCCTTTTAGAGCCACTTCCGCTTTCCCCTTGCTCCCACCTTCTTCTAATTCTGGTGCGAACACTACTCCGTGCTCGATTTCTATAAGGGCAAATGCAAGTCTCTTCATAGTGAGTCTGAAGAGCAATTAATCGTTCAAGGTAGATGTTTTGCAGCAGTTAGAAATCTCAAAGAAAAGTTACACAATTGGTCAATACTAGTTTTGGAATGTCAAAACATATTGATAATTCTTAACATGAATTTGATATTCAGCTCTAAAGAAATCAGAACATGAGTAAACAATTGATAAAGAAATCAACAAATGAATTAATAGCAAAACTGGTCAGCCACTTAAAAGCCTAGGTAGCTAGAAGAGATGTCCAAGAACCTCTCCCAGAAGGTATTAAGGGGGATTACAAATGTGGAAAAAAGAAAATGGAAAAGAGGAAGATTGAGTGAATCATTTTTATTTATTAGAACAAACAGTGTTTCTTTGTATGTGGGTATCCTTGCCCTTAGTTAGTCACCTTGATAAACTGAAAGAATGAAGTTTCTATGGGTCTGGAACACTGTGAGAGGGGAGGAGATACAGGGTGAGGGGGGCAAGTGCCCTGGGGCAGATTTGAAGTGTCACAAAACAGGACACAGATGCTAGAGAGCCAGGGGAAAAGAAAGGCCACAAAAAGCTTAGGTTGGACTTCTTTAATAATTTTGTCCATGAATGTGTTTTAAGATATGGATAAGGGAGAAGAGAGAGTATGGGTCTGTTATTTCAGCCTTGGTGCACAGTGGAATCACCTGAGGAGCTTTAAAAATGATCAGTGCCTCAACATCATCCTCAGAGATTATGATTTAATTGATCTGGGGGATGGCCTGGGCATCAGGATTTTTAGCAGTTCCCCAGGTGATACTGATGGGCAACCAAGATTGAGAAAGAATGGTTAGATGTAGACCTGTTCAATATTGTGAGATTGATGGTTTATATATTTATGTATGATGATTCTTTTATTGTGAAAGAAATTGAGTTAGGGTAAACAAGTTAGTTTACAAATAAGACCATTGGAATTAAAATAAAACAAACAAATGAAAAAACCAACAAATTTAGAGCATCCATAGAAATGACTCTGAACTCCCCCTATATATTTGAATCATCCCAGAGAGCACTTAAAATATTCCAGTACCTGGCCCCAACCCTTAGATCTGGGCTAACTCTGCCCCAGACATCCAGTATTGTTGAAACAGAAGATTCTAAGGAACAGCTGGGCTTGAGAACTGCTGAAGCAAATTGCAGTGTTCAAATAGATGCTACCAAGCACCTGAAATAAACATATTACCTCATTCAGACATTAAATGGAGTGGCTCCTGGCAACAAATTCAAAGGGAAAACATGTTACATGGCTTCCATTTTCTGGATGAAGTATACTAAACGCTTCTTTAGAAATGACATATTTCTGGAGGAAAATTTAAGGTTGAATTTTCCTGGATTGACCTTTGTGTAAGGTCTTGAGTAGTGACTTATGGCTTCAACCAAAGCCTTTCAATGGACACTGCCATGCTGCTCAAATAAATACTTCTTAGAGAGACCTGTTATGGATGCAGAGGATATATCCTTAAAATGGGTCTGTGAATGAAATTTTGGCTAGGTAAAGAAACAAGGAGACCTGAGAGAGGAAGGTCTTTTATTATTAACCTAATTTAGATATAACCCAGTTACCCCATTAGAATTAGTTTGCATCTCTCGCTTGGGGAATCATTGAGTAGCCAGGAATATTCCTGAAACCTGATTTGCATGGGTACCCCAGATTTCCATGAAAAGGTAATATAAACATTTATCTCAGCTTTGGCCAAGTTCCTTAGTTACTTGAAGTTACTTGCCTGGGAGACATCCTGATGGGCAAGCAACTTTCAGGTAAAAGGTTACCTCTAAGACTTGAAAGGTAAGGACCTGATTTCTGCCTTAAGACCTAAATTAAAGGGAGCTGAGTTGTCATCCAGAAGTGTGACACTAAATCTTTCTGTAGCACATGTGCCCCAGAGCATGTGGCTCTTGTAGATAATATAGAGTGTCTGCTCTAGGTACCAGAAAGAGAATTCAGTCACGAAAGAGCTTCCAATCAGCACTTGATAAATGTGCAAAACATCTGAGTTGAGGAAGAATCTAACAGACATTTTTAAGTTCCTTAAGTTCTGTCCCTAAGCAGCCCTCTTGGTAACATCCTGGTTGTTTAGTTACTGTTGGCTCATCTCTGTTAATTGGTTCGAGTCCTTCTTGAATTTATGGGCACCTAGCCCCACTGGGATTAATGGTAGGAAACTGTTAATGAAGAATAAGAAAAATAAATTAATAATTTCCACCACTGTGGGAGTCATATTCTGAGTGCTCACTTTTCTAGCTAAAAGTTTGTAAGGAGTGAGTTATTTAACTCCTTTATGCCTCACTTAACTCATCTATAAAGTGAAGATAATAATTGTACTAACTGGTAAGGTTGTTGTAAGAATTAAATGAGATAATGCTTGCCAAGGGCATTACACAGTCCCTGACACACAGAAATCATTCAATAAAAACTAACTGTGTTTGTGATCATCACTGATGTCTTCATTGCCACTATCATCATCATAATCCCTGGAGTGAAACGCAAAGGTTTCCCAGGTGGGCAAGACAATAAGATAGACATCTATTTCTGGAGTGTCAATTTTACTAAAATATTGAAGACTTGGATTGGAGAGAGAAACATTTTTTATTAAAACAAATATAAATATATTTGAAATAAATTTCAAAAATCCCATGGATATTTAGGCTAAACTATGAGTAATTTGTGCTTGCAAAATGTCATAAATCTGTGCAACTTCATGTTAAGTCTCAAGACCTCAGAGGTCACATATCCTCTCTCTTCTGCCATCCGTGGAGCAGAACTCTAGGATCAATTGCATCTATTTAAAAAACATTTTTTTTTCTACTTCTTTATTTATTTTTTGGCTGTGTTGGGTCTTCGTTGCTGCACGCTGGCTTTCTCTAGTTGCGGCAAGCTGGGGCTACTCTTCGTTGCAGTGCGCGGGCTTCTCATTGCAATGGCTTCTCTTGTGGAGCACGGGCTCTAGGCACGCAGGCTTCAGTAGTTGCGGCATGCAGGCTCAGTAGTTATGGCTTTCAGGCTCTAGAGCGCAGGCTCAGTAGTTGTGACGCTCGGGCTTAGTTGCTCCACTGCATGTGGGATCTTCCCGGACCAGGGCATGAACCCGTGTCCCTTGCCTTGGCAGGAAGATTCTTAACCACTGCGCCACCTGGGAAGACTAATTGTATCTTAAATAGTTCCTTTATCTACAGCATCACTGTAATTCCCACTGGAATCTATAGTGCACTGTGAGTTCCCAGTGAATGGTGGGATTGATGTGGTACTTGAGGAGTCAACTCAAGAGACAGATGAACAAACTGGGTGTGCGCACACACACACACACAAAGCCCTGTATGCTGGCAAGATCTGCTGTAGGGAGACAGCTGTGGAAGATCTGTCTTCCTAAGAACAGCTGGGAAAAGGAAGAAACCACCAAGCCCTGGTGCTAACTGCAAGGGCAGCCACTGTTGACCTGCTGCCCAGAGCTGCTACGAGAAGCAGTAGGTGGGGCTAATCCCAAGAGAGGTCTTCCAGGATTCTCCACACCTCTCCATTACCTCAGCATGAATCACTTGAAGGAAGAAGTGTATGTGTGCGTGTATGTGTGCACGCACATCTCATGCCCAGGGGAGAGAACCAGGAAAAAGTTAAAATTAGATTGGGATTTGTGGGAAGTGATGTTTTTTCTCAATCATCATCAAGGAGAGGGACTAACAGTGTCTGTGGTGTATTCCAGTGGGACTGGATGCCTGGGAATTCAGAGGGGAACTTTGAACCAAATAAAAGCGAGTCAATAGGAAGTAGGCAACCAATGTTGGTGTCCAAGGCAAGAGGGCTTATGGAAGAACTTGAAGGGGCAAGTGATGCCACAATTATCCATCTCTGAGATTCTCTCTCAACTCTCAGATATTTGGAACCCTTATCTGATACTTGATGGAATCAAATTTTACTTCTTAATTTGGTAGAGTAGGTAGCCTGTATAGACTGAAGGAGAGCCATATTGAGTGGATGCCAAGTTTAATCCTTTAGTTGTGACCTACAGGAAGATCTGATTCCTTCTGTGTTTGGATAGAAGTGGAGCTTACAGGTGGAGCCAGAATTCTCATCAGAGAATTGCACTTCTCAAGCACTTGAACTCATGCATGATATAGTCTTTTAAAAACATTGATATAGCAGGAGCCTGCCCACAGGTCTCATGTGCATCTTTTGAGCCCTGCTATTCAAACCAGTTTACATTTTTAGTTGCCTACAACATCAAAATATGAATTATGTAAATATTTCTTATAAGCACATAATATACATATATAATACATATATATGTATACACACTGAAGATATATATAAGGATTCAAGTTGCATTTTCCTACTTATATTTGTAATAGAATCTAGTAATAAAGAGATTAAAACCTTTTTTAATTAAATAGTTACATAAAATGGATTAAAGTTTTATAAATTTTCTAAAATTGAATGGAAAGAAAATTAAAGTCCACAAAATATCATGGAGACAAATTCTGATTTTCATTAAGCTTTTCTTTTTTGACTCAGAAGAATCTGAACAATATCCTGTTGTAACAGGGGATTGCAACGAATGTCTGAAATGAAACAGGTAAACAATTTTGGCTCAAGTATACTTAAGGTGGCTAGATAAAATATGAACTCCTATAGCCTAAAGCTTAAAGTGTGGGTCTCCTAATATGAAACATATAACTAATAATTTCATCCAAAATCAGAATACACTGAAACTTGATAGGAAAAAGATAAAAATCTTTTTACTGTGAAGGGCATATTGCAAGGAAACTTCTGTTTCACTTCATTTTCAGCAACATTGCTTACTGAGTCACTGCTACGAAAGCTTGTGGCCGGCTTCCTCTGATATCATTCTTCTTTTTATATTTTATATTTGTTGCAGACTAGTCAAACAGATTACAAATTTATTTCTTTGAATCAGGCTGCCATGACAGATTAATTATGCTGACTAATAGAGTATGAATTCTTAAACCAATGACACTGATGCTTATCATTGCATATGACAAATTGACATAGTTCCATTAATTACTGAATGAAGGGTGGACTTAAAGCCATGATGCTGTAAAAGTGGGCTTATGTGGAATTTGTAGTTCATTAAAATAATTTAAAATGCTTTACTTTTTAAAAATATAATTTTAAAAATTTCCATGTCAGTTGACACACATCTTTTGGGGGGGTAGGGAATATATGTGGATAGTTAGCTTTTTGTCTCTTTTCATTCAGAATGTTGGTAGATCATTGTGGGAATTGTTCTTTTACAGATGTTGGAGAGTCATAATCTTAAGGATCTGTACATGAAATTATCATATGACCCCGTATTCTGCACTTGCTTTTATATTGTTTGTTTAGGATTTGTCCCCTGTGTTAGCCAGTCTCCTAAATATATTCCTTGTAAAATTTACTATAATTTAGGACCCATGAAAACTTCTTTTTCTTGATAAAATCTTTTGTTTTCTGATTTTGAAAAAAGTTATTTTGGCATGTCAGCCTGCATATAAGCAATTATTATACCCATTCATAGAAAAGATATAGATCTGGATTTATTTTTAAGTTGTCTTTTTCAGATATCTGATATATTCTTACTTTTAAATTATCAACTTCTTTAACTTGCATTCTTTGTTGCGGACTGCCTCAAATCTCATGTGGAAATCCAGTTGCTGTAAGTAGAATATCCATGACTTTTTCAAAGTCCATGCAAAAGTGTGACTGGGTTATACCAAATTTTTGACCCCAGTTGATCAAGTCATAGTAAAGCTGTAATGTTTGTGCAAATAAGTGAGTATATACAGCAATAAGGCCTTTTAACGTCCTCGAAGAAGTTTTTAGGATAACAAGGCTGGGCGGGGCCACATTCTTACAAGACCTGCTCTCTGTCACAAGGAGGTTCATAGCAATGCAAATGTTTCTTGCTTGTGGCAACGCAAATGAATTTGTCTGTTAGGGGAAACAACCTCTGTAAATCTGATTCTCATTTGAATGGGTTTTAACATTTTCTGTAACTTCTAACTGTGCCCTCTTGGCTATTTGAGAGGTCTTATATCTAACGTCAACCCATATCTCCTGGAGTCAATGTGAATGTTGGAAAAGCTAGTATGAGGGTGGTTAAGAACAGCTCCAAGTCAGCTAGTGGAGACTGGAAGGAATGATGGGTGGAGAAAGAGGCCACCTTCTGATAGACATCTGACTGCCTCTATGCTGTGTCTGTTTAATCTCCTGCACTTGGAAGAGCCAGTCTTCTGAAAAGGAGAGTGATATTATCTCCCAGGCAAACTTGAGAAGAGAATAAACAATGCATTCCTCTTCATTAAAGTATGTCACACAGCTGATTTTTTGCATATAAGAGTTTACCAAAGAAAATCTGGAACCACTAAATGCTACTTGCTCAACCAGGACCCTGTAAACATAACATTTAGCTCTTTGGAAGAAAGAAGGAAGCAAGATGAGGAATAATTTAAATTAGCCAAAGTCCCTCTAGATAGCAGATGCACACCATTCAGTCCTGAAGTCAGTGATGTTTGTCAGTTTTTAACTCTATAACTCTAAGTTTTATAAACATGAAAATGCTATATTTACCCAGTTGTGTGGAGGAAGAGATAAGCTGAACTGCCTCAATATCAGGGGTTTCTCATTCTCTTAAATGTCTCCTAGGAAAATCCTGGGACTGTACTGGAGAAAAAAAAGCAATACGTTATTAGGCTCTTTGTCAAAATCATTTCTGTGATTATTTGTCCTTCTGTTTGAGAGTAAACAAATAATCAAATACTTTACACAGAACTGTTAGATACATTAACCTTGGAGATTTCCAGGGAAAATCAAGGACAGATACTCCCAGATCAGTTAGACTGACTTCATGAAATGCTTAGCAAATGAGAAATTTTTGGAAAAGTGTATTTAAAAGTCCGGTTGATACATAGCTCCTTGTTTATCTCTCCTTCTCTGGTGAACCATCAAGCATCTGCTCTGTTGTTTTATAAGATTTAACAATACTTTTGATGGAAGCAGACAACACATTGACACTTGAAAGGATGAAAGGCAGAGCTCTTTGTTACCTACAACACCAAAGGAGAGAAGGCAACTGGGCAGTGCTATCCAAGGGCTTGTAGCCAGGGACAGGGTAACAGCTAGCTGGAGCTGTAGGGGGTAGCTTATTAGGGCAGGGGTGTGGGATTATCTAGGTTTCTGGGCTTCCTATGGATTGGCTAATTTGAATAGTTTCAGGTCCAGGATAGAGGGGCTGTTTCTGGTTGTTGGGTACCTGGCCCTGGTGATTAGGGCTGTCTTCTTATAGTAGCCTCGAGTGTGAGATCCTGAAAGGGAAGGGGTTGGGGACTTAATCAGCTGTTCAAGAAAGAGAACTGATTGGCCTCTAACTAGTCAGGACCTCAAAACCAGGTCAAGATAGCATTTAAGGGCTTCCCTGGTGGCACAGTGGTTGAGAGGCCGCCTGCCGATGCAGGGGACACGGGTTCGTGCCCCGGTCCGGGAAGATTCCACACGCCGTGGAGCGGCTGGGCCTGTGAGCCATGGCCGCTGAGCCTGTGCTCCGCATTGGGAGAGGCCACAACAGTGAGAGGCCCGCGTACTGAAAAAAAAAAAAAAAAAAGATAGCATTTAAAAACACCCAACTATATTCCATCCATGCCCACCATTGTGCTTGGGCTTGACGGGGCTTAGGGTGTATAGCAGGTGTATGAGAAGATGTGCTACTATTAAAGAAGCTCCAGAATAGGAGGATGATTCTTGAGATCAAATTCCCATTTGTACACGATTGTTCTGCAAGGTGCATAATAAGGAGAAAGTAAGGTATCGCGATTACTTCAGATTCTGGTTTGGAAAAATTCTGCGTGAGTTTCTGTAGTCTGTATTCCTCTTTACTAATTCCATGTGAATGTCTGCTTCTCTTTTTTAAAAAAAAAAAAAACTTCATTGAAATATAATTTAAATAGCATAAGATTTATCTGATTGAAGTATACAATTTAATAATTTTTAGTAAATTTACAGAATTTTGTAGCCATTGCCACAATCCATTTTTAGAACATTCCCATTACCCCAAAAAGAGTCCTGCATCCATCTGCCATCAGTCACCGTTTCCGCTCCAGCCCCAGACAACCACTAATCTGCTTTTTGCCTATGTAGAGTTGCCTTTTCTGGCCATTTCATATAGTAAATGGAATTGTACAGTAAGCGGTCTTTAGATATGGGTTTTGTATCTAGCTTTGAGTTAGCATAATGTTTTTGAGGTTCATCCATCGTATAGCACATATCAGCACTTTATGTTCCCTTTTATTGATGAATAGAATTCCATTGTATGGACATACCACATTTTGTTTATTCACTCACCAGTTGACGGACTTTTGGGTTGTTTCCAGTGTGAGGATATAGTGAACAAGCCTGCCAGGAATGTTGCATACAAGTTTCTATGTGGATCCATGTGTTCATTTCTCTTGGGTAGATACCTAGGAGTAGAATTAGTTGGTCGTATGATACATTTATGTACAGCTTTTATGTACAAATTTTCCAAAGTGGCTGCATCATTTTATGCTCCCAACAACAATGTATGAGAGTTTTAATTTCTCTGCATCTTTACCAACACTTATTATTGTTTGTCCTTTTGATTATAGGCATTCTAGTGGATGTGTGTGAACATTTACTTCTTGGTCTTGGTGTTGGAGGGTGGAGGGAGCAAAAAGTACCAACTGAACTGAGGAGGTATCTTGAGCCTGAAACATGAGGCAAGCAGTTCCATATAAGCAATGGATCAGTTTATTATACGGTGATTTGCTCATGGGGTGGGATCCAGTGGATGATGATCTGGAAGCATTCGCAGCTGTGCTCCACCCACTGAGGAGCCATTGGGACAATTTTATAGTTAACCTAGGGCATGGGGGTACGTGCTTGGAAACAGGAAATACATTCCTAAGTCAAGATTTATGAATGGGTGACTAGTCTCGTGGGTGCTGGGAATACATCAGCAAAGGTCTTCATCATTGTTTGGAGACTAACAGAGCATAGAGGCCACCTGGACCTAACGATTATTAAACAATACTAACTACAAAGCCCTTGACGACAGAGAAGAGATTTACTACACAGTACAGCCCTAGATAGGGTCAGTGAAAGGACAGGAGGAGTTGAATGGGCCCAAGATGGCATCAGTTATGCTAACAGCCATACGATTGGTTTGATAGTGTGTGCAATATATCTTTACTCCAAAAGTCTCTTCTACTCTGTGAGATGAGGATATTACCTCTGTCTTGGAGCTTGTTTCCCAACCTTAAGGGGAACCATTCAGTTCCCTTTTATTAGGACTCAAGGATCCAGGAAATGGGATTGTACTGTGTTCTTTCCTTTTATGGTCCCAGAACATATGAGGGACATTTCCATATTGATTCCCTGACCAGAAAGTCATGAAAAGGTCATATGATAGATAAAAAGTGAGTGCTTATTTCAAGCTTCATCTGTGGTAAATGATTCTATGGTGATAAATACCTCAGAATTAATTGCTTTTGCCCTGTTGTCCTCGGTTAATTGGCAGCACATAGCGAAAATACTTTGGAGTGAGAGATGGCAGACTTAGCCCAGATTATCTGTGTTTCAAAATAGATGAGTTTATGGGGGAGGAAGTTGGTATAATGCAGTGAAGTTTGGAT
The DNA here is from genome assembly GCF_059928025.1 of Delphinapterus leucas. Classification (NCBI taxonomy): domain Eukaryota; kingdom Metazoa; phylum Chordata; class Mammalia; order Artiodactyla; family Monodontidae; genus Delphinapterus; species Delphinapterus leucas. The sequence continues at coordinate 28,146,827 of NC_143146.1, read as the reverse complement.
GATACTGGACCTTGAGCAGGTTCTGAGACATAGTTACCTTATTCATAGAATAGGAAAGGTAAATAATCAGAGGATTTCAAAACTATTTTTTTAGTTGAAGAACTCTTTCATCTAGAAGACTAATATATTAATCAGAAATAAGAGGATTTGCTCCGTTTGGAATGGGGTGAGAAGCCAAGTTCCTAAAGTTTTGCTTTCTTTTGGTGGCTACTCCTCTCTCGGGTAGCACAATTACAGAACCCTGGGAATCTGCAGTAAGGAAATTACTGACTATATCATCTGTGAAATTCCCACTCAGCGACTAGGAATCTATAAGTATATAGCTTTTCAATTCTAGGAAAAGTTTTCTTCTGATGCGTTGTATAGATTTTACCTCTGTGAATAAACAATTGGCATTAAAGAAGCTCAAACGACTTATTCATATTTTACATAAAATTCAAAGCATATAATGCTACTAATAATCCAGAACATTTTGTAAGGGAGAAATTGTGCCATAAAATGTTGAGAGATTTTCTACCCAACTGCACGCAAAGAGTTAGGATAGAAATGCCTGTAGTTTTTGTAATAAAATCTCTTGGAAGGAGTCATTCTTAACACATGATTCTCATAATGAGTGAACTTCTTTCATATATTCACCAAACTATTTTTGACAACTAGTACACACCCATCACTGAACCAGGTACTGTGGAGTCTGTTTAATAGATGTGCAATTTCTTTTATGTAGAGAGTATTGTCTCAGTAGAATACTCTAGTGGGATTTATTGGAAGAGGACTAGACTTTAACAATTAAGGTCAGATTTTTAGAACTCTGATAATTGTCCTTCATTTCTGCTTGAAATCAGCTCTATCTGTTGACACTCAGCTACCCTGGGAACACCCTTTGGAGAATCCAGAGCACCTGATAATATCATAGTTGAAATAAGAATAAGAGGTGATCTGTGCTTCCTTATGGGGAAATGGGTACAATTAAGATGTTGAGATTAGGAAAAAAGGTGAATAAACAAAGGATTTTATGTGTGCTGGGAAATTGATCCAGAAATTATTTTAAGTAAATTTTGTAGTCTCAAAAGTTAGAATTTAACCTTTCTTGCCATTAGTTCAGTTTGATTATCCGTGGAACACTGGTTAAATTGCAAGAAATAGTAGAATGGCATTTTTACCCTAAACTTCTAAAGTTTCTATTTTCTTTTTCATTTATTTATTTTATTTATTTTTGGCTGCATTGGGTCTTCATTGCTGTGCGTGGGCTTTCTCTAGTTGCGACGAGTAGGGAATACTCTTCTCTGCATTGTGTAGGCTTCTCATTGCAGTGGCTTCTCTTGTTGCAGAGCACAGGGTCTAGGGGTGCAGGCTTCAGTAGTTGTGGCACACGGGCTCAGTAGCTGTGGCTCGTGGACTCTAGAGCACAGGCTCAGTCGTTGTGGTGCATGGGCGTAGTTGCTCCGTGGCATGTGGGATCTTCCTGGACCGGGGCTCGAACCCTTGTCCCTTGCATTGGCAGGTGGATTATTAACTACTGTGCCACCAGGGAAGCCCCTCTATTTTCTTTTTAAGAGAAAGGGAGACTTTGCTAAATTCTGAAGCAGGGATCCAAATATTTTTACTGTCTCTTATAATCCCACTCTCATCTCCTGAGTCTCGGACCTTGTCAGGTACCTAGAAGGGGCAGGGAATTCAAATGGCATTTTGTGGATATAATAAAATGTATATTTTGTTTAATAAAACGTATATAAAATGTGTATCACTGTTTCTACCTTTATAAAATTGGAATAATAAACTTTTCTTAGTTATCTGAATTACAGAAAAGACTGATTAAAGTAGAGCTTGTTATTATTGTTTCTAAATTGCGTTGTTCATTACTGAAAAAACTCACTTATTGTATCTGAAGTTATCCAGTGGCTTAGAATAGTAATAAAAGGATGCACATTTGTTTTCAGTAGGCAGTTTTAAAGTTGGCATTATGCAATGTTCAGGAGGTAGATATACTCATGTTTACTTGTTCAATTGAAAAACATTGCCAGGAAAAAAAATGACTTGTTTCCTGTTCCTGAGTTGTTGCTATCTTATTCCTTTCAAACAGACCAGGTCAATTATCCACAATCTAATGTCTAAAATGCAAAGAAATAGGAAGGTTCACTTTCATCATTTTGCCCTTCTTTGATGAACTTTAAAATGCAGAATGTTTTTTTAAGTATATAGTTGTTGTCTTTTTGATTTTTAATTTAAAGAATCTAGAAGAATATGACATACCACGTGGGCATCACCTCATGTCTTTTTAGATACACACGTTATAGAAAATCTGTCCATTTGTCTAAGCAGTTATTGGAAACAGTAGTTCCTAAGTAGAAGACAGTATAATCTACTGGCAAGAGCACAGGACAGGGAGTCAGGAGACATGAGCACTTATTCTGGCTCTGTGTCCAACCAGCTATGTGATCCTGGCAACAACAGTCAACAATCACTGGTCTGGAACCAAACAGGTTCATCATAAATACTTGGTGAATGAATGGATTAACTCAGCCAATATTTGTTGTGTGTCTGTCATGTTCCACGCACTGCTGTATGTGCTAGGGTTAGAAGAGTAAACCAAGATTCCCTGCCCTTGTGGAGCTGTGATTGTAGTTGAGAAAGATAGACAGCAAAACAAGTAAATTTATAGGGTGGCAGATCTGATAAGCATTGCTTTGGGGACAAATAAAGCAGAGAAAGAGGGTGCCATAGATTGAATGTTTGTGTCCCCTCAAAATTCATATGCTGAAACTTAATCATCAATGTGATATTATTTGGAGGTGGGGCCTTTGGGAGGTGATTAGGTCATGAGAATGGAGCTCTCATGAATGGGGTAATATCCTTCTAAAAGAGCCCCAGAGGGCTTCCCTGGTGGTGCAGTGGTTAAAAAATCTGCCTGCCAATGCAGGGGACACGGGTTCGAGCTCTGGTCCAGGAAGATCCCACATGCCGCGGAGTAACTAAGCCTGTGCGCCACAACTGCCGAGCCTGTGCTCTAGAGCCTGTGAGCCACAACTACTGAGCCCACGAGCCACAACTACTGAAGCCACGCACCTAGAGCCCGTGCTCCACAACAAGAGAAGCCACTGCAATGAGAAGCCCGTGCACCGCAACGAAGAGTAACGTCCTCTCGCCACAAATAGAGAAAGCCCACACGCAGCAACGAAGGCCCAATGCAGCCAAAAAAAAAAAGGAGCCCCAGAGAGCTCCCTTGCCCCTTTTGTCATGTGAGGACACAGGGAGAAGACAGCCATCTGTGAACCAGGAAGAGGGCTCTCACCACGTATCAAATCTGCTGGTCCTGATCTGGGACTTCCTGGCCTCCAGAACTGATAAAGGAGGCTGCTACTGAGGGAAAGGAAAGGGTTTTATTTTCTCATCCAGGGCTGGGTTTTAAAAATGCTTTGTGGAGTTGGAGGTGGGGAGTCTCTCTGTGAATGCTCGTGTGTGTGTGTGTGTGTGTGTGTGTGTGTGTGTGTATGTGTGTGTATGGGGTGAGGTAAAAGCAGGGTGAGGTAAGCGGTTAGGAAGATTGCTCTCTGGCTCAACTTGCAAGTACTAAAATTTAAAGGCATGAATATGTGCAGATCCTGGCTGTAAGTGATAGTTAATAGCTGCATGAGGCCAGCTATCACATGCTCATAGGATGGAAGGGACATGTTTCTTCACATTCACTATTTATCAGCTCCCTTTGCATATCACGTATTTATTACCAATCCCTGAACGAGAAAAACAACATGCAGTGTCCTGATTTTGTATTTTCCTTTTGGTTTCATACTACATGTGGTCTTACTCCTTACCCTTTCTTTGGACACAATTGATTTCTTAGGAACCACAATATTTGGAAAAGGATACACTAGAAATCCTTTTGAGTGATTCATAACTCCTCTCCTAAGTAATATAGCTGAAGGTTGAAGCCAGATAATTGTGTGGAAGTGCTTTTAAAGAGATTTTACCATTTGGGATGATCATTAGAGACAAGAAAAGTAGGGCATTCCTCTTATTGTCCCTCAGTGGTGGATTGTATTACAGGGAACTCATCATGACACACAGTGGTGGGTTTTTTGGATTGACACTAGCCTCACTTATTGGTTCCCAATTGCTGTTGTAAGCTGAATAGCCTATAGTCTTTTTGGATGTATTGGGGTTTATCTGAATTTATTATTCTATTTGTTGTGCTTTGACCCACTGACATTGGTTTACAACAGATTGAAAACTTAAAGCTGACCTTCAAAAAATAATTTCTCGAGCAATAGTCCTGGAAACAAATGATGTGCTGCTTTTCTCTAAGGTGATTTCTTGGTTCATATTTTCTTGGTAAAGGCAAACTTAAAATGTTTTGTTAGACAGAGTACACGTTTGTTAAGATGTCTGGCTGGGTAAGTGGAAAAATAATTGTTTTACAGAAGAGAATTGAAAAATCAATCTAACTTCACTGTACTATCAATCTCCTCCTATTCCATGAAAGAAAGGCCGTTTGTCTGTGCAGGTGGTCTGAGTTAGAGTCGAGTCGCTCTATTGATGAAGGTAAGATGTGGTGCTTCCCCAGAACACTGGGATCAGAATAGGCTCCTGGCTTGAGCAAAGATGAGAAAAGTACTCTACTAAGATAGCTCTTCTTATCGCTCTCTCCCCGACCAGAGTAAATGAACAGAAGAAAAGAATTAACTCAATTCAGGAAATAATTATAAAACCAAGCAATTTATTAGAGGACAAAAAAATCTTTGAAAGGTTTCATGTAGTTGAATTATTTGTCCAGAACAAGAGAAAGTTTAAGGCTGAGTAAACAATTATCTTAAAATTATTTCAGAGAGTATTTTTTATAGAGGGTGTTTTACTCATTTAATAAATAGCTCTTGGGCACTTGTGCCAAGTGTACAATGATGAGTAAGGTAAGACCCTTACTCACCAATGAGGGTAAGACCCTGCCCTTAAGGAGTTTTGCCTGGGTGAGAGCCCCTCCCACAAATCAAGTGAACAGATGATAAAGGAATCACAAATTGTGATAAGGGCTGTGAAGGAAGCATACAAAGGGCTCAGACAAAAAATTTAAAAAGAATCTACTTTAGATAGGAAAGTCTTTTCTTTCCCGTCTCAGCTTAAATATTCCCTTTAGAGGAGGCATCACATTTAGGGGAGGTGGCATTTAAGCTGAGATCTGAAAGAAAAAAGAAGGAGCTAGCCGTGCATGGCAAACAGTGGGGAGGAGGAAGAGTGTTCTAACAATTTTGTATGTGCAAAGGTCCTGAGGCAGAAAAGTGGTTGGCTTTGAGGATCCCCTGGAAGACCATTATGCTTAGGCGTTGGGAAGAAAAAGAGAGCGACTCAAGGTGTGGTTGGAGAGATAGGAGAAGTCAACATCATGTAGGCTTCATAGGTCATGTTAAAGACTTTGAATTTTATTCCAAGCACCAGGAGAGTTTATTGAGGGGTTAAACTGAGGTAGTGACATGATCCCATAAACATTTTTAAATATTATAATTTTACAAATATGGAAGCGGAGAGACCAATCAGTAGGCAATTACAATACCCAGATGATGATAGCTTTATCCGCCTTGCAGAGGCAGAGAAAGAGAAAAGTGTGTGGATTTGAGAGACATCTTGGAATAGAACCCAGAGGCAGAACTTTCTATTGCATTGGACATGACAAGTACGGAAAAGGAAGGAATCAACATTTCTATTTTTGGGGGGGTGGGGCGGTGGCTGGTAGTACGCTTGGCTTAACAGAGGCATACTGAGAGTGGTGAGGTGGAAAAGAGATTCGATGAGAAAATCAAGAATTTTGTTTTAGATATGTCATGTTTCCTATGTTCATGGGACCCCCAAGTGGAGAAGCCAAAAGGATGTTTTAAAGAGAAATATGGAGCCTCAGAAGAGGCCTGGGTTAATGATACCAATGTGGAAGTCAAGAGCTAATTCAAGGCTGTGGGAATGGATGCAATCAGCTATGAAGAGAATGGAGGGAGAGAAAAGAACAGGCGAGGAACCCAGCCTCCATGAACATGATAGAGGCTGGGTCAGGAGACAGAAGAATCTAAGGAGAGACGGTCGATGAAGCAGAAAGAAAACCAGCACACGGGGCATGGGAGTCATGAAGAGAGTGTTTAAAGGAGGGGAGAGCACTCAGTTGTGCCAGTTGCTTCTCAGACATCTGAGGACAGAGTAACTAATGCCTATTGAGTTTGACAACATGAAGTTTTGGGTGATCTTGATCTAGACGTTTCCTTGGATGGTAAGGCTGGAAGACCATATGCATTAGGTTGAAGAACTACAATGCGAAAGAAGGACATGAAAGGTAACCTTCTGTCCTATGTGCTTAAGACTCAACCATGCATCCAACACTGGTGATTCAGGAATAATTTTATGACAGTCAAAATTGATTTCCTCAATTTTGAGAGAGAAAGGTAGACTCTCTCCTTCTTTGAAAGCATTTTAAAGCTCCACAGTTCTTGATATATCCAGAATGCTTAATGGTAGTCTAGCTACCAATATTTATTGTGTTATCTAAACGAGAATTTAAAATTTGTCATCAATCACTATTTTTTGAGTTTTCCTGCCTACCCAAGTCATCTAATAAACAAAAATTTAAATCTGCATTTAAATGACTATAAGCTGGTGGTCAGCATTTCTGAATATCCACAGTGAAGAAAGTATCATGTAAAGCCCCTGGGGGGGTTACAAAAGAGGCAGAGACATAATCACAAAGTTCCAAGGAATTTACAATTTCAACTCAAGCTGTGGCCCAATATTTATAGAAAACAATTAAGCAACTTTCTCTCATAATAATCTCAACAAAGTCCTGTTGTCCCCACCATGGTTTATTATGAATAAGGAAGATTTTCTGTACAGTTAACAAATTAAATATCATCTATTTCAGTATTCCAGAATGTATTTTGTAGATATACGATTATGTGTGTCTCAATAACAACTTTTTAGAAGCCGAGGAGAAAACAGAGACTCAAACCAAGATTAATCAGAAGAGTTGTTTCTGTGTAATGTTATATGCCAATTACATCTCAATTTTCTTAAAAAAAGTTGTTTCTCTCTCTCTCTTCCAGTCTAAACCCAATCTGTCCTTGTAGAACTCCAATCCCATCTCCTCACACTTTCTCAGGGTTTTCTTCTTTACAATATCCCCAAATCTTCTGTATCTTTTACCTCTCCCTCTCTAGCAGTTTACCCCCATCGTTATGTAAACTCTTAAGATTCTCATAAAAAAAGACAAATAATTTACAAGCTCCTCAAGTTTAAGAGATGCCAACTCAAATACATGTTCTCCCCTCACTCCTGGCATGCACACACACACACACACATACACACACACACCCTTCAAAATAATGTCAGGCTTCCTTTCCCTTGTGATTCCCCTTCTCCGTGAACGACATCACCCAAGCCAGACACCTGGGATGTGTCGTTGACTCTTTAACTACCTGACCCTCACTTTTCATTCATCACTAGGTGAGGTCCTGTTGACATACCTTCTAAATATCTCTTTAGTCCAGCTACATCTTTCCAGGACTATTATCCTAGTCTAGGGCACCATATCTGTCACCTAAATCACCTATGACCTTTTAACCGGTTTCTGGAATTCCAGTTTTGCTCTCTTTAACTGTCTACAGTGCATCCATGGTGATCTTTCTAAGTGCACATCCCTGGATTAAAAGTATTTAGTGTCTCCCCATCGCTACCCAGGTCAAATCTGAGCCTCTTATCTTTGAAGAGCCTTTCTGAACTAGATTTGTTCACTTGCCTGTCACTGTTCTTTTGCTCTGATGCTACACACACATACGCAAACACACGTACACACAGAGACATACAGTTCAGATACACATGCACGTACACATGCACAGAGACATACACACCCATGCACGTGCGTGTGCGTACATACAGACACACACACACATCTTCAGAGATCATGTTCTTGCTCATCTCTAGGCTATGTGGTGCTGTCTTCTCTCCTGGGAGAATTTCTTTGTTTATGACCTCTGTCTAGCTAACTCCCACTCATGCTCAGACTTCAGCCTAAATGTCACCTGCCCTAGGAAGCCTTCCCTAAGTGCCGTAGAGTCTGGGCTCCTCTACGCTTTTCCTGTCAGAGTTCTTACTGAGCTCCATGTTGTGTGATTGATTTTGGGGCTGCTGATAGGAATAAATAAACAGTGTTGCTTATCTCAGATTTATAACTTGGCTTTCTCCACACTCTTTTTCAAATGTACTGAACAGTGAGTTTCCAAACGACTACAATGTCAATTTAAACAATTGAAATAATAAAAACTTTCCTAGTCTAAAAGTGACTAGGATAATGCTTATTTGTGTCTTGTTGATTATACTATGTTTCAACCTCTTGGAAAAGATAATTTTTCTAGCACCACCTACAACATATTAAAATGAACTTCACTTTCAGCCATTGTTTTCTTTTTCCCCTGTTTCCTTTGATTTGCCAAAAAGCTTAAACTTTCAAGAATTATTTTAGTAAGGCATTCGAATTTACCTGCTTATTATATTGAATTTATTATAGTTTTAAAATCCCCTTTGGAATGTATTCACTTAATCTTTAGTCAACATTACAAAATGCTTCTATATTACCTGTTTAGTAAAATAACCTTGTCCTACTTCTGCCAACCCCAAGGAATACAGACACTCTGCAAATAATAAACACCAGTGTGATTAATAAGCAGCATTTAAAAATCTAGCCAGAATGATTATAGAGCTTACGACCCAGGAAATGCATTCACATGCCTCTCTCTACCACTATTCCATTTTTCAAAATTAATTTTTATATTTATTAAACTAACATATGCACCTAGTTTACTGTAAGAAGGTTTATAATGAGTAATAGCTGCTTCCTGCCCCTTCCCCATATCCTTTGCTTTTGTGAATTCTGTACCCTTAAATAATAACTTTCTTTTTTTACTAGCCTTTTCAGGCTTTTCCTTTCATATTCCTAAATAACATACTTTTACTGCTATTTCTCGATTTTTCAATTAGGTGTTATCTATATTTTCCCTGTTTTTTTTTTTTTTTACTTCTTAAATTATAAACTATAACACAACTATAGAAAAGGGCATAAGACATGTATACTTAAAGAAATAATTATACATATTTAGTAGTATATAAAGTGCATCATATTTTATATAATATGTATATAATAAATAATATATATGTAATTTTATATAGTACTTGTATAATATATAATATAATGTATAACACATGTACAATATAAATAGTGCTGAGGTTGAGAAAACTGTAGTAGAGTATTTCATTGTATGGCTATACCAAAAACTCTAGCCACAGAAAATTATCATAGAAATTATCATAGATGGAGTTAGAGTTTTTCCATTTTAGGCCTAACCAAACAAAACTTCTATGAACATTCTGATATCTGTATCCTGGTCACATAAGCAGTTTCTCTACAAGTAGAAATTTTGGTCATAGGATAAACATATCTTCAACTTTTCTAGATAGTCTGCAATTGTTTTCCCAAGTTGGGTGTTAGGTTTTTACCATAGAAAATTAAGATTTACCTTTGTTGCACCATAACCATCATACACACTTTTCTTCCCCTTTTCTTCCAGTTTATTCATATCACAATTTTATTTGTGTCACAAGACTATTTAGAACAGTCTTCAGTGTTCATATTGACAACATAAGTGAACTTATATCCAAGTCATGTACCTATTATGATTATTTTTCTCTGCAAGAAAAAGGTTTGGAGATGAATAATTATATAATTAATTTTTTTGTTTGCTTACATTCTATGTAACTATTATCTATTTATCCTGAGATGCTTTCATAGACTTATAAACTCCTGTAAATATGGTCAAACATAAAAGGCAATCTCTCTGTTCTACTTTTTCTTGGAGAGATACTTCCTCTGCTCTTCAGCTCCTAACTAGATTAATTGCATTGCAGACAGGTTAAACAGTACTTTTTCCCCCTCAGTCATCTTGGGAATAGTTTTTGAGTCTTTCCTGTGTTGGATTCACCTGTTTCCTGGATTCCTTAATTTCCTTCCTCAGTTGAGCTTAAGCACATTTTGGAAGAATAGCTTTACATTCTACTTTCCCTCAACTTCATCTCTGAAATCCTTTAATTTTATTTTATTTCTCCCATCATATTTTCATTTTCCAGGAGCATTTTTTTTTCCATCTTTGAATGTCCCTTTTATTTATACAGCATCCAGGTTTTGCTGTTTCTTGTTTATTGCTCTGGGAAAATCAGTTACAGTTTTGTTGTATTTTTTTCTTGTGCTCTCTGCACTTTTGTTTCCTCAGTCTCTCCAGTTTTTTTTCTCTTTGTTTCAGGTTCTTTCGCTTCAGTCATTTTCCTAAAATGTCTGCTGGTCTTTGCCTGCTTGTTCATATTTCAAACTGTGGCACCAAGGGGCAGACTGGAAATTCTATGTGTGTGGTGGGGCAGAAAACCCATTTCAGTGAGAACCTTCCTCACCCTCAATATTGATATCTGTAGGTATTCTTTTCCTTGAGTTGAGCTGGTTATTTCCCCAGAACTGAATCTTCAGTCTCTTGCTGGGATGTAGAAGGCTGTCGTCACTCTTCTGGTGTGTCTAGTGGGGGATAAGGGCTGAAGCTCTCACTGTCTATAAGGCAGGTCTTTGCTTAATCCTTCTGATTCCAGTAAGGGGCCTCCGTCCCTTCCCACCTTCAGCTGTCCTCATTGTGTGACCAAGTCCACGGATAACAGGCACAACCTCTCTGGAAGATAAGCTACATGTCTTCAGCTGACTCGGAGCAACCACATGTTGTACAGGCTGGAGATGGACACTTGAGTCTGATCTCTTAGAATTTTAATAGAATCTTTTGTTTCTCGCTTCACTTCTGTCCCTTGTCTTCAAAGACACCTGTTCTTCCAACTCCTGAGCCTCTTCTGGGCTGTGAAACAGGTCGGCTTGCCTCCCTGGCAGCCACTGTGTAGAGAAAAAGCCCAAATCTGACTCTGTTGTCCCTCATCTCTCTGGTTTCCATCTTACACAATATCGTTAACATTTCTAGTCAGCTGCTATCTCCTCTTTCATCTCTGTCTTTATGGGTTTATACCTTTAAACATTTTTTTCCTGTCATTTTAGAGGAGTTTTGGAAGGAGCATGAGGAAAAAAGCATATATTTTTAATACGCTATCTTTAACCAAATGCTTAATCCTTCTCTGTTGCTAAGGTGACATGCTATATGATATATATATAAAATGTGTAATAATGAGTTAATAGGAGATGAGAAAATAGAGACATGTTATAATCATCATCTCTCTCTCTCTCTCTCTTTCTCTCTCTCTCTCTCTCTCTCACACACACACACACACACACACACACACACACACACACTGCTCCAGATGAGCTCTCCGATGTTTCTCAAATTGCCAATTTCAAAGGTTGCTTTGAACATTCTCATTTTACTCTGTTTGACAGCCTACTTCTTTGTTTTTGCATTACCTTCCCATGACTCTGGGGACACCAGGCTTCCTTGTTTCTTACAGTGTCTTCTGAATTTCTCTTCTCTGTTCACTCCTCATGCATTTGTGACTCCCATTATTTTATTCTTTTTTTCTACTTTTTCTGATTCTCCTTGAACATTTCCTCCCTTTAATTAGAATCTCTAAACCACGATACACACATTTTCGACTTGCATTCCGATAGAGCTCCTACGTTTCTCCGCGGTTGCTCCATAATGGTACCATAAGCTCATTCTACCCCAAACAGACTTCATATCATCCCCAGAATTCTTTTTTTCTCCTCCAGTTCAGTTGCTACCTCTTTTTTCCCTTAATGCTGTTTATCTAAGTCAGGGGCTGGCAAATGTTTTCTGCAAAGGCCAGATAGTAAACACTTCAGGCTTTGCGGGCCGTGCAGTTTCTGTCACAATTGTGCTGCTGTAGTGAAGGGCAGCTATAGTCAACATGTAAACAAGTCAATGTGGTTGTCTTCCCAAGACTTTATTTACAAAGTTGGCCAGTAGGCTGGCTTTGGCTTGGCCTATAGTATGCTGATCCCTGATCCAGATTAATGGCCATCCAGCCAGAAACCTCATAAGAACTTTACCTTACACATCTATCTGCTTCGTGGGTTACGGTGACTGTGTCTTTCCAGATCTGCCCTTCACCATCTTCACACACTTTCCTCCCTCAGACCCTCATCTCTCTCACCTGTCAGTTGCGGTAGCTGTTTAACCCATCCCCTTACTTTCCATCTCGTAGTCATGCTACACATTGCTTCCAAAGCAGTGTCTTATGAGAACAGAATTTATCCTGTTACTTCTTGTTTAAAATACTCAGTGTTCTTCAAATCTCTACACTGCAGGGCTTCCCCAATTTTAGATGTATAAGAGCTACTTGAAGTCTTTGTTAAAGACTTCTGGGTCCCACTCCAGAGGTTCTGATGCTATGAATCAGAGTCGAAGGTCAGGAATCTGCATTTTAAACAAACATCCAGATGAGTCTGCAGCATGCAGTCCTCAGACACTTGAGAAACACTGGCCATGGAAAAGGGCAAACCCTTCTGTGTGGAACACAGGCCCTGTGACCTCTCCAGCCCCACCTCTCACAGCCCCTCCTTTAACGTGTTGTGGGTCAGCCCTTTTCCTGAACTGGCCGTGCTGGTTCACCCCTTCAGTTTCCCTATTAGATGGTCATTTTGCCAGTAATGTCAGTAACTCCTGGTCTGCTGGGAAAACTTCCTTTAAAGCTCAATTCAAAACTTCCTTTAAGGGGCTTCCCTGGTGGCGCAGTGGTTGAGAGTCCGCTTGCCGATGGTAGGGGACGCAGGTTCGCGCCCCGGCCGGAGAGAGTCCCACGTGCCGCGGAGCGGCTGGGCCCGTGAGCCATGGCCGCTGAGCCTGCGTGTCCGGAGCCTGTGCTCCGCAATGGGAGAGGCCACAACAGTGAGAGGCCCGCGTACCGCAAAAAAAAAAAGGAACAAGAAAGGAGGGCTTACCTGGTGGCGCAGTGGTCGAGAGTCTGCCTGCCGATGCAGGGGATACGTGGTTCACGCCCTGGTCCGCGAAGATCCCACATGCTGCGGAGCGGCGGGGCCGTGAGCCATGGCCGCTGAGCCTGCGCTCCGCAACGGGAGAGGCCGCAACAGTGAGAGGCCCGCGTACCCAAAACAAAACAAAACAAAAAAAACTTCCTTTAAGGTCCAATCCCTCTGATGAGTTTCCCTGAACTCTTGATTCTTACTGTAGGTATCTATATTCTAGTAACTATAACAAATTAATTGCTTTAATTTATTTGTCTCTTGTGATTGTGAGTTGCTGGAGAGCAGGAACTATGTCTTCTGCATTTGAGTATACCTACGTTTTAGAGGGGACAATAAAATTATATAGTAAGTACGCTAAAAATTTGTTGATTCCATGTAAGAATTAGGTTGGGAATATTAATATCTATATTTTATAGATAATTCAAGTGGAACTCTAAGATATTAACTGACTTGTTTGAGGTCAACCATATTGATGAAACAATCAAGGATATCATATTGTTTTTTGACTTTTATGCTTTTTCCATTACACGTGCTGCCTTCCTACCATGATGGAGTTATTCCCTGTGCTTAAGCGAGCCTTGAATCTTGAAAGTGTTCAGTGAGATTTTCTGATTTGGGTATACACATTCGATCAGTTGATTATTATTATTATTATTATTATTTTTTTTTTTTTTTTTGCAGTACGCGGGCCTCTCACTGTTGTGGCCTCTCCCGTTGCGGAGCACAGGCTCCAGACGCGCAGGCTCAGCGGCCATGGCTCACGGACCCAGCCGCTCCGCGGCATGTGGGATCTTCCCGGAACGGGGCACGAACCCGTGTCCCCTGCATCGGCAGTCGGACTCTTAACCACTGCGCCACCAGGAAGCCCAGTTGATGATTTAACGTTGTCACTTCTGAGGCTGACTAACGACTGAAAGCAAGTCAGTCCAGCCAGATACATTGTTCTTCACAAGCTTGGCCTCTGCACTCTTTGGATTTCGGGACATTTCCATCTTAGAGCTGCCACATCTTTTGGTTTTCTTCCAAGAATCTAATTTGTATTTACTCTGCCTATATTTACTATAATGAATTATGTGGGCATTATTATTATTATTGTAACTTGACAACTAACAGTTCAAGAGAAGGTAGGCTCTTTTGGGTGACTCCTGAGAGAGGGTTCTGCCTGGGTTTTGCTCTCTTGTACTTCTCATATAGCTCCTGAATTCACAACACCTATATCTCAAAATACCCAGCTCAGATGAGGCAGCTGAAATCCAGCAAAGGTGAGGGATGACTCATAGAAACCTCTGAAACACTAGGCTGAGTTTAAGATAAAGATATGGGAAAAGAGTAAATGCTAATTCTAGATGATTTTTGTCAGGGAAAGAAAGGGATTATGTGCTAAGAGATACAGACACGTGAACCTCAATAGCAGTCAGTACACAGTTATTTAGTGGTCACTTCATTTTGCCTTGTATTAAATTTTGTTATATTTCTATCTCCTGTCAAGTAGGAACCTTTCATCTTATTAATTTCATCCCATCTTGCACTCAGAGCTTATGAACTGAAATGAGTGATTCCACAATCTCATTTCAACCTCTCAACTTTCACCTATGGTACAATAATGATTAAACAATGAAATGCTCCAAAGGCAGGAAACCAGAGATGGAAAGACACAAGGTGCCATTGGAAACAATCAATCAGATAATCAACCTCAGAAAACTGAATGTGTATATATCTGGTTACTCACCACAATAAAACATAACAGAAATTTGGCATTTTAATGTAACAGCTTTCATATTTCCTTGATAATTGTGTGTTTAACATAAATAATGTCCATTTGTAACATTTATATTTCCTTTAAACACTTACTAATAAATTAGTATTAGTTATTGCCTGCACAGTGAAAAACGAGCTGGTCTTTTTTTAAAGCAATTTAAATTTTTATTGATTTTGTTTACATAACATAGAATTAGCAACTACAGTAGTTGCCACTTTAAGTGACCTCAGAAAAACAAAATATATAATTATTTTACATGGTTATATTACAATTTTATAAAGTTAGCTACAGCATACCCATGCTTTGTTATAAACTGTATTCCTTTGGCCATATGTTGTAAGCTGTCAATACTAACACGCACCCATATTAGCAAATATAAAGGAGAAAACAGTCTAAAATCGCTTATAAATCTTTTAAGCTTTACATCCATGTTAACATTATTTTTGTCCATTGTTATATTATACAGTCCTTAATACTAGAAAATACGTTTTAAAGTTAAACAGTAGCACCTTTTCCCATATTGATTTTATTTATGCTAAGAAATCATGCTTGTTTCTTACCAACCTTTGTCAGTATGTTAAAATTTTGAATCAAACATTTTTAGAAAAGCTACTGAACACAATTTCATTATAAATAATGCATGTATATACTATTTGTGTGCAGTTTAAAATTTGGCAAGATGATCACAGACCACAACTCTGACAGGGAGAAGGAAAGGGCATTATGATGCAGATGAGAAACAAAATGAATGGTAATAAAATGAGCTCAAATTTAAATAGGAATAAAAAATATATTAACAAACTGAAAACAGTAGTAACCCAAAGTTAATTTAAAATCCAAAGTTTGAAATGTCTTTCGTGATGACAAGCATCTGAAAAAGTGATTGGGAAGAAATTAATAAATAAGCCTGGGATTTGTAAATAGATTCCATGTGGCATGTGAATTAATTACTGTCCTTTCATTCTGGTCCCATTATTGGGGTTTTGGTAGCATCACGTTAGACGCTGGCAGAAAACAACATTGCTCGCTTATTCTCAACATGTGGCTGTGGCCCTGGGTTACCAAAAAAAAAAAAAAAAAAACCACACACATACAAAAAAAACAAAAAACAAGGGTAGAAACTCTGTTATATTTTAAGACAGAGTTAAAGCTCTTGGGCCCAATTTGTTCCTGAAGCCACTGTGAGAACATTGCACTGTTTTGCTGGAACAGAATCAGGACCTTTTGCATTGATATGACGGGCAGTGACGAACATCAGGCTAAGAAAGGGAATCTGTCCCCATGGGTTTCCTCCCGCCCCATCTCATTTCCTCTGTCTTCCGTTTTCTCTTGTACATACTTTCACACACATCTCATCCAAGTTAACCTGAGGCACTTTGCTGGGAAGATGAAAGAATTAGGCAAGAATGCACAAAGTAAGAGGTTCTTAACAGTCTCAAAAAGCAGTTTTGCCTGTAAGTGATAGGAAAGCACCACATCCAGAATTCTTTTCTATTAGTTATTTACACAAATAATATAAAAATTAGTAATAAGCTTTACAGGTAGCTGTTACATTGACTCTAATATCTATGATCTTAAAAATAGTGCTTTAACGATCGTATGATACATTGCCAGAGACGAACTTAACTGCAGCAGGGGTGAGAGAAGATGCTGCTTTCTCCTTTGCCATGTGGACACTGCTCCAGGCAACTCACATTCTGTCCATTATGGGGTTCCTGGCATCTCTCCATTGTAAAGGTATGAACACTGGGGCCTGCCCTTCCTTTGATCATCTACACGTTGTGTATTGTAGCTAAGTATTTACAGATGACAAAACTAAACAAATAGCATTTAAACTACAATAGTGAAAGAAGAAGAATGTTTTAATAATCCTCAAAAAAACTGTAGGTAGTATTTTCTTTGCAGAGTGCACGAATAGGAGATTTCAAAGCAGTGTTTTGGGATGGCATTCCAAACCTCCTCTCTCTGTCCCTTTGTGACATTTGATCTTATCTGAATGTAAAGTTAATATTTTCAAAAACCTCAATCTCTCTGATACTCCCTCCTGATCATTTAAATATGTCTCTAACATCAAAAAAATACAGCTGAACTGCTTTCATATTTTGCCTCCAATTACAGTCCAACCAATGGTGTGAGACTATTAATAGAAAAGGTCCTTTAAAAGATTTTTAACATTTTAAATTGAGTAATTTAAATTTCATTTAAAAATTCTGTTTCGCAGCAACACATTTATCCTTTGCATCCGATTCACCTTAATATAAAAAATAAACATCTTTAATAGGAATTCTGAGTGAGCTCAATTTAAACGTAAGTGATGTATGAATATACCAGAAGTTCGGAAGAGCCACACTGAAGTGCTGACTGTAAAGGATTAAGTGCTTTCAGAATGAGGCTTTCTTAATTCTCATCGCTTTTCTTCTCATGCCGTAAACAGCTCATAAAATGTCATGAGTAACTCTGAGTGTTAAGAAAACAATCACTCTTACATTTTTACATCGTTTTGTGCAAACACACAGTTGTTTTGTTTTGTTTGGCGGATGCCTCATTGTTTTAATGATTTCTGTCCAAAATAAAGAAAATGAATATTCCTTCTTTCAAGATGAGCTGTATTTATTACTGGAACGGAAGTTGTCATATCCGTGATCATTAGCTTTGAACTTTAAGCACGACTGCTTTTCCTCCAAGGACTGCTTTTCTTCAAATGACTGGCACCAGCAGCATAAGCATGACTGTACAAAACAAAGTAACTCGTTATAAGTTTACATCAGTTACACTATCACAACCCTTCCTACTCTCCAGAATTCTGGCTTTCTTTGCATGATATGCAATTCTGCCAATTTCTCTCCATGCCCTCTTATTTTCCCCTTAAAAACATATAACTACATAAGTAGTATATGATAATTCTTTTAAACTAGAAAATACAGAGAAGAAAAAATGTACATAATTAAACTTCCTCATCCTTTAATTCAAATTGAAAGAGAAAGCCACTCTTAATTCTTGATACTTACTCTTGATTACTTGAGAAATACTTTTAATATTTGATAAATACATAACTCAAGACTTTTTCCTATGCAAATGGAAATATTACCACACACATATCTACAACATGACTGTATATGTGCATGTTTGTGGAAGTGTGTGTATAATTATGTTAATAAAACTGGACTATACCTACTACTCCATGGCCTTGACAGTGACGTAAACATCTTTCCATGTCAATAAACTTAATATTACATCACCATTTTTTTAGCCACGTGTTTAATCTCATGTGACTTTTCAATACTGTTACACAATAAGGTTGTAAAGTAAATGTGTCTCAGTTTTAGTCATCCAGATTTTTTTCTTGGATTTTTAAAAATCCTGTTAATTCTGTTTGTTTTCTGAGAATTTATATGTATAAGAAAATGTGAGTTCCATTGCTTTCTGTTCTGTAAAATGAGGGACATGATCTGGTGACGTTCTCTTCTAGCTCTAAAATCTATGAGTTTATGAGTAAGCAAAGAATTTTATAGACTGCCTTTGATCTTACAAGGAAGCTAAGTTCTCGGTTTTCCAATAATGAACTTCCAGTGGAACCAAGCAGAACCAAGGCACCACGCCCTCCAGTACAAAACCCAGCAGTTAATAATTAGGACAATAGAGCCACAGACTCAGTGTCTGATGCACATTCCCCAGTTGTTGTACAGGTACGGTAACTGCCACCAGAGGGAAAAAGCTAACTCCATGATGACCAGACTGTAACCATGACATAAACTGCATCATCCTGAGCAGTACTGAATCTGCGGCCAGCACAAGTCCAAGAACGAGCCTCAAGAGAATGGGATTAACATTATTGCTCATAATAATCTGTATCTTGGTGGGCGGTAAAATAATTGTAGCTTGCTCTGCCCGTATATGTAAGCACGCAACTACAATAAAATTGTCAGCAAAGAGATGTTACAGACCCATGTTGACATCTTCCACTCTGAGAATATGGCGTCCCATGTCAGCATGAAGAAGTTACAGAAGATAGACCTTTGCCTCTAATCCCATAGAAATGGAATGGTGTTTGACATTGGGGAACTGAAAGCAGCTCTTTTGCCCCTTTCCTGTTTGCCCATTTCTGTTCCCCTGTAACCTTGAAAGAACCTAATTATAGGAATGTGATCACTAAGCAATTGAAACTAATTCCTGACTTATGCTCTCCTTAATGCACACCATGCCTTGTCTAACCTGTCGATTCTCTTCCTAGATAAAAACAAGTAAGACTAGCTGTCTACCCACAGTAGCCCCCCCTAAGCAATCCTGCATGCAGACCACTCGGGCAAGATAACATCTGAAGAGAGAGCCAGCCAGTCTGTCCACAGGGGAGAGGCAGAACCCAACCTCCTGCCTTGATGATTCATTGAGATTCTTCCCCCTCCATTTTTCCCTTTAAAAACTCATGGCTGAGCAGAATCTTTGGTGTTGGTCTCTGGACACGAGTCCACCATCTCCCCAGACTGCTGGCTTTTCTGATTAAAGCACTTTCTTTTCTACTGACACTTGCCTCTCGAATTATTGGCACATGAGTGGTGAGCAGCTGAATCTGGGTTCTGTTACACCAGGGACAAGTGAATCATTCCCACATAAGGGAAGGGAATATTTTATTTATGCTAGATTGTTGAAGGAGTGAATGAATGGATGGATAGATGTTACACACAGATGCAAGCAGGCAAATGAGGAATAATTTCACATATTCCACATCAAGGAGCACTTCTCTGCTATAGAATGAAGGCAGAAAAGTGGAGGTAAAACCTGAATTAAACTGCTTTGTTTGACTCGTTATTGTCACCTCTGCATGAAGAAGAAACTAACTTAGTTATAATCTACAGTGTGCTGCATAGTCCAAAATCTTCCAAAAATGGGAACAGTGCCTTTAATCATGTGTAGTTCTTATTTTATCATGTGATATTTGTCAGACATCAATGCATGCAATTTTTATTCATTTTCTGTGTAACTCTATGAGTAAAATTGATTGGTTGAGGCAGTAGGGAATGGTTGACTGGGATTTGTAGGCAGAAATCAATTATAGTGATTTATGAGCAAAATTCACATTTAAAAAGAAACGTCTAGGGCTTCCCTGGTGGCGCAGTGGTTAAGAATCCGCCTGTCAAGGCCGGGGACACAGGTTCGAGCCCTGGTCCAGGAAGATCCCACATGCCGCAGAGCAACTAAGCCCGTGCACCACAACTACTGAGCCTGTGCTCTAGAGCCCCCGAGCCACAACTACTGAAGCCCGTGTGCCTAGCGCCGGTGCTCCGCAACAAGAGAAGCCACTACAATGAGAAGCTCGCGCACAGCAACGAAGAGCAGTCCCCGCTCACCGCAACTATAGAAAGCCCATGCGCAGCAACGAAGACCCAACGCAGCCAAAAATAAAATAAATAAATAAATAAATAAGAAAGAAATGTCTATCATGTAATACTAGAGGAAACTGCAAAACAATTGACTAGATCTCTTTGGATAGAAATATTAATAGTTTGGAAGGGTTATATTTGAAGCCAGATTAAAAAGGGCTTTTGATTTTCAAATACTCTCTTACCTTAAAGCAGTTTTTGAATCTTTTGCTCACCAAATACAGAGCTATTGGGTTAATACAGGAATTCAGGGAGGCCATGTTGATGCCAATGTAGTCCAATACCAACAAAAAGCTGCAAAAAATAATACAAGACATGTCTGTAAAAAAATATGCTGCTATGAACATACATTCTTTACAGATTTTTGTGTTTTTGTGAACAAAAAAATTAGCCATTTACAATGGTTTTGACTTTATCACTAGTCTTTGCCAATTATGATCTCTCTCTCTCATTCTCTGTCCCTGTCATCGCCTCAACCCCCATGCCCAATTCTCTCATTTAAAATGAAATCTCAGGACTTCCCTGGTGGTGCAGTGGTTAAGAATCCACCTGTCAAGGCAGGGGACACAGGGTTGAGCCCTGGTCCGGGAAGATCCCATATACCGCAGAGCAGCTAAGCCCATGCACCACAACTACTGAGCCTGTGCACCTAGAGCCTGTGATCTGCAACAAGAAAAGCCACTGCAATGAGAAGCCCGTGCACTGCAACAAAGAGTAGCCCCCGCTCGCCGCAACTAGAGAAAGCCCGCGTGCAGCAATGAAGATCCAATGCAGCCAAAACTAAATAAATTAATTAATTAATAATAATTTTTAAAAACGAAATCTCTTTTGGAAGTGCTGAGGCTGGATGAAAAGAAAGGATTTACAAAGTGCAAAGGAGAATCAGACCTAACGCTTTCAATTGTGCCACTCACTCATTTGGACAACCCTGGCTCTGCATTCCCAGTGCTCTCCTAAGTCCCTTTGCTTCTCCCTTGGAAATAGGAGTAAAGGTAAAAAGATGGCCATCTTATTTGCTCCCTAAGGATTAGAAAAATGGTACTCTCTCTCTTGCCAATGAAAGGAATCAACGGACAAACTTCTGAATGGCATTTATTTACACAATTATTTCTATTTTACCTTCCTTACCTCAATAGTTCACATCTATTGGGATCATTCCGATCATAAAGAGTGAGCTTCAAAATCCTGCTGAGGTGAAGAGGAAGCCAACACAGGGCAAAGACAAGGACCAGGCAAAATACTGTTTTGGCCACTTCCCGTCTCTGAAATAAAACCACAGTCAGATACTGAATAGATGCCTCATTATAATCACAGCGTTCTCGCTTTCCAAACAAAATATTTAATATCGTTTACGAAAAATCAGTGGCATTTGTAAAAATTCAGGACACTGAGCTTTAAACTGAATAGCTAATGTGAATTAGACAGAAAATGATTAGAGATTCATCTTTAAAAGGTAATGGCTCTTTTTACATCTTTTTAGACTATGTAGAATATCTCCAGATAGATAATATAAAAAATATTCTTTGTGTATTAAAAAATACCAGCACAAGAAAAAGGAAGTATGCTGTGGTGTATGATAATTTTAGTTTCTTATCACCATGATAATTTTCATATTCATAATCAGGATTGTAATCCTGAGTCAGCAAATATTTCTATTTTCTTACCTGCTTTAAGTGATCATTTAAAGCAATTTGCATGCCACTCTTCTTTCTCAACATTTCACAGGTCATCAGGGTATAAAACAATGCAGTGATGGCCAATGGCAAGCAGAAATAGAAACTAAATAGCCACCAATCTTTAGCTGTCTTGTAAAACTATGGGGAAGAGAGAATGTTATACTTAATAGTCCTCTGTAAGAAAATCTTACATATCAAACGTTAAATTAAAAAATACTCATCAGGGAGAAATTATCTTCTAAAGTCGATCCATTTTATAAATACTATGTAGAATCTTACAGGCCACGTCTGCTGAACAAATAATTAAATCAAATGAAACAAACTTTTCCTAAAAAGCATTTCAAATCTCTAAGGAAGTGTGCTATCATTACACATAAAAATGTAAGTAATTGGGCAAAATTTTAAATATTTGGTAATTCAAATGTTTTTGTCTTCACATATGCAAGTTATCCTTAAGGAATTCTTTGTGTGAAATACCACATCTGAATGAGTAAAGATATCCTAGTGTTTATGGGAGTTTTTCACTTTTTAACAAGTTTGTTTATGGGAAAAGCAGGTAGGGAGAGGTCTATATTAATCATTTACCTAATGGATGTATACATCTAACCTATCAACTAAAAATCAAAGCTGTTTGTAGCATGCTTTTTCTCTTATTTTTTTCTGCTTTTTTTTCTTTTTTCTTAAAATTGTTGTTCCAGATATGTCTGTGTTGGAGTAGAATTTACGTAATCTGTGCAGTTCTTTTCTCATTTTAACTAATAAGAAACAAGAGGGCTTCCCTGGTGGTGCAGTGGTTGAGAGTCCGCCTGATGCAGGGGACATGGGTTCATGCCCCAGTCCGGGAAGATCCCACATGCCGCGAAGCGGCTGGGCCCGTGAGCCATGGCCACTGAGCCTGCGCGTCCGAAGCCTGCGCTCCGCAATAGGAGAGGCCACAACAGTGAGAGGCCCGCGTACCGCAAAAAAAAAACAAAAACAACAAGAAAACAGCAGTCTCATTCTCAATTTCACATTAATGCCCCTCTTTATTCTTTTGTTTACCATGGTCTATACATATATTCATAAAGCTTTATCTCGTCTTAGGTGTAAAATAGAAAATAATCATTGGTGACATTTGGACCAGCCCCCTTTGCATTAACTCCTCTTAACCCATTCTGTTGGGAAGAGCCTTTTACACTTAGGATCTATCTTCTGATGACCAGTATTACCATTCTTTTCCTATTTCCTGATTAAAAGCTCTTGAATAAATGGCCAAGATGAAGTTCTTTGCAACGGCAGCTTTCCCTTTAGAGAGAGGACAAGCTTGTTATTCATACCAAGCTTCACGGATTCACATGGATTCTGATCAATCCATCCATACCAGGGCGACTTCTACTTGATCGTTCCCTGAGCCACACACTCGCTCTGATGACTGCTGTGCTGCTTCACACAGAATATGTAGTAGCTGCCAGTCCTTATGGGAATTTGAGTAGAAAAGCTATAAATTCAAATCGCTTCTCTCATGTAAACTTGGTTTATCTGTATTCCTGAGCACCAGGGGATTCTTGGAGAAGTAGTGACCCAGCTTCTTGCAGCCTGAGTCATTAGTCACCGTTAACCCCACAGCCCTAGGACCTACACTCTTAATTCATGCCAAGGACAGTCATAAATCAGTAGCTTCCCAAGAAGAGGAGATCAGGGGAAAAACAGCTAAATATTTATAAGGCAACAACAGAAAGGGGGACAAAAGAGTAAAATTTACCTGCATGAAGGCTGTTTTCTGAGTGGGATGGAGCAAACAGATTCTCAGATAACTTCCTTTGTAGTCAGTGGTAATCATATCAAAACCCACGGCTTCAGGGACAGCCAGGACCACGGAGACCACCCAAATTAAAACAATTTCTACTGCTGTCCATTTTGGAACCCCGATTCCTTTAATTCGACTCCAAGAAGCAACAGCTCGATATCTGAAGAGTAAAACATAATCATTTGCCAAGCTGGCAGAGCCTAGCTTTATTGAATTAATCAGTTTATCTTCTAAGTAGCATAGCAATCACTAGGATAGCAGTCAGGATATACCTGGCTTAGATATATGCTCTTACCTGTCAATACTTAGAGCACATAGACTCAGCACAGTGATTCCCACAGAGGCCTTCTGTATGAAAGGCACCAGCTTACACATCTCAACTCCAAAGGGCCAGTCCTCGGCAAGTAGCTGCGTTGAGGAGACACGAAGCTCTGTTAGGGAGATTTTCACAGGGCACCCTCTGAACTGTATGTATCACTTAGTGGAGACAAATGAACATGTAGAGTTAAAATAACAAATTCCAGTTCTTATTCTTTTTCTCATAGACTACTCCTCTGAAAAGCACTTGTGTTTGATATCTGGAACAAGAAAGTGGATTGGGAATAATGAAAGGGCAGCCAGTTCAGGAGAATTAGCTATACACAGACAGTAGCTTAGGGTCAAGGTCTCCTCCACTGCAGGGCCAACTGGGGCCAGTTGCTTAAGTTCCCCTTATAAGATTGGGCCTGCAGTGCTGAAAATGCCTCTCATACTGTTATAGAGTCTCAAATACTCAGCTGGTGGCCAAATCAAAATAAGGTTAACTAAAAATAGGTGACATGGGACTTCCCTGGTGGTCCAGTGGTTATGACTCCACGCTTCCAATGTAGGGTTCCATCCCTGGTCGGGGAACTAAGATCTCACATGCCATGTGGCATGGCCAAAAAAAAACCAACAAAAAAAGACAAATGTTTCTTAACCAGAGAGACTAGACGACTCCTATGGAGAACAGTTTGCGTGTTCGTGTACTTATTCTTCACTCTAGTCAACTTGACTGGTCTGTAACTCGGCACACAGCTCCTTGAATCCAGCAGGCACACTCCTTCCTTAGGGCTTCACTTGAGGCTCTTCCTTATCCTGGAAGGCTTTCCTCCCAAGATCCACTTGGATAACTCCTTGACCTCCTTCAGGTCTTACTCAAATCTCATCTTTTCAACATGACCTACCCTGACCACACTATTAAGTATAGGAACTGGTCAGGCCTCCCCATCTCCCTCATCCTACCCCACTGCCCGTTTCATCCAGAGCACTTATCAACTCCTATTGTATATATTATACCATACTTGTTTGTTTGGTTAAGTTTTTGCTGTCTGGAACCCCTAGCCCATCAAACAGAAAAGAACTGCAATTGCCTAGTACAGCTCCTGACACACAGCAGATGCTTAAATATTCAGCCCCCTAAAATATATAGGCAGTGGCTATCCAGCGAGCAAAAGACCTAGTTCTTGGTACTGTACATATATTTCCGTTTATCTGACTTCAGACTGTGCAACCATCTATTGTTAAACTCAGTGATTTTCTTTTTTAGGACAACTGGGTGTGCCCCACCCTGGTAAATGAATCACTTTAGGTAAACATCTGGGTCGAACGTTCATGAGGTTTTGAAAATAAAGAAAAGTATTTCAAATCTACGTGTCTGTGTGTGCGTTTTAATGTTTTAAAAAATAACCTTCCAAAAGTGAAAACTATTTTGAAACACAATTGAGTCTTTCCGCTCTTTCACTCGTGAAGGTTCTTTGTGGAGTTTGTCATGCTGGGTGATTGTTCTGTAACTAGAGTGGCACCCAAAGCTGAAATGTGTGTTTCAGTACGAATATGACTCGGAGCTCCAACATGGAACCAATTTCATTTCTAAGGTAGACATGAAAAGTTACACCGACATGTAGAACAAATGTTGGCATACTTACAGCCAATATGCTTTTTCTAGGGTCTGAAAGCCTGCAAGGCCAGGCAGGCAACACAAGAGTGGAGGAAGCCAGGTGTAAGAAAGTCATTGGTGTCAGGAATAATAGGGAACAGAGGGGTCTGGGGTAAATCCTGTCTAAATGGAGCTGCTGCTAATAAACTTGATGTAATTTTTGCCAAGAGATCCCCAATACAAAAGTATCTTGATTTTTAGCCCCAAATTGGAATTTTTATATGAAATCTCACAATTTATAAAAATTGTCAACTAATTCATATTTTAAAAAAAAAACCACTGTCAGATAACATTGTATTAACAAAATATTTTTATGTGTCAGACCGGCCTCTAACTTGTGACCTCTGGATTAATGAGCTGACTTATAACTCTGTGTGTTCATTCATTCATTCAACAAACATTTATTGAGTACCCACTATGTGCCATACACCATTTGGAGTACAGAGTGCCTATCAGTGAACAAGGCAAACTCCCTGCTCTCATGGAGCTTACAGTCTAGTGATGGAGGCAAACACAAAACACATAAATACTTAATATGGTGTCACACAGGCGGTGTCACCATATTGAAAGATTATGGTGGAATTTAGGGAGCTTTCTTGATAGGCTTCTCAGCAAGGTCTCTCTGAAGAGGCAACCTGCAGTAGGGACCTGACTAAAAAATGTAAGCCATGCAAAGAGCATTCTAGGCAGAAGAAAGAGCAAATGCAAAGGCCCTGAGGTCAAAAGAATCTTAGTTAGAGGAAGGGACAGCAAGAAGGCTCTCAAGGCTGGGGTCGAGTGGTCCAGGCCAAGTGTCTAGGAGATGTAGTTGCACAGGGAGGAGTCTGAATGGTTTTTTTTGTTTTTGTTTTTATTTTAGGAAATCCATTGCAAGATTTTGAACAGGGAAATGGAAAATGGCATCATCTTATTTATGTTTTTTAAAACATCACTCTGGGGACTTCCCTGGTGGTCCAGGGAATCAGCCTTCCAATGCAGAGGACGCAGGTTCAATCCCTGGTCAGGGGGCTAAGATCCCACGTGCCATGGGGCAACTAAGCCCGGCATCTACAGAGCTTGTGTGCTTTGGAGCCTGCATACCACAACTAGAGAAGCCACCGTGCCGCAACTAAGACCTGTGCAGCCAAATAAACAAATTAATTAATTAATTAAAAATATAAAAAGATCACTCTGGAAGCTCAATGTAGACTAGAATGTAGAGTCAAGAAAGGAAGCTTTGATGAGAGATTGTGGGCTGAAACTTGCGGTGCCGTGGGGCTGAAAAGAATGGGTTATATAGACTGGATATGTATTGAAAGCAGAGCTAGCAGGACTTGTTGATGGGTTGGATATAAGATATGAGGACTCAGGAAACTCAAGGAGGTTGATCATGTGAATGGTGGAGACATTGGCTGAAATGGGAAAGAGCCAGGGTCCTGCAAGTCTGAACCAGCTATGAACTCAAGGTGCTTTAAAAGACTTGCCAATTACCCTTGGAAACGTAATAAAAAGATTCCAAACAGTTAAAAGAACCCTGCCAGACCTAGTTTGGTACAAACTATCCAGGTAATATTCTGTCTAATCATTCTGATTGCCTTTATATGTATTGGGGTGGGGGGTAGGAAGCAAAACTAACACATATATGGTACTTACAAGGGACTAGGCACTATTCTAAGCCCTTTACACATGGTATATCATTGAGTTCCCAAAGCAATCCTATGAGGTAGTGTTACTATTACCCCCATTTTATAGGTAAAAAAACTTAGAGGCACTTAAAAGTTTATTAACTTGCTGTGTTGATTTTAAATATGCCCACAAATTCTTTGATACTCCTCCCTTCAAAAGGTGAAGCCTCATTTTCCTGCCCTTGAACACGGGTTGGACCTAATGATTTGCTTTTAGTGAATAGAATGTGGTGGGTGTGATGATGTGTGACATCTGAGACTAGCTCATAGAAGGCATTATGGCTTCCTCGTTGCTCTCTCTTGGATCATTCATTCTGGGGGAGCTGCCGTGTCAGGAGAAGACTCAAGTACCCCTATGAAGACTCCAACAGGTGACAAGGAACTGAGGCCACCTAAAAACGGCTGGCACTAATTTGCCAAGTGTGTGAATGAAAAGATCCTCCAGCCTCAGGCAAACCTTCTGATGACTGCTGCCCCGCCAACATCTTGACCCTCATGAGACACCCTGAGCCAGAACCACCAGCTAAGCAGCTCCTGAATTCCTGACCCACAGAGAGAGTGTCAGGTAATAAATGCTATTCTTCAAGTTGCTAAGTTTGGGGGTAATTCGCTTCTCGGCATTAGATAACTAACATATTTGTCCTTGGTCACTCACTTAAGTAAGTAATAGATCCACATTTGAACCCACGTGGTCTGATTCTAGAATCTATAATGTTTTGAAGAAGCTGATCTTAGATGAAAAGTGTTTAGAATTAAATCAATATTAGTATTTTAAAACCCATAACTATGTGTCAAACAACGGTAAAGTATCTAGATGTAGAGTAAAACTTTCTTCTAACCCCCCTGCTATTTTATTCATCTACTGTCCAAAAATTCAGATAGTGTCAAGTGTTTTCTTGTCTTCAATGATTTCCAAATATGCAAATATTAGTATCACATAGGTACAGCCATCAGATGACTCAAGATGAATGAGTGTCCGGTCACTGAAGGGAGAGAAGTCTGGCCAATGAAAATGAGCTCTGCACTGAATCCAGGCCCTGTTTTGAGGTTACTATTGTTTTTGGCTCAGCCTAGAAATTGGATGATTGCTCTTCATACCAGTGGGAGGCCTGCAGCCCAACCTCTGACCCAAGTTATCACAGAGGACAGGGAAACACAAACTGAAAATTGTAGCAATTCTCTTCAAGTTCAACACAGAGATAGTCAGAAACCTAATCACAGCTGAGAGACTACGGTTTTCTAATCTACCCTTCTGAAGGGAAAGAGACTGAAAAAAACCTCTTCATCATTTCAGCTCAGACCTGAATGCTGCCAGTCCTGAGAGGCCACAGAAGGTGGGGGGACGGAGTGCCCACTTCTATTATTTTGTAGTCAGTCAGAAGGATGACTTTGGCAACCTCTGCTTCTCTGATCAGAAGGCTTTGTGGGGACACCAAGAAGCCTGACACCCTGTGACAGAGACCACACCCACTGCTGATGCTCACCTCTGTCTGAATGGCCTCCAGCCTCAATGCCTTGGCAATTTAGGGCTTGGAGCTTATTTAAAATGCAAAAGATGTCAACCTCTTGTTTAATAATAAACAAAGCCCTGGGTAGGGGAAAAGCTGTGAACTTAAAAAAAAAAAAAATCACTCTCAGCCAAGATGCCATCTTTAAAATTTGGTGAAAGAATGTTCTTAGAGATTTTTATAATTCCTGGGAATTAACTATTTCACTGTTTCTTGACAAAAATAATGACATCCAACATCTATAATTTGAAGTCCGACAATACAGCTTTCTTCTTGGTAGAGCAAATTGATTCTCCTTTATTGCAAGAGGAGGCAACTCTAACTTTAAACCCAACAATAATACATTCTTATTCCTTATTTGCAGTTTTCCCCATTCAATTAGATAATTTAAGGGCACGATCTGAATACTGAAGACAAATCATGCACATAATCAAATCTCTCTGATCGCAAAAAGAATGTTAGAGGTCCATATTGTTTCTAGGTCCCTGCCACATGAATTAAATTTTTAGGTCCTGTTTAAAACTAAGTTTGAATATATATTACCTACCATTTATCAAATGTGAGCCAGTCAGAAAATACTCCCATAACTGACACTGGTTTTCACATGGTGATGGCTCATCCAAGGAAGAGCTTTTGTTAGTGTTGGTCCTAGGAGCAATGTGGTGTCCATTTGACAAATGGTAGCCTGTCCTCATGCTGGCCCCTTTCGCCTAAGGCTTCTACTGCTTCCCTAGCACATTTCTTTTGTATGAGTAAAGTAAACACAAATAAATAAATAAACACTAGATTGAAAAAAGACATGGTCATACTGACTACAAGGTTTCTACACGAGGATGGCCATGATTTCATAACTTTATGTTGAAACAGCTGTTTGAGAAAGGAAAAAGTCAACAGAATCCAAAAAATTCTTTTATATCATATTTAAAAATTATTTTTATATTAAATATATATTATATAATTTTTAAAAAACTTCTAAAAGGATAAATAACATGAACAGAAAATAAATATCCTTTCTATAAAAGTATGATTAAGTGAGTCCTACAAAATCTCTACAACTGGGGGATTTATATTTTTCAATTCTTTTTGTAATTAAAAATTACATTCTAGAGAAATTAAATGGAGAAAATCCTATTAATACACACCACTCTTAATGCCCAAAGGCATCTAGCCCCGTAGAGTTAGGAAATGCCAAAGTTAACCATCTTGCACTAACAAATGTTCAATAGCCTCATTAACCATATATACCATTTTCCTGTCCTATTTTTTTTTAAATTAACAGTATACACTGAGCTTTAACTGTTTCTTTGTTTCAGAATATTCTACAACATTTTTAGTGCCTAGCACAGTGCCTGGCACACAGTGACTGCTCATTAAATGTTGTTGAACAACAGTGAATGAATGAGTTCATGGACAAATAAATGAATTTGATCATAAGGCAAAAATCTTGTGATAAAACTTTTGTCATGAACTTTTCAGTTCTCATATTTGAAACAATTTCTTTAGAGAATTGGGATGACTATGCATTTTATATATTGATTGATTTTTGTATTGTCTAGTGCATGCCCTCCTCCTTTCCAGATGATCAGGTCTTCTTG
Organism: Delphinapterus leucas; assembly: GCF_059928025.1. Taxonomy (NCBI): domain Eukaryota; kingdom Metazoa; phylum Chordata; class Mammalia; order Artiodactyla; family Monodontidae; genus Delphinapterus; species Delphinapterus leucas. The sequence goes on along the minus strand of NC_143146.1, from coordinate 28,116,507 downwards.
ACACATAGAGCCAGGGCCTCTGGGATTGAGGCGTTAGCTCTTCTCTTGGACTTCTGCCTTCCAAGCAGGCCGGAAAAGGTGGAAAGCAAAATTCCTCCCCTCCCCTCTCTCCCCTACTCAAACCTATCAGGGAAACGACTTTTAAAAAAACAGAACCTACTGTTTCTCACTATCTGATGGGATTCAGTGAGGTGCTTTAGTTGTAAATTTGGTGGAGATGGACTCTGGAAGCATAGAGACGCTGTAAGAGACAGTCATTTAAGAAGGTAGGTGAGCAACACTTTAAAAATGACAACTAAGGTTGCTTTGCCGGATTGCTGTCTGTTCCATCTGGTGATGAACTGTGAACATTTCTTTCAAATGACTGGCATTATAGAAATGTTTTTACAGTCAGGGTCAAAAGAAGGAAATAATGGAGTGGTTGTGTTTCACAAGTTTGGGGAAGGGTGTATTCTGCTGTTTTATCTGTTTCCTGTAGCAGATAAGAGTTTTTCTGCGATTGAACTGGCGTCTTAATAAGACAGTACACCCTCATTCAAGGATTTCCCATGTCCGATCTCCCTTTCTTTTTTCTTATTCAAACATACAGTGAGAATTTAAGCTGCTAGTCAAGTGCATAGACAATATTTTCTTGACATACATTGCACCCGTGCCCTTGGGGACGAATATCAGTTACCGGTTCCATCCTGGGTCCATTAAAATGCACTTAATCACTTAAAGATTAGGCCATGCGGGTTAGAATATGTGGGTGAGGAATAACGTCAGCTTATCCCCCAGGGGTACCATTTAAATACCACAATATGAACAGTGCCCCCTGGAGTTGTTCAAGGCAGAGGCCCTGTCCTAGGAATCTGTTGTGTGCACACTGGCAAAGGGAGGGCTTTCCACTGCTCTGGAAAGATTCCTATCACTTGCTGAAATAGAAGAATGACTCCATTAAAATGAATTAAGCTTCTGGAAACAAAATTTTAAGAGAAGCAAAGAGATAGAAAAAAGATAAAAAATAAATATGTCTTAGAGAAACTTAAGTTCACCTTAAATATATATCCCTACTTTTGTTACAGTGAAATTTATTTCCAAGTCTGTAACAGGCCAATAAATAAATGGATTGCTACTCTCCTATTACCTGAACTTAAAAACTTATCCACAGTTTGTGCTTAAAACCTTTCATTGACATGTCACATATTTTGAAAAGATTCAACTAAGAGCATTAAGACGTGCTATTCACAAACCTAGCTTTATGGTCAGATTCACTTAGCTGAGCTGGATCTTCTAAGATCGCTGTGACACCTGAAGAAACTAAAGAATTATAACCTGATGGCCTCATGGCTCAGAAAGTGACTCTCAAACTTAAAGAATTCAACAAATCTTATTAAGTATTTTCATGTCTTACTTAAACCTAATTCTATCCAGAAAATGGCTTATGGGATAAGCTATGGTGAGAAAGCGTTTGATTACCATGGAATTCAAAAGCCCGTTGATATAATTTGAAAACACTGTGTGAGGGGGAAGAAGATATGTACAAAGTAAACATCCAGAGAATAGGCTTCCTCCTTTCTGGAAACCATGATGAAGCTAAGGAGGAGAGAAATAGAGAGGGGATGCGAGTTAGGTGGTGAGAATATGGCTGGGAGACTCAGGGACAGAACACTGCTTGATAAATGCTTCTGTCAACTTTGCTAATAAACTTCTGACTCAAGAACAATCCTCTTTCTCTCTCTCTCCTACCATCCCAGTTTGGCCGTTTTCTTGTTCCTTTACATTTTCACCAGAGAATCTATAGGGAAAGAGAAATAATCAATCTCTAAAGTAAAAGCACTGGAAAGGAAAAAAGTCTGAAATTAGAGAAGTTGCCGGCTAAGGTATATCCATACACCGTGCTCAGCTATCTCCCAAACATAACCAACCTCTTCTTAACTTTGCAAAGTCCTGAAAGAGAATGTTTCACATCATAAATTACCTCTAGAATCTTATTTCAGCTCAGGCTTTAATCTGTCAACACCCCTGAGAGCACTTAATCATTGATTAGCATTTGGCATGTTTCTCTAAAAATCATCAACTATAGCGTATTAGCCATACCTTATATGGTTTTCTTTGGAAAATGAAGACCCTGGCTCCCTGGCCTTGAAACAACATGGTCTTGGCTGTGTCATCCTCTTGTACAACTATGGAAATGCCTTCAATCTTGAACGATTCATTTAAAAATGAGCAAAGAAAAAAATGTACAGCCTTTGATAGATAAGCCTTACCACATTGAAAGAAACATTGCCTTGACATTTTAAGAGCCTTGGATTTATGGAGTGACCGAGTGGCAGATCAAAGGCAAACACAGGAAGCACCCTCGAGTTAACCTGGGGAACATTTCATTGCCCAAGGCCAAGAGTTTGCCCACCATTTTGTCACAGGCATCCATAGCCAACATGTGAAGCGGTGAATCAGAAATAGGAAGTCTTGAGTGTCTGGGCTATTTGACATCTGCTATTGACCTATTATTCTGTTATGGCCAATATCCTCATACACATAGAAAAAAGAACAAAATTTCCCCCCCCTTTTTTGGACAGTTATAAAAATATGAGTATAACATCTTTTGTCAACAAGCATTTGTCTGGAATTGATTGTTGCAGGCACTATGCTACGTGGGTGTTGGGGGGTTAGCTTTATTTATTAATTGACCCAAGGTCATGCAAAGCTAATAGTCTTACTCTTTATTAACACTTTTAAAATGTTAATACTTCAAATGTGCTTAATTAACACTCCTTAAAAAGTTTGTTGCTTTAAATAAATGAACCTCAAAGGTATCTAGGTTCTGTTTTGGGTACAAAATGCTTCTGCTACTAAGATGTCTCTAGACATCACAAAAATGTCACTAAAATATCTCAGTTACTTAACTGGAAATATGCACAGTGTTATTATCTTGGGCAAAATTAGACTCCCCTACCCAATGATACCTTTACTTCTTCTATTGCTCTATATGCATAAACTGCATTTACTAATCAGAAAAGTATAACTTTGAAAGTTAAGTTTGCTGGTCCTTCATTCACTTTTACTTCTAACTATGAAATTAGTTAATTATATGCAGACTTATTAAGTACTAGAAGTAGTCTAAGACTGGATAGTGAGAAAGGTGATTTTTTTCAGAAAGACAGCTTTGATTGTGTTACAAGCAGGAATGTCTGACTACGTGACAAGGTCACTTCGCTCCAAACTCACTTGAGGGTTCAGTGAAGCAATTCCCATTTTGACATACCAGCACTTTAATGTTACACGTACCCCACCTTAAGTAGTTAAACGTTAAAGGTCAGTAGCTATGCTTCTCAGAGCTATGAAGGCAGCCTCTTTGACTCTAACAGTAGCCTACGAAGTCTTAACAAGAAAACCATCTAGAGGCACTCCAACGGGTCACCAGCTAAATTTTTAGAAAGCTCTCCATCACCACTAGACATGTGATTATACTTGGATCCTTGTCAAAGTCTGCCCACGTAGATATCTGTCGTCAGTTTCCAAGGAGATTTGTTTTCAAACTCAATTTGCTTACACATAAAGGAAGCTATATTTATGTTATTTATTATATTTATATTACATTATATTTATGTGAACTATATATATATTGAGTCAGTTATTCCATGCAAATATAGTACAAAGAGAATGAACTTGTTATAATTTAAAAACTCATTGTTTGCTGAAGCATTTTTAACTTCTTAAGATGTTAAGAGAAGTTAAATAAATTTTAACTTCAACCTGCAATCAAGCCTTGTTAAAAATCACAGCTAAACTAAACCAACTAAACAACCAACCACCAACAACAACATAAACAACTTCACAGCATCTACAAGTATACCCAGCTCTTCCTATACAGCTTTGACATTGGTGCTACTCCAACTTACTCTAGGCTCCTACAGGCAACAATGTCTAGATTATTCCATTCATTTTAGTCTACACAGGAATGGCACAGTAAGTAGCTTGTGAATAAGGAGATATTCATCCTCACATCAGATGCTTGAACACTGGTTTTGGGGTCAGGTTCATACATGGACCATGTAAATACTGGCATAGTTACCCATGTATGTATTAAAGATAGACATTGATACATATATATGTATATGGAGATGTTACATAAAATAGCGATTCAAACTAAGAGTACAACAATAATTTTGGGGTACAGTATGGCAATATCTATCAAAATTACAAACGTACATATCCTTTGATTCAATCATTCTAATTCTAGAAATTTACCCTTCGGATATAGTCACACATGTGTGCAAAGCCACATGGGCAAAGATGTTATTTGTAGTCATGTTTATAATGGCAAAAGCTGAAAAAAGAAACCCCAAGTTTCCATTCTTATTCACACACACACACTCACACGCATCCTAATAACATTTATTACTGGCTTGCTTTGTGCCAGGCACTGCGACCAATGATATTCACCTATGTACTTATGCATCTATACATTCTTTATAACATTTAATATATTTACATATGCATATGTATACATCTATATTTTTAAACATCCTTTTTGGACGCTTGCTTTTTCATTTTTCATCTGGATGCTCTTATGTAATGCAGTGACAGCCCTAGTGTGTGCTGCTGAGAAGGAGAAACGAGGCTTTTATTTCCAGCAGGTTCTCATGATTATCTGAAGCTCTTTTAGAGCTTCGATTTGCTGAGTCTCCCACAACATCGATCTATCAGGATTGCCTCCTTGACACAGGAGCCCTGGTGAAAAGACTGTCTAGAAGTTTCCAGAGAAACAGTTCCCTGAGGGAGTCAGAGCAGAGTAGACACATTTCCTGGGCTTTGTCAGCCCTCACAGCAGCCTCTCCCTGTGAAGTCCCATCCTGTTCTACAGCCGCATCAAGGAACATGGCTTCCAGCCAGATCTATGACATTTTGTGGTTTGTCCACTTTACTGAACTCTAGATTTACTGAAGTCCAGACTAATGTAATAGATTCACGTTGATGTTTCTGGGCCTGTGGGTAAACCAACAGAGGAGCTGCGGGATTCTATGAACCCTCAGAAATTGTGAATGTACATTATAGTATCTATTAATTATAATGTATATATAAATTATCTATTTATATATTAATTATATATAACATATAAGATGGATAATTAACTGGATTCTCAAGAGAATAATAACATCCCACAAAAACAAAATTAGAAATTGCTAGTTTAGAGATTCAAGTCCCCCACTTTAGGATAAATTTAAATGGCACTCATAATTCACTTCAATTGCTTTGTATGAAGTATAATACTTGACTCCTCTGAAATTATAAATGCATTTTTTGTAACTTATATGGTGTCACAATTATTTAAGGGAAAATGGCTTTTAACTAGCCCTGGATTAGGTGTTTTTGTAAATAAAGCCTTTAGAATAACAAACAGTGATATCAGTATTATTCATTACGGATCGTCTGAAAGGGATTTCAGGAGATAGAAATCTTCAGGTGACTCAAATTAAAACTGAAAATGCTTACCAAGTATCCTACTATGTAGTAGTGAGTCCCATAATTGCAGCACTGCACTGAAATGAGGTCCTAACAACACTCCAGGTTGGAGAAGGGCAATCGATGCTCATCTCACTCTGTGCAGGGGGCCAGGAGGACCACGGGTTCTAGGGCCAGAAGGCCTGGGTTCAAGCCCTAGTCTCACCACTTCCTAGTGGTGTGACATCGAGCAATTTACTTCTTTACCTCTCCAAAATGTAGTTTCCCCATAAAACAGGGGTGATAACAATACTTCTTCCATAGGGTTTGCTGCAGTGATTTAATGAACTAAACCAAGTACTGAGTACATAATAAATGGTAGCCATTACTGTTATACCTCAAGTGACACATATTTATGCACAATATAAAAATAAACCAAAAGCCACTATGTAGGAGTCACTGATGGCAAACCTAGTGATGGGACCTAATTCTATGTGATGGATTTGTTCATGACCAAAAAGGATGATTACATGGCCAGATTTGTAATGACTCAGTTTATTTATTTCAGAAATAGAAACACAGCTTTAACAGACTGAATGGTTTCAGGCAAAACGTTGTAACTTCCTAGGGAAATCATAAAGGAATTTGAAAGGAAAGGAAAAGCTGTGTGTCCTTTGGGAGTAGGATAGTCTCTGGCTTATCGAATGTAATAATTTAGCCAGACAGAGAAAGATGGTCCTGGAAGAGCTGTGATTTACATCTGATCTGGAGGCAAAATGCCCTCAATCCAACCTTCCATACAGCACTTCATCTGCTGGCTGACTTAGGAGGGTTTCTAAATGGGCTGACCATGTGGGGTTTCCTGGGACCTTCCTAAACAATCTTTCACAAAACTCTGTGCAAGCCTAGCAAAACTAGATGTAATCTCCCTTTTCAGAAGGATCTTATTACTTATTTAAAACTTCTCACAACACCTTGTACTCTAAAATTTCTCAAGTCAGTTTTGAGGAATTGAATTGAAATTCTCCTGCCACATTGGAATGGTAAGACTTAGTCTGTAGGACTCCTAAAATGGGTTCCTTCTGGCCCTAATGGAGCTGTGACTGCATTTAAGGGACCCATTTCAGCCTGTGCTTCTCCCAGGAAACCCTCAGAGTTCACAAGAGCTGGTAGCCATGCAGGAATTTAAGATTTCATCTATTAATCCCTCATTTCTGGGAGTGTTGCCTTCTAGGACCTGGATCCTAACCCAAATCCTGTCTCTAAACCTCAGAAATCTCTAGAATTCCTTAATGTATGCCTTCTTGGATTAGGATTTCCAGAGATTCATAAAAGGCAATTTAAAGGCATGCCATCTGGTGACTTCTCCTGCCACAAAGATCAAAGTATCTCCCACAATCCTTTCCTAAATCAACATGCCTTTTCTTTCCCTTGTACTGAGCCCAGGACTAGCTTTAGGCAAATCCCCAAAGTACATTCCCGGTCCCTTACACTTTTGATTCTGTTTTTATGCATGACTTCCTATTGCTGGTTACGATGAGGAAGCAGAGTTTTACAAATTTGCATCACCCTTTAAAATTTTCCAGCTCTTTCACTTAGGCTATTTTTCTTAACACCACAAAACCCCAGTCGGTGGGCACTAGAAACTTTATTGTAGAGTTGAGGATGCTGAGGCCCAGAGATGTTGGGAAGTGTCCAGAGCTTCAAAGCGGGAGTCAGAGTGTAGGGGTTTGTGTCCTGCCATAGCTCTTCAAGCCCGTTCCCTCTGATGCCTGCAGTAATCACATAATGATGTTAACTACTGAAACTGTTAGAGACTTTGTGTTCAGT